>NC_091473.1:158103578-158418952 GCF_036971445.1 Narcine bancroftii | reverse complement strand
AACCTCTGATTCCACACCTCTGATTCCCCATATCTGATTCCCCGCCTCTGTTTCCCCGCCTCTGATTCCCGGCCTCTGTTTCCCCGCCTCTGATTCCCCACCTCTGATTCCCAATATCTGATTCCCCGCCTCTGATTCCCCACCTCTGATTCCCCGCCTCTGATTCGCCAGCTATGATTCCCCGCCTCTTATTCCCCGCGTCTGATTCCCTGCCTCTGCTTCCCCGCCTCTGATTCCACATCTCTGATTCACCACCTCTGATTCCCCGCGTCTGATTCCCTGCCTCTGATTCCCCATCTCTGATTCCCCATCTCTGATTCCCCAATTCTGATTCCCCACCTCTGATTCCCGGCCTCTTATTCCCGGCATCTGATTCCGGCCTCTGATTCCCGGCCTCTGATTCCCTGCGTCTGATTCTGATTCCCTGCCTCTGATTCCCCATCTCTGATTCCGCACATCTGATTCGCTGCCTCTGATTCCCCACCTCTGATTCCCCATATCTGATTCCCCGCCTCTGTTTCCCCACCTTTGATTCCCCGCCTCTGTTTCCCAATATCTAAGTCCCCGCCTCTGATTCCCCAACTCTGATTCCCCACCTCTGATTCCCCAGCTCTGATTCCCCGCCTCTGATTCCCCGCATCTGATTCCCTGCAACTGATTCCAAGCCTCTGATTCCCTGCCTCTGATTCCCAACCTCTGATTCCCAACCTCTGATTCCACACCTCTGATTCCCCATATCTGATTCCCCGCCTCTGTTTCCCCGCCTCTGATTCCCCGCCTCTGATTCCCCATATCCCATTCCCCGCCTCCAATTCCGCATCTCTGATTCCCAACCTCTGATTCCCCGCCTCTGATTCCCCATCTCTGATTCCCCAATTCTGATTCCCCGCCTCTGATTCCCCAGCTCTGATTCCTCGCCTCTGATTCCATTCCTCTGATTCCCAACCTCTGATTCCCCAACTCTGACTTCCCATATTGATTCCCTGCGTCTGATTCCCCACTTCTGATTTCCCATATTGATTCCCTGCGTCTGATTCCCCGCCTCTGATTCCCCAACTCTGATTCCCCGCCTCTGATTCCCCAGCTCTGATTCCCCGCATCTGATTCCCCGTGTTTGATTCCCTGCCTCTGATTCCCGGACTCTGATTCCCCATCTCTGATTCCCTGCCTCTGATTCTCCACCTCTGATTCCCCATATCTGATTCCCCGCCTCTGTTTCCCCGCCTCTGATTCCCCGCCTCTGATTCCCCATATCTCATTCCCCGCCTCTAAATCCCCATCTCTGATTCCCGGACTCTGATTCCCCACCTCTGATTCCCGGCCTCTTATTCCCGGCATCTGATTCCGGCCTCTGATTCCCGTCCTCTGATTCCCTGCGTCTGATTCTGATTCCCTGCCTCTGATTCCCCATCTCTGATTCCGCACATCTGATTCCCTGCCTCTGATTCCCCACCTCTGATTCCCCATATCTGATTCCCCGCCTCTGTTTCCCCACCTTTGATTCCCCGCCTCTGTTTCCCAATATCTAAGTCCCCGCCTCTGATTCCCCAACTCTGATTCCCCACCTCTGATTCCCCAGCTCTGATTCCCCGCCTCTGATTCCCCGCATCTGATTCCCTGCAACTGATTCCAAGCCTCTGATTCCCTGCCTCTGATTCCCAACCTCTGATTCCCAACCTCTGATTCCACACCTCTGATTCCCCATATCTGATTCCCCGCCTCTGTTTCCCCGCCTCTGATTCCCCGCCTCTGATTCCCCATATCCCATTCCCCGCCTCCAATTCCGCATCTCTGATTCACAACCTCTGATTCCACACCTCTGATTCCCCATATCTGATTCCCCGCCTCTGTTTCCCCGCCTCTGATTCCCGGCCTCTGTTTCCCCGCCTCTGATTCCCCACCTCTGATTCCCAATATCTGATTCCCCGCCTCTGATTCCCCACCTCTGATTCCCCGCTTCTGATTCGCCAGCTATGATTCCCCGCCTCTTATTCCCCGCGTCTGATTCCCTGCCTCTGCTTCCCCGCCTCTGATTCCACATCTCTGATTCACCACCTCTGATTCCCCGCGTCTGATTCCCTGCCTCTGATTCCCCATCTCTGATTCCCCATCTCTGATTCCCCAATTCTGATTCCCCACCTCTGATTCCCGGCCTCTTATTCCCGGCATCTGATTCCGGCCTCTGATTCCCGGCCTCTGATTCCCTGCGTCTGATTCTGATTCCCTGCCTCTGATTCCCCATCTCTGATTCCGCACATCTGATTCGCTGCCTCTGATTCCCCACCTCTGATTCCCCATATCTGATTCCCCGCCTCTGTTTCCCCACCTTTGATTCCCCGCCTCTGTTTCCCAATATCTAAGTCCCCGCCTCTGATTCCCCGCCTCTGTTTCCCCGCCTCTGATTCCCGGCCTCTGTTTCCCCGCCTCTGATTCCCCACCTCTGATTCCCAATATCTGATTCCCCGCCTCTGATTCCCCACCTCTGATTCCCCGCCTCTGATTCGCCAGCTATGATTCCCCGCCTCTTATTCCCCGCGTCTGATTCCCTGCCTCTGCTTCCCCGCCTCTGATTCCACATCTCTGATTCACCACCTCTGATTCCCCGCGTCTGATTCCCTGCCTCTGATTCCCCATCTCTGATTCCCCATCTCTGATTCCCCAATTCTGATTCCCCACCTCTGATTCCCGGCCTCTTATTCCCGGCATCTGATTCCGGCCTCTGATTCCCGGCCTCTGATTCCCTGCGTCTGATTCTGATTCCCTGCCTCTGATTCCCCATCTCTGATTCCGCACATCTGATTCGCTGCCTCTGATTCCCCACCTCTGATTCCCCATATCTGATTCCCCGCCTCTGTTTCCCCACCTTTGATTCCCCGCCTCTGTTTCCCAATATCTAAGTCCCCGCCTCTGATTCCCCAACTCTGATTCCCCACCTCTGATTCCCCAGCTCTGATTCCCCGCCTCTGATTCCCCGCATCTGATTCCCTGCAACTGATTCCAAGCCTCTGATTCCCTGCCTCTGATTCCCAACCTCTGATTCCCAACCTCTGATTCCACACCTCTGATTCCCCATATCTGATTCCCCGCCTCTGTTTCCCCGCCTCTGATTCCCCGCCTCTGATTCCCCATATCCCATTCCCCGCCTCCAATTCCGCATCTCTGATTCCCAACCTCTGATTCCCCACCTCTGATTCCCCATATCTGATTCCCCGCCTCTGTTTCCCCGCCTCTGATTCCCCGCCTCTGTTTCCCCGCCTCTGATTCCCCACCTCTGATTCTCAATATCTGATTCCCCGCCTCTGATTCCCCACCTCTGATTCCCCGCCTCTGATTCGCCAGCTATGATTCCCCGCCTCTTATTCCCCGCGTCTGATTCCCTGCCTCTGATTCCCCGCCTCTGATTCCACATCTCTGATTCACCACCTCTGATTCCCCGCGTCTGATTCCCTGCCTCTGATTCCCCATCTCTGATTCCCCATCTCTGATTCCCCAATTCTGATTCCCCTCCTCTGATTCCCCGTGTTTGATTCCCTGCCTCTGATTCCCGGCCTCTGATTCCCCATCTCTGATTCACCGCCTTTGATTCGCCACCTCTGATTCGCCATATCTGATTCCCCGCCTCTGTTTCCCCGCCTCTGATTCCCCGCCTCTGATTCCCCATATCTCATTCCCCGCCTCTGAATCCCCATCTCTGATTCCCGGACTCTGATTCCCCACCTCTGATTTCCGGCCTCTTATTCCCGGCATCTGATTCCGGCCTCTGATTCCCGGCCTCTGATTCCCTGCTTCTGATTCTGATTCCCTGCCTTTGATTCCCCATCTCTGATTCCGCACATCTGATTCCCTGCCTCTGATTCCCCATCTCTGATTCCCCATATCTGATTCCCCGCCTCTGATTCCCTGCCTCTGTTTCCCAATATCTAAGTCCCCGCCTCTGATTCCCCAACTCTGATTCCCCACCTCTGATTCCCCAGCTCTGATTCCCCACATCTGATTCCCCGCATCTGATTCCCTGCATCTGATTCCAAGCCTCTGATTCCCTGCCTCTGATTCCCAACCTCTGATTCCCCACTTCTGATTCCCCATATCTGATTCCCAGCCTCTGTTTCCCCGCCTCTGATTCCCCGCCTCTGTTTCCCCATATCTGATTCCCGGCCTCTGATTCCCCGCCTCTGATTCCCCGCCTCTGATTCCCTGCCTCTGATTCCCCATCTCCGATTCCGCACATCTGATTCCCTGCCTCTGATTCCCCGCCTCTGATTCCCCGCCTCTGATTCCCTGCCTCTGATTCCCAACCTCTGATTCCCCACCTCTGATTCCCCGTGTTTGATTCCCCGCTTCTGTTTCCCCGCCTCTGATTCCCCGCCTCTGATTCCCCAACTCTAATTCCCCGCCTCTGATTCCCCATATCTGATTCCCCGCCTCTGTTTCCCCGCCTCTGATTCCCCGCCCCTGTTTCCCCATATCTGATTCCCTGCCTCTGATTCCCCAACTTTGATTCCCAGCCTCTGATTCCCCAGCTCTGATTCACCACCTCTGATTCCCCGCGTCTGATTCCCTGCCTCTGATTCCCCATCTCTGATTCCCCATCTCTGATTCCCCAATTCTGATTCCCCTCCTCTGATTCCCCGTGTTTGATTCCCTGCCTCTGATTCCCGGCCTCTGATTCCCCATCTCTGATTCACCGCCTTTGATTCGCCACCTCTGATTCGCCATATCTGATTCCCCGCCTCTGTTTCCCCGCCTCTGATTCCCCGCCTCTGATTCCCCATATCTCATTCCCCGCCTCTGAATCCCCATCTCTGATTCCCGGACTCTGATTCCCCACCTCTGATTTCCGGCCTCTTATTCCCGGCATCTGATTCCGGCCTCTGATTCCCGGCCTCTGATTCCCTGCTTCTGATTCTGATTCCCTGCCTTTGATTCCCCATCTCTGATTCCGCACATCTGATTCCCTGCCTCTGATTCCCCATCTCTGATTCCCCATATCTGATTCCCAGCCTCTGATTCCCTGCCTCTGTTTCCCAATATCTAAGTCCCCGCCTCTGATTCCCCAACTCTGATTCCCCACCTCTGATTCCCCAGCTCTGATTCCCCACCTCTGATTCCCCGCATCTGATTCCCTGCATCTGATTCCAAGCCTCTGATTCCCTGCCTCTGATTCCCAACCTCTGATTCCCCACTTCTGATTCCCCATATCTGATTCCCAGCCTCTGTTTCCCCGCCTCTGATTCCCCGCCTCTGTTTCCCCATATCTGATTCCCGGCCTCTGATTCCCCGCCTCTGATTCCCCGCCTCTGATTCCCTGCCTCTGATTCCCCATCTCCGATTCCGCACATCTGATTCCCTGCCTCTGATTCCCCGCCTCTGATTCCCCGCCTCTGATTCCCTGCCTCTGATTCCCAACCTCTGATTCCCCACCTCTGATTCCCCGTGTTTGATTCCCCGCTTCTGTTTCCCCGCCTCTGATTCCCCGCCTCTGATTCCCCAACTCTAATTCCCCGCCTCTGATTCCCCATATCTGATTCCCCGCCTCTGTTTCCCCGCCTCTGATTCCCCGCCCCTGTTTCCCCATATCTGATTCCCTGCCTCTGATTCCCCAACTTTGATTCCCAGCCTCTGATTCCCCAGCTCTGATTCCCCGCCTCTGATTCACCGTGTTTGATTCCCTGCCTCTGATTCCCCTCCTCTGATTCCCCATCTCTGATTCACCACCTTTGATTCGCCACCTCTGATTCCCCATATCTGATTCCCCACCTCTGTTTTCCCGCCTCTGATTCCCCGCCTCTGATTCTCCATATCTCATTCAAAGCCTCTGAATCCCCATCTCTGATTCCCGGACTCTGATTCCCCACCTCTGATTCCCGGCCTCTTATTCCCAGCATCTGATTCCAGGCCTCTGATTCCCGGCCTCTGACTCCCCGCTTCTGATTCTGATTCCCTGCCTCTGATTCCCCATCTCTGATTCCGCACATCTGATTACCTGCCTCTGATTCCCCACCTCTGATTCCCCATATCTGATTCCCCGCCTCTGATTCCCCGCATCCGATTCCCCATATCTGATTCCCCGCCTCTGTTTCCCCGCGCCTGATTCCCCGCCTCTGTTTCCCCATATCTGATTCCCCGCCTCTGATTCCCAACTATGATTCCCCGCCTCTGATTCCCCAGCTCTGATTCCCTGCCTCTGATTCCCCAGCTTCATTCCCCGCCTTTGATTCCCCCCGTCTGATTCCCAGCCTCTGAATCCCCGTGTCTGATAACCTGCCTCTTATTCCCTGCCTCTGATTCCCCATCTCAGATTCACCACCTCTGATTCCCCACCTCTGATTCCCCATCTCTGATTCCGCACATCCGACTCCCTGCCTCTGATTCCCCGACTCTGATTCCCCACCTCTGATTCCCCAGCTCTGATTCCTCGCCTCTGATTCCCCAACTCTGATTCCCCGCCTCTGATTCCACAGCTCTGATTCCCTGCCTCTGATTCCCCGTGTTTGATCCCCTGCCTCTGATTCCCCGCCTCTGATTCCCCATCTCTGATTCACCGTCTTTCATTCGCCACCTCTGATTCCCCATATCTGATTCCTCGCCACTGTTTCCCCGCCTCTGATTCCCCGCCTCTGATTACCCATATCTCATTCCCCACCTCTGATTCGCCAGCTATGATTCCCCGCCTCTGATTCCCCGCGTCTGATTCCCTGCCTCTGATTCCCCGCCTCTGATTCCACATCTCTGATACACCACCTCTGATTCCACGCGTCTGATTCCCTGCATCTGATTCCAAGCCTCTGATTCCCTGCCTCTGATTCCCAACCTCTGATTCCCCACTTCTGATTCCCCATATCTGATTCCCAGCCTCTGTTTCCCCGCCTCTGATTCCCCGCCTCTGTTTCCCCATATCTGATTCCCGGCCTCTGATTCCCCGCCTCTGATTCCCCGCCTCTGATTCCCTGCCTCTGATTCCCCATCTCCGATTCCGCACATCTGATTCCCTGCCTCTGATTCCCCATCTCTGATTCCCCATATCTGATTCCCCGCCTCTGATTCCCTGCCTCTGTTTCCCAATATCTAAGTCCCCGCCTCTGATTCCCCAACTCTGATTCCCCACCTCTGATTCCCCAGCTCTGATTCCCCACCTCTGATTCCCCGCATCTGATTCCCTGCATCTGATTCCAAGCCTCTGATTCCCTGCCTCTGATTCCCAACCTCTGATTCCCCACTTCTGATTCCCCATATCTGATTCCCAGCCTCTGTTTCCCCGCCTCTGATTCCCCGCCTCTGTTTCCCCATATCTGATTCCCGGCCTCTGATTCCCCGCCTCTGATTCCCCGCCTCTGATTCCCTGCCTCTGATTCCCCATCTCCGATTCCGCACATCTGATTCCCTGCCTCTGATTCCCCGCCTCTGATTCCCCGCCTCTGATTCCCTGCCTCTGATTCCCAACCTCTGATTCC
This sequence comes from Narcine bancroftii, assembly GCF_036971445.1. NCBI lineage: Eukaryota > Metazoa > Chordata > Chondrichthyes > Torpediniformes > Narcinidae > Narcine > Narcine bancroftii. Next base: position 158,411,501 of record NC_091473.1, on the reverse strand, counting down.
CCACCTTTGATTCCCCGTGTTTGATTCCCCGCTTCTGTTTCCCCGCCTCTGATTCCCCGCCTCTGATTCCCCAACTCTAATTCCCCGCCTCTGATTCCCCATATCTGATTCCCCGCCTCTGTTTCCCCGCCTCTGATTCCCCGCCCCTGTTTCCCCATATCTGATTCCCTGCCTCTGATTCCCCAACTTTGATTCCCAGCCTCTGATTCCCCAGCTCTGATTCCCCGCCTCTGATTCACCGTGTTTGATTCCCTGCCTCTGATTCCCCTCCTCTGATTCCCCATCTCTGATTCACCACCTTTGATTCGCCACCTCTGATTCCCCATATCTGATTCCCCACCTCTGTTTTCCCGCCTCTGATTCCCCGCCTCTGATTCTCCATATCTCATTCAAAGCCTCTGAATCCCCATCTCTGATTCCCGGACTCTGATTCCCCACCTCTGATTCCCGGCCACTTATTCCCAGCATCTGATTCCAGGCCTCTGATTCCCGGCCTCTGACTCCCCGCTTCTGATTCTGATTCCCTGCCTCTGATTCCCCATCTCTGATTCCGCACATCTGATTACCTGCCTCTGATTCCCCACCTCTGATTCCCCATATCTGATTCCCCGCCTCTGATTCCCCGCATCCGATTCCCCATATCTGATTCCCCGCCTCTGTTTCCCCGCCCCTGATTCCCCGCCTCTGTTTCCCCATATCTGATTCCCCGCCTCTGATTCCCAACTATGATTCCCCGCCTCTGATTCCCCAGCTCTGATTCCCTGCCTTTGATTCCCCGTGTTCTATTCCCTGCCTCTGATTCCCCGCCTGTGATTCCCCATCTCTGATAAACCACCTCTGATTCCCCACCACTGATTCCCCATATCTAATTCCCCGCCTCTGTTTGCCCGCCTCTGATTCCCCGCCTCTGTTTCCCCATATCTGATTCCCCGCCTCTGAATCCCCAACTCTGATTCCCTGCCTCTGATTCCCCAGCTTCATTCCCCGCCTTTGATTCCCCCCGTCTGATTCCCAGCCTCTGAATCCCCGTGTCTGATAACCTGCCTCTTATTCCCTGCCTCTGATTCCCCATCTCAGATTCACCACCTCTGATTCCCCACCTCTGATTCCCCATCTCTGATTCCGCACATCCGACTCCCTGCCTCTGATTCCCCGACTCTGATTCCCCACCTCTGATTCCCCAGCTCTGATTCCTCGCCTCTGATTCCCCAACTCTGATTCCCCGCCTCTGATTCCACAGCTCTGATTCCCCGCCTCTGATTCCCCGTGTTTGATCCCCTGCCTCTGATTCCCCGCCTCTGATTCCCCATCTCTGATTCACCATCTTTGATTCGCCACCTCTGATTCCCCATATCTGATTCCTCGCCACTGTTTCCCCGCCTCTGATTCCCCGCCTCTGATTACCCATATCTCATTCCCCACCTCTGATTCGCCAGCTATGATTCCCCGCCTCTGATTCCCCGCGTCTGATTCCCTGCCTCTGATTCCCCGCCTCTGATTCCACATCTCTGATACACCACCTCTGATTCCACGCGTCTGATTCCCCGCCTCTGATTCCCCATCTCTGATTCCCCATCTCTGATTCCCCAATTCTGATTCCCCGCCTCTGATTCCCCAGCTCTGATTCCTCGCCTCTGATCCCCTGCCTCTGATTCCCCGCCTCTGATTCCCCATCTCTGATTCACCGCCTTTGATTCGCCACCTCTGATTCCCCATATCTGATTCCTCGCCACTGTTTCCCCGCCTCTGATTCCCCGCCTCTGATTCCCCATATCTCATTCCCCGCCTCTGATTCGCCAGCTATGATTCCCCGCCTCTGATTCCCCGCGTCCGATTTCCTGCCTCTGATTCCCCGCCTCTGATTCCACATCTCTGATTCACCACCTCTGATTCCACGCGTCTGATTCCCCGCCTCTGATTCCCCATCTCTGATTCCCCAATTCTGATTCCCCGCCTCTGATTCCCCAGCTCTGATTCCTCGCCTCTGATTCCATTCCTCTGATTCCCAACCTCTGATTCCCCAACTCTGACTTCCCATATTGATTCCCTGCGTCTGATTCCCCACTTCTGATTTCCCATATTGATTCCCTGCGTCTGATTCCCCGCCTCTGATTCCCCAACTCTGATTCCCCGCCTCTGATTCCCCAGCTCTGATTCCCCGCATCTGATTCCCCGTGTTTGATTCCCTGCCTCTGATTCCCGGACTCTGATTCCCCATCTCTGATTCCCTGCCTCTGATTCCCCACCTCTGATTCCCCATATCTGATTCCCCGCCTCTGTTTCCCCGCCTCTGATTCCCCGCCTCTGATTCCCCATATCTCATTCCCCGCCTCTAAATCCCCATCTCTGATTCCCGGACTCTGATTCCCCACCTCTGATTCCCGGCCTCTTATTCCCGGCATCTGATTCCGGCCTCTGATTCCCGGCCTCTGATTCCCTGCGTCTGATTCTGATTCCCTGCCTCTGATTCCCCATCTCTGATTCCGCACATCTGATTCCCTGCCTCTGATTCCCCACCTCTGATTCCCCATATCTGATTCCCCGCCTCTGTTTCCCCACCTTTGATTCCCCGCCTCTGTTTCCCAATATCTAAGTCCCCGCCTCTGATTCCCCAACTCTGATTCCCCACCTCTGATTCCCCAGCTCTGATTCCCCGCCTCTGATTCCCCGCATCTCATTCCCTGCAACTGATTCCAAGCCTCTGATTCCCTGCCTCTGATTCCCAACCTCTGATTCCCAACCTCTGATTCCACACCTCTGATTCCCCATATCTGATTCCCCGCCTCTGTTTCCCCGCCTCTGATTCCCCGCCTCTGATTCCCCATATCCCATTCCCCGCCTCCAATTCCGCATCTCTGATTCACAACCTCTGATTCCACACCTCTGATTCCCCATATCTGATTCCCCGCCTCTGTTTCCCCGCCTCTGATTCCCGGCCTCTGTTTCCCCGCCTCTGATTCCCCACCTCTGATTCCCAATATCTGATTCCCCGCCTCTGATTCCCCACCTCTGATTCCCCGCCTCTGATTCGCCAGCTATGATTCCCCGCCTCTTATTCCCCGCGTCTGATTCCCTGCCTCTGCTTCCCCGCCTCTGATTCCACATCTCTGATTCACCACCTCTGATTCCCCGCGTCTGATTCCCTGCCTCTGATTCCCCATCTCTGATTCCCCATCTCTGATTCCCCAATTCTGATTCCCCTCCTCTGATTCCCCGTGTTTGATTCCCTGCCTCTGATTCCCGGCCTCTGATTCCCCATCTCTGATTCACCGCCTTTGATTCGCCACCTCTGATTCGCCATATCTGATTCCCCGCCTCTGTTTCCCCGCCTCTGATTCCCCGCCTCTGATTCCCCATATCTCATTCCCCGCCTCTGAATCCCCATCTCTGATTCCCGGACTCTGATTCCCCACCTCTGATTTCCGGCCTCTTATTCCCGGCATCTGATTCCGGCCTCTGATTCCCGGCCTCTGATTCCCTGCTTCTGATTCTGATTCCCTGCCTTTGATTCCCCATCTCTGATTCTGCACATCTGATTCCCTGCCTCTGATTCCCCATCTCTGATTCCCCATATCTGATTCCCCGCCTCTGATTCCCTGCCTCTGTTTCCCAATATCTAAGTCCCCGCCTCTGATTCCCCAACTCTGATTCCCCACTTCTGATTCCCCAGCTCTGATTCCCCGCCTCTGATTCCCCGCATCTGATTCCCTGCATCTGATTCCAAGCCTCTGATTCCCTGCCTCTGATTCCCAACCTCTGATTCCCCACCTCTGATTCCCCATATCTGATTCACAGCCTCTGTTTCCCCGCCTCTGATTCCCCGCCTCTGTTTCCCCATATCTGATTCCCGGCCTCTGATTCCCCGCCTCTGATTCCCCGCCTCTGATTCCCTGCCTCTGATTCCCCATCTCCGATTCCGCACATCTGATTCCCTGCCTCTGATTCCCTGCCTCTGATTCCCCGCCTCTGATTCCCTGCCTCTGATTCCCAACCTCTGATTCCCCACCTCTGATTCCCCGTGTTTGATTCCCCGCTTCTGTTTCCCCGCCTCTGATTCCCCGCCTCTGATTCCCCAACTCTAATTCCCCGCCTCTGATTCCCCATATCCGATTCCCCGCCTCTGTTTCCCCGCCTCTGATTCCCCGCCCCTGTTTCCCCATATCTGATTCCCTGCCTCTGATTCCCCAACTTTGATTCCCAGCCTCTGATTCCCCAGCTCTGATTCCCCGCCTCTGATTCTCCATATCTCATTCCCCGCCTCTGAATCCCCATCTCTGATTCCTGGACTCTGATTCCCCACCTCTGATTCCCGGCCTCTTATTCCCAGCATCTGATTCCAGGCCTCTGATTCCCGGCCTCTGACTCCCCGCTTCTGATTCTGATTCCCTGCCTCTGATTCCCCATCTCTGATTCCGCACATCTGATTACCTGCCTCTGATTCCCCACCTCTGATTCCCCATATCTGATTCCCCGCCTCTGATTCCCCGCATCCGATTCCCCATATCTGATTCCCCGCCTCTGTTTCCCCGCCCCTGATTCCCCGCCTCTGTTTCCCCATATCTGATTCCCCGCCTCTGATTCCCAACTATGATTCCCCGCCTCTGATTCACCAGCTCTGATTCCCTGCCTCTGATTCCCCGCGTTCTATTCCCTGCCTCTGATTCCCCGCCTGTGATTCCCCATCTCTGATAAACCACCTCTGATTCCCCACCACTGATTCCCCATATCTAATTCCCCGCCTCTGTTTGCCCGCCTCTGATTCCCCGCCTCTGTTTCCCCATATCTGATTCCCCGCCTCTGAATCCCCAACTCTGTTCCCTGCCTCTGATTCCCCAGCTTCATTCCCCGCCTTTGATTCCCCCCGTCTGATTCCCAGCCTCTGAATCCCCGTGTCTGATAACCTGCCTCTGATTCCCCGCCTCTGATTCCCCATCTCAGATTCACCGTCTCTGATTCCCCACCTCTGATTCCCCATCTCTGATTCCGCACATCCGACTCCCTGCCTCTGATTCCCCGACTCTGATTCCCCACCTCTGATTCCCCAGCTCTGATTCCCCGCCTCTGATTCCCCAACTCTGATTCCCCGCCTCTGATTCCACAGCTCTGATTCCCCGCCTCTGATTCCCCGTGTTTGATCCCCTGCCTCTGTTTCCCCGCCTCTGATTCCCCGCCTCTGTTTCCCAATATCTAAGTCCCCGCCTCTGATTCCCCAACTCTGATTCCCCACCTCTGATTCTCCAGCTCTGATTCCCCACCTCTGATTCCCCAGCTCTGATTCCCCGCCTCTGATTCCCCGCATCTGATTCCCTGCATCTGATACCCAGCCTCTGATTCCCTGCCTGTGATTCCCAACCTCTGATTCCCCACCTCTGATTCCCCATATCTGATTCCCCGCCTCTGTTTCCCCGCCTCTGATTCCCCGCCTCTGTTTCCCCATATCTGATTCCCCGCCTCTATTTGCCCACCTCAGATTCCCCACCTCAGTTTCCCCATATCTGATTCCCCGCCGCTGAATCCCCAACTCTGATTCCCTGCATCTAATTCCCCAGCTCTGATTCCCCGCCTCTGATTCCCCGTGTCTGATTTCCTGCCTCTGATTCCACGCCTCTGATTACCCATATCTGATTCACCGCCTCTGATTCCCCACCTCTGATTCCCCATCTCTGATTCCGCACATCCCATTCCCTGCCTCTGATTCCCCGCCTCTGATTCCCCGCCTCAGATTCCCCGTGTCTGATTCACCGCCTCTGATTCCCCACCTCTGATTCCCCATCTCTGATTCCGCACATCCGATTCCCTGCTTCTGATTCCCCGCCTCTGATTCACAGCCTCTGATTCCCCAGCTCTGATTCCCCGCCTCAGATTCCCCGCGTCTCATTCCCTGCTTCTGATTCTGATTCCCTGCCTCTGATTCCCCATCTCTGATTCCGCACATCTGATTCCCTGCCTCTGATTCCCCACCTCTGATTCCCCATATCTGAATCCCCGCCTCTGTTTCCCCGCCTCTGATTCCCCGCCTCTGTTTCCCCATATCTAAATCCCCGCCTCTGATTCCCCAACTCTGATTCCCCACCTCTGATTCACCAGCTCTGATTCCCCACCTCTGATTCCCCATATCTGATTCCCCGCCTCTGTTTCCCCGCCTCTGATTCCCCGCCACTGTTTCCCCATATCTGATTCCCCGCCTCTGAATCCCCAACTCTGATTCCCTGCATCTAATTCCCCAGCTCTGATTCCCCGCCTCTGATTCCCCGTGTCTGATTTCCTGCCCCTGATTCCCCGCCTCTGATTACCCATGTCTGATTCACCGCCTCTGATTCCCCACCTCTGATTCCCCATCTCTGATTCCGCACATCCGATTCCCTGCCTCTGATTCCCCGCATCTGATTCACCACCTCTGATTCCCGGCCTCTGATTTCCCGCCTCTGATTCCCTGCCACTGATACCCCGCCCCTGATTCCCCACCTCTGATTCCCCATATCTGATTCCCCGCCTCTGTTTCCCCGCCTCTGATTCCCCGCCTCTGATTCCCCATATCTGATTCCCCGCCTCTGATTCCCCAACTCTGATTCCCCGCCTCTGATTCCCCAGCTCTGAATCCCCGCCTCTGATTCCCCGCGTCTGATTCCCAACCTCTGATTCCCCACCTCTGATTCCCCATATCTGATTCCCCGCCTCTGTTTCCCCGCCTCTGATTCCCCTCCTCTGTTTCCCCATATCTGATCCCCGCCTCTATTTGCCCGCCTCTGTTTCCCCGCCTCTTTTTCCCCATATCTGATTCCCCGCCTCTGAATCCCCAACTCTGATTCCCTGCCTCTAATTTCCCAGCTCTGATTCCCCGCCTCTGATTCCCCGTGTCTGATTTCCTGCCTCTGATTCCCCGCCTCTGATTATCCATGTCTGATTCACCGCCTCTGATTCCCCACCTCTGATTCCCCATCTCTGATTCGGCACATCCGATTCCCTGCCTCTGATTCCCCGCCTCTGATTCACTGCCTCTGATTCCCCAGCTCTGATTCCCCGCCTCTGATTCCCCGCGTCTTATTCCCTGCTTCTGATTCTGATTCCCTGCCTCTGATTCCCCATCTCTGATTCCGCACGTCTGATTCCCTGCCTCTGATTCCCCACCTCTGATTCCCCATATCTGATTCCCCGCCTCTGTTTCCCCTTCTCTGATTCCCCGCCTCTGTTTCCCAATATCTAAGTCCCCGCCTCTGATTCCCCAACTCTGATTCCCCACCTCTGATTCCCCAGCTCTGATTCCCCGCCGCTGATTCCCCGCATCTGATTCCCTGCATCTGATACCCAGCCTCTGATTCCCTGCCTGTGATTCCCAAACTCTGATTCCCCACCTCTGATTCCCCATATCTGATTCCCCGCCTCTGTTTCCCCGCCTCTGATTCCCCGCCTCTGTTTCCCCATATCTGATTCCCCGCCTCTATTTGCCCACCTCTGATTCCCCACCTCAGTTTCCCCATATATGATTCCCCGCCTCTGAATCCCCAACTCTGATTCCCTGCATCTAATTCCCCAGCTCTGATTCCCCGCCTCTGATTCCCCGTGTCTGATTTCCTGCCTCTGATTCCCCGCCTCTGTTTACCCATGTCTGATTCACCACCTCTGATTCCCCACCTCTGATTCCCTATCTCTGATTCCGCACATCCCATTCCCTGCCTCTGATTCCCCGCCTCTGATTCCCCGCCTCAGATTCCCCGTGTCTGATTTCCTGCCTCTGATTCCCTGCCTCTGATTACCCATGTCTGATTCACCGCCTCTGATTCCCCACCTCTGATTCCCCATCTCTGATTCCGCACATCCGATTCCCTGCTTCTGATTCCCCGCCTCTGATTCACAGCCTCTGATTCCCCAGCTCTGATTCCCCGCCTCAGATTCCCCACGTCTTATTCCCTGCTTCTGATTCTGATTCCCTGCCTCTGATTCCCCATCTCTGATTCCGCACATCTGATTCCCTGCCTCTGATTCCCCACCTCTGATTCCCCATATCTGATTCCCTGCCTCTGTTTCCCCGCCTCTGATTCCCCGCCTCTGTTTCCCCATATCTAAGTCCCCGCCTCTGATTCCGCAACTCTGATTCCCCACCTCTGATTCCCCAGCTCTGATTACCCACCTCTGATTCCCCATATCTGATTCCCCGCCTCTGTTTCCCCGCCTCTGATTCCCCACCACTGTTTCCCCATATCTGATTCCCCGCCTCTGAATCCCCAACTTTGATTCCCTGCATCTAATTCCCCAGCTCTGATTCCCTGCCTCTGATTCCCCGTGTCTGATTTCCTGCCTCTGATTCCCCGCCTCTGATTACCCATGTCTGATTCACCGCCTCTGATTCCCCACCTCTGATTCCCCATCTCTGATTCCGCACATCCGATTCCCTGCCTCTGATTCCCCGCCTCTGATTCACCGCCTCTGATTCCCGGCCTCTGATTTCTCGCCTCTGATTCCCTGCCACTGATACCCCGCCCCTGATTCCCCACCTCTGATTCCCCATATCTGATTCCCCGCCTCTGTTTCCCCGCCTCTGATTCCCCGCCTCTGATTCCCCTATATCTGATTCCCCGCCTCTGATTCCCCAACTCTGATTCCCCGCCTCTGATTCCCCAGCTCTGAATCCCCGCCTCTGAATCCCCGCGTCTGATTACCGGCCTCTGATTCCCCACCTCTGATTCCCCATATCTGATTCCCCGCCTCTGTTTCCCCGCCTCTGATTCCCCACCTCTGATTAACAATATCTGATTCCCCGCCTCTGATTCCCCACCTCTGATTCCCCGCCTCTGATTCGCCAGCTATGATTCCCCACCTCTGATTCCCCGCGTCTGATTCCCTGCCTCTGATTCCCCGCCTCTGATTCCCCGCCTCTGATTCACCACCTCTGATTCCCAGCGTCTGATTCCCCGCCTCTGATTCCCCATCTCTGATTCCCCGTCTCTGATTCCCCATCTCTGATTCCCCAAATCTGATTCCCCGCCTCTGATTCCCCAGCTCTGAATCCTCGCCTCTGATTCCCTGCTTCTGATTCCCAACATCTGATTCCCCACCTCTGAATTCCCATATTGATTCCCTGCCTCTGATTCCCCGCCTCTGATTCCCCAACTCTGATTCCCCGCCTCTGATTCCCCAGCTCTGATTCCCCGCCTCTTATACCCCGTGTTTGATTCCCTGCCTCTGATTCCCGGCCTCTGATTCCCCATCTCTGATTCACCGCCTTTCATTCGCCACCTCTGATTCCCCATATCTGATTCCCCGCCTCTGTTTCCCCGCCTCTGATTCCCCGCCTCTGATTCCCCATATCTCATTCCCCGCCTCTGAATCCCCATCTCTGATTCCCGGACTCTGATTCCCCACCTCTGATTCCCGGACTCTTATTCCCGGCATCTGATTCCGGCCTCTGATTCCCGGCCTCTGATTCCCTGCTTCTGATTCTGATTCCCTGCCTTTGATTCCCCATCTCTGATTCTGCACATCTGATTCCCTGCCTCTGATTCCCCATCTCTGATTCCCCATATCTGATTCCCCGCCTCTGATTCCCTGCCTCTGTTTCCCAATATCTAAGTCCCCGCCTCTGATTCCCCAACTCTGATTCCCCACTGCTGATTCCCCAGCTCTGATTCCCCGCCTCTGATTCCCCGCATCTGATTCCCTGCATCTGATTCCAAGCCTCTGATTCCCTGCCTCTGATTCCCAACCTCTGATTCCCCACCTCTGATTCCCCATATCTGATTCACAGCCTCTGTTTCCCCGCCTCTGATTCCCCGCCTCTGTTTCCCCATATCTGATTCCCGGCCTCTGATTCCCCGCCTCTGATTCCCCGCCTCTGATTCCCTGCCTCTGATTCCCCATCTCCGATTCCGCACATCTGATTCCCTGCCTCTGATTCCCTGCCTCTGATTCCCCGCCTCTGATTCCCTGCCTCTGATTCCCAACCTCTGATTCCCCACCTCTGATTCCCCGTGTTTGATTCCCCGCTTCTGTTTCCCCGCCTCTGATTCCCCGCCTCTGATTCCCCAACTCTAATTCCCCGCCTCTGATTCCCCATATCCGATTCCCCGCCTCTGTTTCCCCGCCTCTGATTCCCCGCCCCTGTTTCCCCATATCTGATTCCCTGCCTCTGATTCCCCAACTTTGATTCCCAGCCTCTGATTCCCCAGCTCTGATTCCCCGCCTCTGATTCTCCATATCTCATTCCCCGCCTCTGAATCCCCATCTCTGATTCCTGGACTCTGATTCCCCACCTCTGATTCCCGGCCTCTTATTCCCAGCATCTGATTCCAGGCCTCTGATTCCCGGCCTCTGACTCCCCGCTTCTGATTCTGATTCCCTGCCTCTGATTCCCCATCTCTGATTCCGCACATCTGATTACCTGCCTCTGATTCCCCACCTCTGATTCCCCATATCTGATTCCCCGCCTCTGATTCCCCGCATCTGATTCCCCATATCTGATTCCCCGCCTCTGTTTCCCCGCCCCTGATTCCCCGCCTCTGTTTCCCCATATCTGATTCCCCGCCTCTGATTCCCAACTATGATTCCCCGCCTCTGATTCACCAGCTCTGATTCCCTGCCTCTGATTCCCCGCGTTCTATTCCCTGCCTCTGATTCCCCGCCTGTGATTCCCCATCTCTGATAAACCACCTCTGATTCCCCACCACTGATTCCCCATATCTAATTCCCCGCCTCTGTTTGCCCGCCTCTGATTCCCCGCCTCTGTTTCCCCATATCTGATTCCCCGCCTCTGAATCCCCAACTCTGATTCCCTGCCTCTGATTCCCCAGCTTCATTCCCCGCCTTTGATTCCCCCCGTCTGATTCCCAGCCTCTGAATCCCCGTGTCTGATAACCTGCCTCTGATTCCCCGCCTCTGATTCCCCATCTCAGATTCACCGCCTCTGATTCCCCACCTCTGATTCCCCATCTCTGATTCCGCACATCCGACTCCCTGCCTCTGATTCCCCGACTCTGATTCCCCACCTCTGATTCCCCAGCTCTGATTCCCCGCCTCTGATTCCCCAACTCTGATTCCCCGCCTCTGATTCCACAGCTCTGATTCCCCGCCTCTGATACCCCGTGTTTGATCCCCTGCCTCTGTTTCCCCGCCTCTGATTCCCCGCCTCTGTTTCCCAATATCTAAGTCCCCGCCTCTGATTCCCCAACTCTGATTCCCCACCTCTGATTCTCCAGCTCTGATTCCCCACCTCTGATTCCCCAGCTCTGATTCCCCGCCTCTGATTCCCCGCATCTGATTCCCTGCATCTGATACCCAGCCTCTGATTCCCTGCCTGTGATTCCCAACCTCTGATTCCCCACCTCTGATTCCCCATATCTGATTCCCCGCCTCTGTTTCCCCGCCTCCGATTCCCCGCCTCTGTTTCCCCATATCTGATTCCCCGCCTCTATTTGCCCACCTCAGATTCCCCACCTCAGTTTCCCCATATCTGATTCCCCGCCGCTGAATCCCCAACTCTGATTCCCTGCATCTAATTCCCCAGCTCTGATTCCCCGCCTCTGATTCCCCGTGTCTGATTTCCTGCCTCTGATTCCACGCCTCTGATTACCCATATCTGATTCACCGCCTCTGATTCCCCACCTCTGATTCCCCATCTCTGATTCCGCACATCCCATTCCCTGCCTCTGATTCCCCGCCTCTGATTCCCCGCCTCAGATTCCCCGTGTCTGATTCACCGCCTCTGATTCCCCACCTCTGATTCCCCATCTCTGATTCCGCACATCCGATTCCCTGCTTCTGATTCCCCGCCTCTGATTCACAGCCTCTGATTCCCCAGCTCTGATTCCCCGCCTCAGATTCCCCGCGTCTCATTCCCTGCTTCTGATTCTGATTCCCTGCCTCTGATTCCCCATCTCTGATTCCGCACATCTGATTCCCTGCCTCTGATTCCCCACCTCTGATTCCCCATATCTGAATCCCCGCCTCTGTTTCCCCGCCTCTGATTCCCCGCCTCTGTTTCCCCATATCTAAATCCCCGCCTCTGATTCCCCAACTCTGATTCCCCACCTCTGATTCACCAGCTCTGATTCCCCACCTCTGATTCCCCATATCTGATTCCCCGCCTCTGTTTCCCCGCCTCTGATTCCCCGCCACTGTTTCCCCATATCTGATTCCCCGCCTCTGAATCCCCAACTCTGATTCCCTGCATCTAATTCCCCAGCTCTGATTCCCCGCCTCTGATTCCCCGTGTCTGATTTCCTGCCCCTGATTCCCCGCCTCTGATTACCCATGTCTGATTCACCGCCTCTGATTCCCCACCTCTGATTCCCCATCTCTGATTCCGCACATCCGATTCCCTGCCTCTGATTCCCCGCTTCTGATTCACCACCTCTGATTCCCGGCCTCTGATTTCCCGCCTCTGATTCCCTGCCACTGATACCCCGCCCCTGATTCCCCACCTCTGATTCCCCATATCTGATTCCCCGCCTCTGTTTCCCCGCCTCTGATTCCCCGCCTCTGATTCCCCATATCTGATTCCCCGCCTCTGATTCCCCAACTCTGATTCCCCGCCTCTGATTCCCCAGCTCTGAATCCCCGCCTCTGATTCCCCGCGTCTGATTCCCAACCTCTGATTCCCCACCTCTGATTCCCCATATCTGATTCCCCGCCTCTGTTTCCCAGCCTCTGATTCCCCTCCTCTGTTTCCCCATATCTGATCCCCGCCTCTATTTGCCCGCCTCTGTTTCCCCGCCTCTTTTTCCCCATATCTGATTCCCCGCCTCTGAATCCCCAACTCTGATTCCCTGCCTCTAATTTCCCAGCTCTGATTCCCCGCCTCTGATTCCCCGTGTCTGATTTCCTGCCTCTGATTCCCCGCCTCTGATTACCCATGTCTGATTCACCGCCTCTGATTCCCCACCTCTGATTCCCCATCTCTGATTCGGCACATCCGATTCCCTGCCTCTGATTCCCCGCCTCTGATTCACTGCCTCTGATTCCCCAGCTCTGATTCCCCGCCTCTGATTCCCCGCGTCTTATTCCCTGCTTCTGATTCTGATTCCCTGCCTCTGATTCCCCATCTCTGATTCCGCACATCTGATTCCCTGCCTCTGATTCCCCACCTCTGATTCCCCATATCTGATTCCCCGCCTCTGTTTCCCCTTCTCTGATTCCCCGCCTCTGTTTCCCAATATCTAAGTCCCCGCCTCTGATTCCCCAACTCTGATTCCCCACCTCTGATTCCCCAGCTCTGATTCCCCGCCGCTGATTCCCCGCATCTGATTCCCTGCATCTGATACCCAGCCTCTGATTCCCTGCCTGTGATTCCCAAACTCTGATTCCCCACCTCTGATTCCCCATATCTGATTCCCCGCCTCTGTTTCCCCGCCTCTGATTCCCCGCCTCTGTTTCCCCATATCTGATTCCCCGCCTCTATTTGCCCACCTCTGATTCCCCACCTCAGTTTCCCCATATATGATTCCCCACCTCTGAATCCCCAACTCTGATTCCCTGCATCTAATTCCCCAGCTCTGATTCCCCGCCTCTGATTCCCCGTGTCTGATTTCCTGCCTCTGATTCCCCGCCTCTGTTTACCCATGTCTGATTCACCACCTCTGATTCCCCACCTCTGATTCCCTATCTCTGATTCCGCACATCCCATTCCCTGCCTCTGATTCCCCGCCTCTGATTCCCCGCCTCAGATTCCCCGTGTCTGATTTCCTGCCTCTGATTCCCTGCCTCTGATTACCCATGTCTGATTCACCGCCTCTGATTCCCCACCTCTGATTCCCCATCTCTGATTCCGCACATCCGATTCCCTGCTTCTGATTCCCCGCCTCTGATTCACAGCCTCTGATTCCCCAGCTCTGATTCCCCGCCTCAGATTCCCCACGTCTTATTCCCTGCTTCTGATTCTGATTCCCTGCCTCTGATTCCCCATCTCTGATTCCGCACATCTGATTCCCTGCCTCTGATTCCCCACCTCTGATTCCCCATATCTGATTCCCTGCCTCTGTTTCCCCGCCTCTGATTCCCCGCCTCTGTTTCCCCATATCTAAGTCCCCGCCTCTGATTCCGCAACTCTGATTCCCCACCTCTGATTCCCCAGCTCTGATTACCCACCTCTGAGTCCCCATATCTGATTCCCCGCCTCTGTTTCCCCGCCTCTGATTCCCCACCACTGTTTCCCCATATCTGATTCCCCGCCTCTGAATCCCCAACTTTGATTCCCTGCATCTAATTCCCCAGCTCTGATTCCCTGCCTCTGATTCCCCGTGTCTGATTTCCTGCCTCTGATTCCCCGCCTCTGATTACCCATGTCTGATTCACCGCCTCTGATTCCCCACCTCTGATTCCCCATCTCTGATTCCGCACATCCGATTCCCTGCCTCTGATTCCCCGCCTCTGATTCACCGCCTCTGATTCCCGGCCTCTGATTTCTCGCCTCTGATTCCCTGCCACTGATACCCCGCCCCTGATTCCCCACCTCTGATTCCCCATATCTGATTCCCCGCCTCTGTTTCCCCGCCTCTGATTCCCCGCCTCTGATTCCCCTATATCTGATTCCCCGCCTCTGATTCCCCAACTCTGATTCCCCGCCTCTGATTCCCCAGCTCTGAATCCCCGCCTCTGATTCCCCGCGTCTGATTACCGGCCTCTGATTCCCCACCTCTGATTCCCCATATCTGATTCCCCGCCTCTGTTTCCCCGCCTCTGATTCCCCACCTCTGATTAACAATATCTGATTCCCCGCCTCTGATTCCCCACCTCTGATTCCCCGCCTCTGATTCGCCAGCTATGATTCCCCACCTCTGATTCCCCGCGTCTGATTCCCTGCCTCTGATTCCCCGCCTCTGATTCCCCGCCTCTGATTCACCACCTCTGATTCCCAGCGTCTGATTCCCCGCCTCTGATTCCCCATCTCTGATTCCCCGTCTCTGATTCCCCATCTCTGATTCCCCAAATCTGATTCCCCGCCTCTGATTCCCCAGCTCTGAATCCTCGCCTCTGATTCCCTGCTTCTGATTCCCAACATCTGATTCCCCACCTCTGAATTCCCATATTGATTCCCTGCCTCTGATTCCCCGCCTCTGATTCCCCAACTCTGATTCCCCGCCTCTGATTCCCCAGCTCTGATTCCCCGCCTCTTATTCCCCGTGTTTGATTCCCTGCCTCTGATTCCCGGCCTCTGATTCCCCATCTCTGATTCACCGCCTTTCATTCGCCACCTCTGATTCCCCATATCTGATTCCCCGCCTCTGTTTCCCCGCCTCTGATTCCCCGCCTCTGATTCCCCATATCTCATTCCCCGCCTCTGAATCCCCATCTCTGATTCCCGGACTCTGATTCCCCACCTCTGATTCCCGGACTCTTATTCCCGGCATCTGATTCCGGCCTCTGATTCCTGGCCTCTGATTCCCTGCTTCTGATTCTGATTCCCTGCCTCTGATTCCCCATCTCTGATTGCGCACATCTGATTCCCTGCCTCTGATTCCCCACCTCTGATTCCCCATATCTGATTTCCCGCCTCTGTTTCCCCGCCTCTGATTCCCCGCCTCTGTTTCCCAATATCTAAGTCCCCGCCTCTGATTCCCCAACTCTGATTCCCCACCTCTGATTCTCCAGCTCTGATTCCCCGCCTCTGATTCCCCGCATCTGATTCCCTGCATCTGATTCCAAGCCTCTGATTCCCTGCATCTGATTCCCAACCTCTGATTCCCCACCTCTGATTCCCCATATCTGATTCCCCGCCTCTGTTTCCCCGCCTCTGATTCCCCGCCTCTGTTTCCCCATATCTGATTCCCGGCCTCTGATTCCCCGCCTCTGATTCCCCGCCTCTGATTCCCTGCCTCTGATTCCCCATCTCCGATTCCGCACATCTGATTCCCTGCCTCTGATTCCCCGCCTCTGATTCCCCGCCTCTGATTCCCTGCCTCGGATTCCCAACATCTGATTCCCCACCTCTGATTCCCCATATCTGATTCCCCGCCTCTGTTTCCCCGCCTTTGATTCCCCTCCTCTGATTCCCCAACTCTAATTCCCCGCCTCTGATTCCCCAGCTCTGATTCCCCGTGTTTGATTCCCTGCCTCTGATTCCCTGCCCTGATTCCCCATCTCTGTTTCACCGCCTTTGATTCGCCACCTCTGATTCCCCTTATCTGATTCCCCGCCTCTGTTTCCCCGCCTCTGATTCCCTGCCTCTGATTCCCAACCTCTGATTCCACACCTCTGATTCCCCATATCTGATTCCCCGCCTGTGTTTCCCCACCTCTGATTCCCCGCCGCTGTTTCCCCATATCTGATTCCCCGCCTCTGATTCCCCAACCCTGATTCCCCGCCTCTGATTCCCCAGCTCTGATTCCCCGCCTCTGATTCCCCGTGTTTGATTCCCTGCCTCTGATTGCCCGCCTCTGATTCCCCTTCTCTGATTCACCGCCTTTGATTCGCCACCTCTGATTCCCCATATCTGATTCCCTGTCTCTGTTTCCCCGCCTCTGATTCCCCGCCTCTGATTCCCCATATCTCATTCCCCGCCTCTGAATCCCCATCTCTGATTCCTGGACTCTGATTCCCCACCTCTGGTTCCCGGCCTCTTATTCCCGGCATCTGATTCCGGCCTCTGATTCCCGGCCTCTGATTCCCTGCTTCTGATTCTGATTCCCTGCCTCTGATTCCCCATCTCTGATTGCGCACATCTGATTCCCTGCCTCTGATTCCCCACCTCTGATTCCCCATATCTGATTCCCCGCCTCTGTTTCCCCGCCTCTGATTCCCCGCCTCTGTTTCCCAATATCTAAGTCCCCGCCTCTGATTCCCCAACTCTGATTCCCCACCTCTGATTCTCCAGCTCTGATTCCCCACCTCTGATTCCCCAGCTCTTATTCCCCGCCTCTGATTCCCCGCATCTGATTCCCTGCATCTGATTCCCAGCTTCTGATTCCCTGCCTGTGATTCCCAACCTCTGATTCCCCACCTCTGATTCCCCATATCTGATTCCCCGCCTCTGTTTCCCCGCCTCTGATTCCCCGCCTCTGTTTCCCCATATCTGATTCCCCGCCTCTATTTGCCCACCTCTGATTCCCCACCTCAGTTTCCCCATATCTGATTCCCCGCCTCTGAATCCCCAACTCTGATTCCCTGCATCTAATTCCCCAGCTCTGATTCCCCGCCTCTGATTCCCCGTGTCTGATTTCCTGCCTCTGATTCCACGCCTCTGATTACCCATATCTGATTCACCGCCTCTGATTCCCCACCTCTGATTCCCCATCTCTGATTCCGCACATCCCATTCCCTGCCTCTGATTCCCCGCCTCTGATTCCCCGCCTCAGATTCCCCGTGTCTGATTCACCGCCTCTGATTCCCCACCTCTGATTCCCCATCTCTGATTCCGCACATCCGATTCCCTGCTTCTGATTCCCCGCCTCAGATTCCCCGCGTCTTATTCCCTGCTTCTGATTCTGATTCCCTGCCTCTGATTCCCCATCTCTGATTCCGCACATCTGATTCCCTGCCTCTGATTCCCCACCTCTGATTCCCCATATCTGATTCCCCGCCTCTGTTTCCCCGCCTCTGATTCCCCGCCTCTATTTCCCCATATCTAAATCCCCGCCTCTGATTCCCCAACTCTGATTCCCCACCTCTGATTCCCCAGCTCTGATTCCCCACCTCTGATTCCCCATATCTGATTCCCCGCCTCTGTTTCCCCGCCTCTGATTCCCCGCCACTGTTTCCCCATATCTGATTCCCCGCCTCTGAATCCCCAACTCTGATTCCCTGCATCTAATTCCCCAGCTCTGATTCCCCGCCTCTGATTCCCCGTGTCTGATTTCCTGCCCCTGATTCCCCGCCTCTGATTACCCATGTCTGATTCACCGCCTCTGATTCCCCACCTCTGATCCCCATCTCTGATTCCGCACATCCGATTCCCTGCCTCTGATTCCCCGCCTCTGATTCACCGCCTCTGATTCCCGGCCTCTGATTTCCCGCCTCTGATTCCCTGCCACTGATACCCCGCCCCTGATTCCCCACCTCTGATTCCCCATATCTGATTCCCCGCCTCTGTTTCCCCGCCTCTGATTCCCCGCCTCTGATTCCCCATATCTGATTCCCCGCCTCTGATTCCCCAACTCTGATTCCCCGCCTCTGATTCCCCAGCTCTGAATCCCCGCCTCTGATTCCCCGCGTCTGATTACCGGCCTCTGATTCCCCGCCTCTGATTCTCCATCTCTGATTCACAACCTCTGATTCCCCACCTCTGATTCCCCATATCTGATTCCCCGCCTCTGTTTCCCCGCCTCTGATTCCCCACCTCTGATTAACAATATCTGATTCCCCGCCTCTGATTCCCCACCTCTGATTCCCCGCCTCTGATTCGCCAGCTATGATTCCCCGCCTCTGATTCCCCAGCTCTGATTCCCCGCCTCTGATTCCCCGTGTTTGATTCCCTGCCTCTGATTCCCGGCCTCTGATTCCCAATCTCTGATTCACCGCCTTTGATTCGCCACCTCTGATTCCCCATATCTGATTCCCCGCCTCTGTTTACCCGCCTCTGATTCCCCGCCTCTGATTCCCCATATCTCATTTCCCGCCTCTGAATCCCCATCTCTGATTCCCGGACTCTGATTCCCCACCTCTGATTCCCGGCCTCTTATTCCCGGCATCTGATTCCGGCCTCTGATCCCCGGCCTCTGATTCCCTGCTTCTGATTCTGATTCCCTGCCTCTGATTCCCCATCTCTGATTGCGCACATCTGATTCCCTGCCTCTGATTCCCCACCTCTGATTCCCCATATCTGATTCCCCGCCTCTATTTCCCCGCCTCTGATTCCCCGCCTCTGTTTCCCAATATCTAAGTCCCAGCCACTGATTCCCCAACTCTGATTCCCCACCTCTGATTCTCCAGCTCTGATTCCCCGCCTCTGATTCCCCATCTCTGATTCCCCAACTCTGATTCCCCGCCTCTGATTCCCCAGCTCCGATTCCCTGCCTCTGATTCACCGCCTTTGATTCGCCACCTCTGAATCCCCATATCTGATTCCTCGCCTCTGTTTCCCCGCCTCTGATTCCCCGCCTCTGATTCCCCATATCTCATTCCCCGCTTCTGATTCCCCATCTCTGATTCCCGGACTCTGATTCCCAACCTCTGATTCCCGGCCTCTTATTCCCGGCATCTGATTCCGGCCTCTAATTCCCGGCCTCTGATTCCCTGCTTCTGATTCTGATTCCCCACCTCTGATTCCCCATCTCTGATTCCGCACATCCGATTCCCTGCCTCTGATTCCCCGCCCCTGATTCACCGCCTCTGATTCCCGGCCTCTGATTTCCCGCCTCTGATTCCCTGCCACTGATACCCCGCCCCTGATTCCCCACCTCTGATTCCCCATATCTGATTCCCCGCCTCTGTTTCCCCGCCTCTGATTCCCCGCCTCTGATTCCACATATCTGATTCCCCGCCTCTGATTCCCCAACTCTGATTCCCCGCCTCTGATTCCCCAGCTCTGATTCCCCGCCTCTGATTCCCCGCATCTGATTCCCTGCATCTGATTCCAAGCCTCTGATTCCCTGCCTCTGATTCCCAACCTCTGATTCCCCAACTCTGATTCCCCATATCTGATTCCCCGCGTCTGTTTCCCCGCCTCTGATTCCCCGCCTCTGTTTCCCCATATCTAATTCCCAACCTCTGATGCCCCAACTCTGATTCCCTGCCTCTGATTCCCCGCGTTCTATTCCCTGCCTCTGATACCCCGCCTGTGATTCCCCATCTCTGATTCACCACCTCTGATTCCCCACCACTGATTCCCCATATCTAATTCCCTGCCTCAGTTTTCCCGCCTCTGATTCCCCGCCTCTGTTTCCCCATATCTGATTCCCCGCCTCTGAATCCCCAACTCTGATTCCCTGCCTCTGATTCCCTGCTTCTGATTCTGATTCCCCACCTCTGATTCCCCATCTCTGATTCCGCACATCTAATTCCCTGCCTCTGATTCCCCATCTCTGATTCCCCATATCTGATTCCCCGCCTTCTGTTCCCCACCTCTGATTCCCCGCCTCTGTTTCCCCATATCTAAGTCCCCGACTCTGATTCCCCAAATTTGATTCCCCACCTCTGATTCCCCAGCTCTGATTCCCCGCCTCTGATTCCCCGCATCTGATTCCATGCATCTGATTCCCAGCCTCTGATTCCCTGCCTCTGATTCCCAACCTCTGATTCCCCACCTCTGATTCCCCATATCTGATTCCCGCCTCTGTTTCCCCGCATCTGATTCCCCTCTTCTGTTTCCCCATATCTGATCCCCGCCTCTATTTGCCCGCCTCTGATTCCCCGCCTCTGTTTCCCCATATCTGATTCCCCGCCTCTGAATCCCCAACTCTGATTCCCTACCTCTAATTTCCCAGCTCTGATTCCCAGCCTCTGATTCCCCGTGTCTGATTTCCTGCCTCTGATTCCCCGCCTCTGATTACCCATGTCTGATTCACCGCCTCTGATTCCCCACCTCTGATTCCCCATCTCTGATTCTGCACATCCGATTCCCTGCCTCTGATTCCCCGCCTCTGATTCACTGCCTCTGATTCCCCAGCTCTGATTCCCCGCCTCTGATTCCCCGCGTCTTATTCCCTGCTTCTGATTCTGATTCCCTGCCTCTGATTCCCCATCTCTGATTCCGCACATCTGATTCCCTGCCTCTGATTCCCCACCTCTGATTCCCCATATCTGATTACCCGCCTCTGTTTCCCCGCCTCTGATTCCCCGCCTCTGTTTCCCCATATCTAAGTCCCCGCCTCTGATTCCCCAACTCTGATTCCCCACCTCTGATTCCCCAGCTCTGATTCCCCGCCTCTGATTCCCCGCATCTGATTCCATGCATCTGATTCCCAGCCTCTGATTCCCTGCCTGTGATTCCCAACCTCTGATTCCCCACCTCTGATTCCCCATATCTGATTCCCCGCCTCTGTTTCCCCGCCTCAGATTCCCCGCCTCTGTTTCCCCATATCTTATTCCCCGCCTCTATTTGCCCACCTCTGATTCCCCACCTCAGTTTCCCCATATCTGATTCCCCGCCTCAGAATCCCCAACTCTGATTCCCTGCATCTAATTCCCCAGCTCTGATTCCCCGCCTCTGATTCCCCGTGTCTGATTTCCTGCCTCTGATTCCCCGCCTCTGATTACCCATGTCTGATTCACCGCCTCTGATTCCCCACCTCTGATTCCCCATCTCTGATTCGGCACATCCGATTCCCTGCCTCTGATTCCCCGCCTCTGATTCCCCGCCTCAGATTCCCCGTGTCTGATTTCCTGCCTCTGATTCCCCGCCTCTGATTACCCATGTCTGATTCACCGCCTCTGATTCCCAACCTCTGATTCCACATCTCTGATTCCGCACATCCGATTCCCTGCTTCTGATTCCCCGCCTCTGATTCACAGCCTCTGATTCCCCAGCTCTGATTCCCCGCCTCAGATTCCCCGCGTCTTATTCCCTGCTTCTGATTCTGATTCCCTGCCTCTGATTCCCCATCTCTGATTCCGCACATCTGATTCCCTGCCTCTGATTCCCCACCTCTGATTCCCCATATCTGATTCCCCGCCTCTGTTTCCCCGCCTCTGATTCCCCGACTCTGTTTCCCCATATCTAAGTCCCCGCCTCTGATTCCCCAACTCTGATTCTCCACCTCTGATTCCCCAGCTCTGATTCCCCACCTCTGATTCCCCATATCTGATTCCCCGCCTCTGTTTCCCCGCCTCTGATTCCCCGCCACTGTTTCCCCATATCTGATTCCCCGCCTCTGAATCCCCAACTCTGATTCCCTGCATCTAATTCCCCAGCTCTGATTCCCCGCCTCTGATTCCCCGTGTCTGATTTCCTGCCTCTGATTCCCCGCCTCTGATTACCCATGTCTGATTCACCGCCTCTGATTCCCCACCTCTGATTCCCCATCTCTGATTCCGCACATCCGATTCCCTGCCTCTGATTCCCCGCCTCTGATTCACCGCCTCTGATTCCCGGCCTCTGATTTCCCGGCTCTGATTCCCTGCCACTGATACCCCGCCCCTGATTCCCCACCTCTGATTCCCCATATCTGATTCCCCGCCTCTGTTTCCCCGCCTCTGATTCCCCGCCTCTGATTCCCCATATCTGATTCCCCGCCTCTGATTCCTCAACTCTGATTCACAACCTCTGATTGCCCACCTCTGATTCCCCATATCTGATTACCCGCCTCTGTTTCCCCGCCTCTGATTCCACACCTCTGATTAACAATATCTGATTCCCCGCCTCTGATTCCCCACCTCTGATTCCCCGCCTCTGATTCGCCAGCTATGATTCCCCGCCTCTGATTCCCCAGCTCTGATTCCCCGCCTCTGATTCCCCGTGTTTGATTCCTTGCCTCTGATTCCCGGCCTCTGATTCCCCATCTCTGATTCACCGCCTTTGCTTCGCCACCTCTGATTCCCCATATCTGATTCCCCGCCTCTGTTTCCCCGCTTCTGATTACCCGCCTCTGATTCCCCATATCTCATTCCCCGCCTCTGAATCCCCATCTCTGATTCCCGGACTCTGATTCCCCACCTCTGATTCCCTGCTTCTGATTCTGATTCCCTGCCTCTGATTCCCCATCTCTGATTGCGCACACCTGATTCCCTGCCTCTGATTCCCCACCTCTGATTCACCATATCTGATTCCCCGCCTCTGTTTCCCCGCCTCTGATTCCCCGCCTCTGTTTCCCAATATCTAAGTCCCCGCCTCTGATTCCCCATCTCTGATTCCCCACCTCTGATTCTCCAGCTCTGATTCCCCGCCTCTGATTCCCCGCATCTGATTCCCTGCATTTGATTCCAAGCCTCTGATTCCCTGCCTCTGATTCCCAACCTCTGATTCCCCACCTCTGATTTCCCATATCTGATTCCCCGCCTCTGTTTCCCCTCCTCTGATTCCCCGCCTCTGTTTCCCCATATCTGATTCCCGGCCTCTGATTCCCCGCCTCTGATTCCCCGTCTCTGATTCCCTGCCTCTGATTCCCCATCTCCGATTCCGCACATCTGATTCCCTGCCTCTGATTCCCCGCCTCTGATTACCCGCCTCTGATTCCCTGCCTCTGATTCCCAACATCTGATTCCCCACCTCTGATTCCCCATATCTGATTCCCCGCCTGTTTCCCCGCCTCTGATTCCCCTCCTCGGATTCCCCAACTCTCATTCCCCGCCTCTGATTCCCCAGCTCTGATTCCCCGTGTTTGATTCCCTGCCTCTGATTCCCTGCCCTGATTCCCCATCTCTGTTTCACCGCCTTTGATTCGCCACCTCTGATTCCCCATATCTGATTCCCCGCCTCTGTTTCCCCGCCTCTGATTCCCTGCCTCTGATTCCCAACCTCTGATTCCACACCTCTGATTCCCCATATCTGATTCCTCGCCTCCGTTTCCCCGCCTCTGATTCCCCGCCCCTGTTTCCCCATATCTGATTCCCCGCCTCTGATTCCCCAACTCTGATTCCCCGCCTCTGATTCCCCAGCTCTGATTCCCCGCCTCTGTTTCCCAATATCTAAGTCCCCGCCTCTGATTCCCCAACTCTGATTCCCCTCCTCTGATTCTCCAGCTCTGATTCCCCACCTCTGATTCCCCATCTCTGATTCCGCACATCTGATTCCCTGCCTCTGATTCCCCGACTCTGAATCCCCAGCTCTGATTCCCCGCCTCTGATTCCCCAACTCTGATTCCCCGCCTCTGATTCCCCAGCTCTGATTCCCCGCCTCTGATTCACCGCCTTTGATTCGCCACCTCTGAATCCCCATATTTGATTCCTCGCCTCTGTTTCCCCGCCTCTGATTCCCCGCCTCTGATTCCCCATATCTCATTCCCCGCCTCTGATTCCCCATCTCTGATTCCCGGACTCTGATTCCCAACCTCTGATTCCCGGCCTCTTATTCCCGGCATCTGATTCCGTCCTCTAATTCCCGGCCTCTGATTCCCTGCTTCTGATTCTGATTCCCCACCTCTGATTCCCCATCTCTGATTCCGCACATCCGATTCCCTGCCTCTGATTCCCCGCCCCTGATTCACCGCCTCTAATTCCCGGCCTCTGATTTCCCGCCTCTGATTCCCTGCCACTGATACCCCGCCCCTGATTCCCCACCTCTGATTCCCCATATCTGATTCCCCGCCTCTGTTTCCCCGCCTCTGATTCCCCGCCTCTGATTCCCCATATCTGATTCCCCGCATCTGATTCCCTGCATCTGATTCCAAGCCTCTGATTCCCTGCCTCTGATTCCCAACCTCTGATTCCCCACCTCTGATTCCCCATATCTGATTCCCCGCCTCTGTTTCCCCGCCTCTGATTCGCCGCCTCTGTTTCCCCATATCTAATTCCCAACCTCTGATGCCCCAACTCTGATTCCCTGCCTCTGATGCCCCGCGTTCTATTCCCTGCCTCTGATTCCCCGCCTGTGATTCCCCATCTCTGATTCACCACCTCTGATTCCCCACCTCTGATTCCCCATATCTAATTCCCCGCCTCTGTTTTCCCGCCTCTGATTCCCCGCCTCTGATTCCCCATATCTGATTCCCCGCCTCTGAATCCCCAACTCTGATTCCCTGCCTCTGATTCCCTGCTTCTGATTCTGATTCCCCACCTCTGATTCCCCATCTCTGATTCCGCACATCTAATTCCCTGCCTCTGATTCCCCATCTCTGATTCCCCATATCTGATTCCCCGCCTTCTGTTCCCCACCTCTGATTCCCCGCCTCTGTTTCCCCATATCTAAGTCCCCGACTCTGATTCCCCAACTTTGATTCCCCACCTCTGATTCCCCAGCTCTGATTCCCTGCCTCTGATTCCCCGCATCTGATTCCATGCATCTGATTCCCAGCCTCTGATTCCCTGCCTCTGATTCCCAACCTCTGATTCCCCACCTCTGATTCCCCATATCTGATTCCCGGCCTCTGTTTCCCCGCCTCTGATTCCCCTCCTCTCTTTCCCCATATCTGATCCCCGCCTCTATTTGCCCGCCTCTGATTCCCTGCCTCTAAGTTCCCAGCTCTGATTCCCCGCCTCTGATTCCCCAACTCTGATTCCCCGCCTCTGATTCCCCAGCTCTGATTCCCCGCCTCTGATTCCCCGCATCTGATTCCCTGCATCTGATTCCAAGCCTCTGATTCCCTGCCTCTGATTCCCAACCTCTGATTCCCCAACTCTGATTCCCCATATCTGATTCCCCGCGTCTGTTTCCCCGCCTCTGATTCCCCGCCTCTGTTTCCCCATATCTAATTCCCAACCTCTGATGCCCCAACTCTGATTCCCTGCCTCTGATTCCCCGCGTTCTATTCCCTGCCTCTGATACCCCGCCTGTGATTCCCCATCTCTGATTCACCACCTCTGATACCCCACCTCTGATTCCCCATCTCTGATTCTGCACATCCGATTCCCTGCCTCTGATTCCCCGCCTCTGATTCACTGCCTCTGATTCCCCAGCTCTGATTCCCCGCCTCTGATTCCCCGCGTCTTATTCCCTGCTTCTGATTCTAATTCCCTGCCTCTGATTCCCCATCTCTGATTCCGCACATCTGATTCCCTGCCTCTGATTCCCAACCTCTGATTCCCCATATCTGATTCCCCGCCTCTGTTTCCCCGCCTCTGATTCCCCGCCTCTGTTTCCCCATATCTAAGTCCCCGCCTCTGATTCCCCAACTCTGATTCCCCACCTCTGATTCCCCAGCTCTGATTCCCCGCCTCTGATTCCGCGCATCTGATTCCCTGCATCTGATTCCCAGCCTCTGATTCCCTGCCTGTGATTCCCAACCTCTGATTCCCCACCTCTGATTCCCCATATCTGATTCCCCGCCTCTGTTTCCCCGCCTCAGATTCCCCGCCTCTGTTTCCCCATATCTGATTCCCCGCCTCTATTTGCCCACCTCTGATTCCCCACCTCAGTTTCCCCAGCTCTGATTCCCCGCCTCTGATTCCCCGTGTCTGATTTCCTGCCTCTGATTCCCCGCCTCTGATTACCCATGTCTGATTCACCGCCTCTGATTCCCCACCTCTGATTCCCCATCTCTGATTCGGCACATCCGATTCCCTGCCTCTGATTCCCCGCCTCTGATTCCCCGCCTCAGATACCCCGTGTCTGATTTCCTGCCTCTGATTCCCCGCCTCTGATTACCCATGTCTGATTCACCGCCTCTGATTCCCAACCTCTGATTCCACATCTCTGATTCCGCACATCCGATTCCCTGCTTCTGATTCCCCGCCTCTGATTCACAGCCTCTGATTCCCCAGCTCTGATTCCCCGCCTCAGATTCCCCGCGTCTTATTCCCTGCTTCTGATTCTGATTCCCTGCCTCTGATTCCCCATCTCTGATTCCGCACATCTGATTCCCTGCCTCTGATTCCCCACCTCTGATTCCCCATATCTGATTCCCCGCCTCTGTTTCCCCGCCTCTGATTCCCCGCCTCTGTTTCCCCATATCTAAGTCCCCGCCTCTGATTCCCCAACTCTGATTCCCCACCTCTGATTCCCCAGCTCTGATTCCCCACCTCTGATTCCCCATATCTGATTCCCCGCCACTGTTTCCCCATATCTGATTCCCCGCCTCTGAATCCCCAACTCTGATTCCCTGCATCTAATTCCCCAGCTCTGATTCCCCGCCTCTGATTCCCCGTGTCTGATTTCCTGCCTCTGATTCCCCGCCTCTGATTACCCATGTCTGAATCACCGCCTCTGATTCCCCACCTCTGATTCCCCATCTCTGATTCCGCACATCCGATTCCCTGCCTCTGATTCCCCGCCTCTGATTCACCGCCTCTGATTCCCGGCCTCTGATTTCCCGGCTCTGATTCCCTGCCACTGATACCCCGCCCCTGATTCCCCACCTCTGATTCCCCATATCTGATTCCCCGCCTCTGTTTCCCCGCCTCTGATTCCCCGCCTCTGATTCCCGATATCTGATTCCCCGCCTCTGATTCCTCAACTCTGATTCACAACCTCTGATTCCCCACCTCTGATTCCCCATATCTGATTACCCGCCTCTGTTTCCCCGCCTCTGATTCCACACCTCTGATTAACAATATCTGATTCCCCGCCTCTGATTCCCCACCTCTGATTCCCCGCCTCTGATTCGCCAGCTATGATTCCCCGCCTCTGATTCCCCAGCTCTGATTCCCCGCCTCTGATTCCCCGTGTTTGATTCCCTGCCTCTGATTCCCGGCCTCTGATTCCCCATCTCTGATTCACCGCCTTTGATTCGCCACCTCTGATTCCCCATATCTGATTCCCCGCCTCTGTTTCCCCGCTTCTGATTCCCCGCCTCTGATTCCCCATATCTCATTCCCCGCCTCTGAATCCCCATCTCTGATTCCCGGACTCTGATTCCCCACCTCTGATTCCCGGCCTCTTATTCCCGGCATCTGATTCCGGCCTCTGATCCCCGGCCTCTGATTCCCTGCTTCTGATTCTGATTCCCTGCCTCTGATTCCCCATCTCTGATTGCGCACACCTGATTCCCTGCCTCTGATTCCCCACCTCTGATTCACCATATCTGATTCCCCGCCTCTGTTTCCCCGCCTCTGATTCCCCGCCTCTGTTTCCCAATATCTAAGTCCCCGCCTCTGATTCCCCATCTCTGATTCCCCACCTCTGATTCTCCAGCTCTGATTCCCCGCCTCTGATTCCCCGCATCTGATTCCCTGCATTTGATTCCAAGCCTCTGATTCCCTGCCTCTGATTCCCAACCTCTGATTCCCCACCTCTGATTTCCCATATCTGATTCCCCGCCTCTGTTTCCCCTCCTCTGATTCCCCGCCTCTGTTTCCCCATATCTGATTCCCGGCCTCTGATTCCCCGCCTCTGATTCCCCGTCTCTGATTCCCTGCCTCTGATTCCCCATCTCCGATTCCGCACATCTGATTCCCTGCCTCTGATTCCCCGCCTCTGATTACCCGCCTCTGATTCCCTGCCTCTGATTCCCAACATCTGATTCCCCACCTCTGATTCCCCATATCTGATTCCCCGCCTGTTTCCCCGCCTCTGATTCCCCTCCTCGGATTCCCCAACTCTCATTCCCCGCCTCTGATTCCCCAGCTCTGATTCCCCGTGTTTGATTCCCTGCCTCTGATTCCCTGCCCTGATTCCCCATCTCTGTTTCACCGCCTTTGATTCGCCACCTCTGATTCCCCATATCTGATTCCCCGCCTCTGTTTCCCCGCCTCTGATTCCCTGCCTCTGATTCCCAACCTCTGATTCCACACCTCTGATTCCCCATATCTGATTCCTCGCCTCTGTTTCCCCGCCTCTGATTCCCTGCCTCTGATTCCCAACCTCTGATTCCACACCTCTGATTCCCCATATCTGATTCCCCGCCTCTGTTTCCCCGCCTCTGATTCCCCTCCTCTGTTTACCCATATCTGATCCCCGCCTCTATTTGCCCGCCTCTGTTTCCCCGCCTCTTTTTCCCCATATCTGATTCCCCGCCTCTGAATCCCCAACTCTGATTCCCTGCCTCTAATTTCCCAGCTCTGATTCCCCGCCTCTGATTCCCCGTGTCTGATTTCCTGCCTCTGATTCCCCGCCTCTGATTACCCATGTCTGATTCACCGCCTCTGATTCCCCACCTCTGATTCCCCATCTCTGATTCGGCACATCCGATTCCCTGCCTCTGATTCCCCGCCTCTGATTCACTGCCTCTGATTCCCCAGCTCTGATTCCCCGCCTCTGATTCCCCGCGTCTTATTCCCTGCTTCTGATTCTGATTCCCTGCCTCTGATTCCCCATCTCTGATTCCGCACATCTGATTCCCTGCCTCTGATTCCCCACCTCTGATTCCCCATATCTGATTCCCCGCCTCTGTTTCCCCTTCTCTGATTCCCCGCCTCTGTTTCCCAATATCTAAGTCCCCGCCTCTGATTCCCCAACTCTGATTCCCCACCTCTGATTCCCCAGCTCTGATTCCCCGCCGCTGATTCCCCGCATCTGATTCCCTGCATCTGATACCCAGCCTCTGATTCCCTGCCTGTGATTCCCAAACTCTGATTCCCCACCTCTGATTCCCCATATCTGATTCCCCGCCTCTGTTTCCCCGCCTCTGATTCCCCGCCTCTGTTTCCCCATATCTGATTCCCCGCCTCTATTTGCCCACCTCTGATTCCCCACCTCAGTTTCCCCATATATGATTCCCCGCCTCTGAATCCCCAACTCTGATTCCCTGCATCTAATTCCCCAGCTCTGATTCCCCGCCTCTGATTCCCCGTGTCTGATTTCCTGCCTCTGATTCCCCGCCTCTGTTTACCCATGTCTGATTCACCACCTCTGATTCCCCACCTCTGATTCCCCATCTCTGATTCCGCACATCCCATTCCCTGCCTCTGATTCCCCGCCTCTGATTCCCCGCCTCAGATTCCCCGTGTCTGATTTCCTGCCTCTGATTCCCTGCCTCTGATTACCCATGTCTGATTCACCGCCTCTGATTCCCCACCTCTGATTCCCCATCTCTGATTCCGCACATCCGATTCCCTGCTTCTGATTCCCCGCCTCTGATTCACAGCCTCTGATTCCCCAGCTCTGATTCCCCGCCTCAGATTCCCCACGTCTTATTCCCTGCTTCTGATTCCGATTCCCTGCCTCTGATTCCCCATCTCTGATTCCGCACATCTGATTCCCTGCCTCTGATTCCCCACCTCTGATTCCCCATATCTGATTCCCTGCCTCTGTTTCCCCGCCTCTGATTCCCCGCCTCTGTTTCCCCATATCTAAGTCCCCGCCTCTGATTCCGCAACTCTGATTCCCCACCTCTGATTCCCCAGCTCTGATTACCCACCTCTGATTCCCCATATCTGATTCCCCGCCTCTGTTTCCCCGCCTCTGATTCCCCACCACTGTTTCCCCATATCTGATTCCCCGCCTCTGAATCCCCAACTTTGATTCCCTGCATCTAATTCCCCAGCTCTGATTCCCTGCCTCTGATTCCCCGTGTCTGATTTCCTGCCTCTGATTCCCCGCCTCTGATTACCCATGTCTGATTCACCGCCTCTGATTCCCCACCTCTGATTCCCCATCTCTGATTCCGCACATCCGATTCCCTGCCTCTGATTCCCCGCCTCTGATTCACCGCCTCTGATTCCCGGCCTCTGATTTCTCGCCTCTGATTCCCTGCCACTGATACCCCGCCCCTGATTCCCCACCTCTGATTCCCCATATCTGATTCCCCGCCTCTGTTTCCCCGCCTCTGATTCCCCGCCTCTGATTCCCCATATCTGATTCCCCGCCTCTGATTCCCCAACTCTGATTCCCCGCCTCTGATTCCCCAGCTCTGAATCCCCGCCTCTGATTCCCCGCGTCTGATTACCGGCCTCTGATTCCCCACCTCTGATTCCCCATATCTGATTCCCCGCCTCTGTTTCCCCGACTCTGATTCCCCACCTCTGATTAACAATATCTGATTCCCCGCCTCTGATTCCCCACCTCTGATTCCCCGCCTCTGATTCGCCAGCTATGATTCCCCACCTCTGATTCCCCGCGTCTGATTCCCTGCCTCTGATTCCCCGCCTCTGATTCCCCGCCTCTGATTCACCACCTCTGATTCCCAGCGTCTGATTCCCCGCCTCTGATTCCCCATCTCTGATTCCCCGTCTCTGATTCCCCATCTCTGATTCCCCAAATCTGATTCCCCGCCTCTGATTCCCCAGCTCTGAATCCTCGCCTCTGATTCCCTGCTTCTGATTCCCAACATCTGATTCCCCACCTCTGAATTCCCATATTGATTCCCTGCCTCTGATTCCCCGCCTCTGATTCCCCAACTCTGATTCCCCGCCTCTGATTCCCCAGCTCTGATTCCCCGCCTCTTATTCCCCGTGTTTGATTCCCTGCCTCTGATTCCCGGCCTCTGATTCCCCATCTCTGATTCACCGCCTTTCATTCACCACCTCTGATTCCCCATATCTGATTCCCCGCCTCTGTTTCCCCGCCTCTGATTCCCCGCCTCTGATTCCCCATATCTCATTCCCCGCCTCTGAATCCCCATCTCTGATTCCCGGACTCTGATTCCCCACCTCTGATTCCCGGACTCTTATTCCCGGCATCTGATTCCGGCCTCTGATTCCTGGCCTCTGATTCCCTGCTTCTGATTCTGATTCCCTGCCTCTGATTCCCCATCTCTGATTGCGCACATCTGATTCCCTGCCTCTGATTGCCGCCTCTGATTCCCCTTCTCTGATTCACCGCCTTTGATTCGCCACCTCTGATTCCCCATATCTGATTCCCTGTCTCTGTTTCCCCGCCTCTGATTCCCCGCCTCTGATTCCCCATATCTCATTCCCCGCCTCTGAATCCCCATCTCTGATTCCTGGACTCTGATTCCCCACCTCTGGTTCCCGGCCTCTTATTCCCGGCATCTGATTCCGGCCTCTGATTCCCGGCCTCTGATTCCCTGCTTCTGATTCTGATTCCCTGCCTCTGATTCCCCATCTCTGATTGCGCACATCTGATTCCCTGCCTCTGATTCCCCACCTCTGATTCCCCATATCTGATTCCCCGCCTCTGTTTCCCCGCCTCTGATTCCCCGCCTCTGTTTCCCAATATCTAAGTCCCCGCCTCTGATTCCCCAACTCTGATTCCCCACCTCTGATTCTCCAGCTCTGATTCCCCACCTCTGATTCCCCAGCTCTTATTCCCCGCCTCTGATTCCCCGCATCTGATTCCCTGCATCTGATTCCCAGCTTCTGATTCCCTGCCTGTGATTCCCAACCTCTGATTCCCCACCTCTGATTCCCCATATCTGATTCCCCGCCTCTGTTTCCCCGCCTCTGATTCCCCGCCTCTGTTTCCCCATATCTGATTCCCCGCCTCTATTTGCCCACCTCTGATTCCCCACCTCAGTTTCCCCATATCTGATTCCCCGCCTCTGAATCCCCAACTCTGATTCCCTGCATCTAATTCCCCAGCTCTGATTCCCCGCCTCTGATTCCCCGTGTCTGATTTCCTGCCTCTGATTCCACGCCTCTGATTACCCATATCTGATTCACCGCCTCTGATTCCCCACCTCTGATTCCCCATCTCTGATTCCGCACATCCCATTCCCTGCCTCTGATTCCCCGCCTCTGATTCCCCGCCTCAGATTCCCCGTGTCTGATTCACCGCCTCTGATTCCCCACCTCTGATTCCCCATCTCTGATTCCGCACATCCGATTCCCTGCTTCTGATTCCCCGCCTCTGATTCACAGCCTCTGATTCCCCAGCTCTGATTCCCCGCCTCAGATTCCCCGCGTCTTATTCCCTGCTTCTGATTCTGATTCCCTGCCTCTGATTCCCCATCTCTGATTCCGCACATCTGATTCCCTGCCTCTGATTCCCCACCTCTGATTCCCCATATCTGATTCCCCGCCTCTGTTTCCCCGCCTCTGATTCCACGCCTCTATTTCCCCATATCTAAATCCCCGCCTCTGATTCCCCAACTCTGATTCCCCACCTCTGATTCCCCAGCTCTGATTCCCCACCTCTGATTCCCCATATCTGATTCCCTGCCTCTGTTTCCCCGCCTCTGATTCCCCGCCACTGTTTCCCCATATCTGATTCCCCGCCTCTGAATCCCCAACTTTGATTCCCTGCATCTAATTCCCCAGCTCTGATTCCCTGCCTCTGATTCCCCGTGTCTGATTTCCTGCCTCTGATTCCCCGCCTCTGATTACCCATGTCTGATTCACCGCCTCTGATTCCCCACCTCTGATTCCCCATCTCTGATTCCGCACATCCGATTCCCTGCCTCTGATTCCCCGCCTCTGATTCACCGCCTCTGATTCCCGGCCTCTGATTTCTCGCCTCTGATTCCCTGCCACTGATACCCCGCCCCTGATTCCCCACCTCTGATTCCCCATATCTGATTCCCCGCCTCTGTTTCCCCGCCTCTGATTCCCCGCCTCTGATTCCCCATATCTGATTCCCCGCCTCTGATTCCCCAACTCTGATTCCCCGCCTCTGATTCCCCAGCTCTGAATCCCCGCCTCTGATTCCCCGCGTCTGATTACCGGCCTCTGATTCCCCACCTCTGATTCCCCATATCTGATTCCCCGCCTCTGTTTCCCCGACTCTGATTCCCCACCTCTGATTAACAATATCTGATTCCCCGCCTCTGATTCCCCACCTCTGATTCCCCGCCTCTGATTCGCCAGCTATGATTCCCCACCTCTGATTCCCCGCGTCTGATTCCCTGCCTCTGATTCCCCGCCTCTGATTCCCCGCCTCTGATTCACCACCTCTGATTCCCAGCGTCTGATTCCCCGCCTCTGATTCCCCATCTCTGATTCCCCGTCTCTGATTCCCCATCTCTGATTCCCCAAATCTGATTCCCCGCCTCTGATTCCCCAGCTCTGAATCCTCGCCTCTGATTCCCTGCTTCTGATTCCCAACATCTGATTCCCCACCTCTGAATTCCCATATTGATTCCCTGCCTCTGATTCCCCGCCTCTGATTCCCCAACTCTGATTCCCCGCCTCTGATTCCCCAGCTCTGATTCCCCGCCTCTTATTCCCCGTGTTTGATTCCCTGCCTCTGATTCCCGGCCTCTGATTCCCCATCTCTGATTCAC
The DNA here is from genome assembly GCF_036971445.1 of Narcine bancroftii. Lineage (NCBI taxonomy): Eukaryota > Metazoa > Chordata > Chondrichthyes > Torpediniformes > Narcinidae > Narcine > Narcine bancroftii. The sequence goes on along the minus strand of NC_091473.1, from coordinate 158,377,989 downwards.
CGCCTTTCATTCGCCACCTCTGATTCCCCATATCTGATTCCCCGCCTCTGTTTCCCCGCCTCTGATTCCCCGCCTCTGATTCCCCATATCTCATTCCCCGCCTCTGAATCCCCATCTCTGATTCCCGGACTCTGATTCCCCACCTCTGATTCCCGGACTCTTATTCCCGGCATCTGATTCCGGCCTCTGATTCCTGGCCTCTGATTCCCTGCTTCTGATTCTGATTCCCTGCCTCTGATTCCCCATCTCTGATTGCGCACATCTGATTCCCTGCCTCTGATTCCCCACCTCTGATTCCCCATATCTGATTTCCCGCCTCTGTTTCCCCGCCTCTGATTCCCCGCCTCTGTTTCCCAATATCTAAGTCCCCGCCTCTGATTCCCCAACTCTGATTCCCCACCTCTGATTCTCCAGCTCTGATTCCCCGCCTCTGATTCCCCGCATCTGATTCCCTGCATCTGATTCCAAGCCTCTGATTCCCTGCATCTGATTCCCAACCTCTGATTCCCCACCTCTGATTCCCCATATCTGATTCCCCGCCTCTGTTTCCCCGCCTTTGATTCCCCGCCTCTGTTTCCCCATATCTGATTCCCGGCCTCTGATTCCCCGCCTCTGATTCCCCGCCTCTGATTCCCTGCCTCTGATTCCCCATCTCCGATTCCGCACATCTGATTCCCTGCCTCTGATTCCCCGCCTCTGATTCCCCGCCTCTGATTCCCTGCCTCGGATTCCCAACATCTGATTCCCCACCTCTGATTCCCCATATCTGATTCCCCGCCTCTGTTTCCCCGCCTCTGATTCCCCTCCTCTGATTCCCCAACTCTAATTCCCCGCCTCTGATTCCCCAGCTCTGATTCCCCGTGTTTGATTCCCTGCCTCTGATTCCCTGCCCTGATTCCCCATCTCTGTTTCACCGCCTTTGATTCGCCACCTCTGATTCCCCTTATCTGATTCCCCGCCTCTGTTTCCCCGCCTCTGATTCCCTGCCTCTGATTCCCAACCTCTGATTCCACACCTCTGATTCCCCATATCTGATTCCCCGCCTGTGTTTCCCCACCTCTGATTCCCCGCCGCTGTTTCCCCATATCTGATTCCCCGCCTCTGATTCCCCAACCCTGATTCCCCGCCTCTGATTCCCCAGCTCTGATTCCCCGCCTCTGATTCCCCGTGTTTGATTCCCTGCCTCTGATTGCCGCCTCTGATTCCCCTTCTCTGATTCACCGCCTTTGATTCGCCACCTCTGATTCCCCATATCTGATTCCCTGTCTCTGTTTCCCCGCCTCTGATTCCCCGCCTCTGATTCCCCATATCTCATTCCCCGCCTCTGAATCCCCATCTCTGATTCCTGGACTCTGATTCCCCACCTCTGGTTCCCGGCCTCTTATTCCCGGCATCTGATTCCGGCCTCTGATTCCCGGCCTCTGATTCCCTGCTTCTGATTCTGATTCCCTGCCTCTGATTCCCCATCTCTGATTGCGCACATCTGATTCCCTGCCTCTGATTCCCCACCTCTGATTCCCCATATCTGATTCCCCGCCTCTGTTTCCCCGCCTCTGATTCCCCGCCTCTGTTTCCCAATATCTAAGTCCCCGCCTCTGATTCCCCAACTCTGATTCCCCACCTCTGATTCTCCAGCTCTGATTCCCCACCTCTGATTCCCCAGCTCTTATTCCCCGCCTCTGATTCCCCGCATCTGATTCCCTGCATCTGATTCCCAGCTTCTGATTCCCTGCCTGTGATTCCCAACCTCTGATTCCCCACCTCTGATTCCCCATATCTGATTCCCCGCCTCTGTTTCCCCGCCTCTGATTCCCCGCCTCTGTTTCCCCATATCTGATTCCCCGCCTCTATTTGCCCACCTCTGATTCCCCACCTCAGTTTCCCCATATCTGATTCCCCGCCTCTGAATCCCCAACTCTGATTCCCTGCATCTAATTCCCCAGCTCTGATTCCCCGCCTCTGATTCCCCGTGTCTGATTTCCTGCCTCTGATTCCACGCCTCTGATTACCCATATCTGATTCACCGCCTCTGATTCCCCACCTCTGATTCCCCATCTCTGATTCCGCACATCCCATTCCCTGCCTCTGATTCCCCGCCTCTGATTCCCCGCCTCAGATTCCCCGTGTCTGATTCACCGCCTCTGATTCCCCACCTCTGATTCCCCATCTCTGATTCCGCACATCCGATTCCCTGCTTCTGATTCCCCGCCTCTGATTCACAGCCTCTGATTCCCCAGCTCTGATTCCCCGCCTCAGATTCCCCGCGTCTTATTCCCTGCTTCTGATTCTGATTCCCTGCCTCTGATTCCCCATCTCTGATTCCGCACATCTGATTCCCTGCCTCTGATTCCCCACCTCTGATTCCCCATATCTGATTCCCCGCCTCTGTTTCCCCGCCTCTGATTCCACGCCTCTATTTCCCCATATCTAAATCCCCGCCTCTGATTCCCCAACTCTGATTCCCCACCTCTGATTCCCCAGCTCTGATTCCCCACCTCTGATTCCCCATATCTGATTCCCTGCCTCTGTTTCCCCGCCTCTGATTCCCCGCCACTGTTTCCCCATATCTGATTCCCCGCCTCTGAATCCCCAACTCTGATTCCCTGCATCTAATTCCCCAGCTCTGATTCCCCGCCTCTGATTCCCCGTGTCTGATTTCCTGCCCCTGATTCCCCGCCTCTGATTACCCATGTCTGATTCACCGCCTCTGATTCCCCACCTCTGATTCCCCATCTCTGATTCCGCACATCCGATTCCCTGCCTCTGATTCCCCGCCTCTGATTCACCGCCTCTGATTCCCGGCCTCTGATTTCCCGCCTCTGATTCCCTGCCACTGATACCCCGCCCCTGATTCCCCACCTCTGATTCCCCATATCTGATTCCCCGCCTCTGTTTCCCCGCCTCTGATTCCCCGCCTCTGATTCCCCATATCTGATTCCCCGCCTCTGATTCCCCAACTCTGATTCCCCGCCTCTGATTCCCCAGCTCTGAATCCCCGCCTCTGATTCCCCGCGTCTGATTACCGGCCTCTGATTCCCCGCCTCTGATTCTCCATCTCTGATTCACAACCTCTGATTCCCCACCTCTGATTCCCCATATCTGATTCCCCGCCTCTGTTTCCCCGCCTCTGATTCCACGCCTCTATTTCCCCATATCTAAATCCCCGCCTCTGATTCCCCAACTCTGATTCCCCACCTCTGATTCCCCAGCTCTGATTCCCCACCTCTGATTCCCCATATCTGATTCCCTGCCTCTGTTTCCCCGCCTCTGATTCCCCGCCACTGTTTCCCCATATCTGATTCCCCGCCTCTGAATCCCCAACTCTGATTCCCTGCATCTAATTCCCCAGCTCTGATTCCCCGCCTCTGATTCCCCGTGTCTGATTTCCTGCCCCTGATTCCCCGCCTCTGATTACCCATGTCTGATTCACCGCCTCTGATTCCCCACCTCTGATTCCCCATCTCTGATTCCGCACATCCGATTCCCTGCCTCTGATTCCCCGCCTCTGATTCACCGCCTCTGATTCCCGGCCTCTGATTTCCCGCCTCTGATTCCCTGCCACTGATACCCCGCCCCTGATTCCCCACCTCTGATTCCCCATATCTGATTCCCCGCCTCTGTTTCCCCGCCTCTGATTCCCCGCCTCTGATTCCCCATATCTGATTCCCCGCCTCTGATTCCCCAACTCTGATTCCCCGCCTCTGATTCCCCAGCTCTGAATCCCCGCCTCTGATTCCCCGCGTCTGATTACCGGCCTCTGATTCCCCGCCTCTGATTCTCCATCTCTGATTCACAACCTCTGATTCCCCACCTCTGATTCCCCATATCTGATTCCCCGCCTCTGTTTCCCCGCCTCTGATTCCCCACCTCTGATTAACAATATCTGATTCCCCGCCTCTGATTCCCCACCTCTGATTCCCCGCCTCTGATTCGCCAGCTATGATTCCCCGCCTCTGATTCCCCAGCTCTGATTCCCCGCCTCTGATTCCCCGTGTTTGATTCCCTGCCTCTGATTCCCGGCCTCTGATTCCCAATCTCTGATTCACCGCCTTTGATTCGCCACCTCTGATTCCCCATATCTGATTCCCCGCCTCTGTTTACCCGCCTCTGATTCCCCGCCTCTGATTCCCCATATCTCATTCCCCGCCTCTGAATCCCCATCTCTGATTCCCGGACTCTGATTCCCCACCTCTGATTCCCGGCCTCTTATTCCCGGCATCTGATTCCGGCCTCTGATCCCCGGCCTCTGATTCCCTGCTTCTGATTCTGATTCCCTGCCTCTGATTACCCATCTCTGATTGCGCACATCTGATTCCCTGCCTCTGATTCCCCACCTCTGATTCCCCATATCTGATTCCCCGCCTCTATTTCCCCGCCTCTGATTCCCCGCCTCTGTTTCCCAATATCTAAGTCCCAGCCACTGATTCCCCAACTCTGATTCCCCAACTCTGATTCCCCACCTCTGATTCTCCAGCTCTGATTCCCCGCCTCTGATTCCCCGCATCTGATTCCCTGCATCTGATTCCAAGCCTCTGATTCCCTGCATCTGATTCCCAACCTCTGATTCCCCACCTCTGATTCCCCATATCTGATTCCCCGCCTCTGTTTCCCCGCCTTTGATTCCCCGCCTCTGTTTCCCCATATCTGATTCCCGGCCTCTGATTCCCCGCCTCTGATTCCCTGCCTCTGATTCCCCATCTCCGATTCCGCACATCTGATTCCCTGCCTCTGATTCCCCGCCTCTGATTCCCCGCCTCTGATTCCCTGCCTCGGATTCCCAACATCTGATTCCCCACCTCTGATTCCCCATATCTGATTCCCCGCCTCTGTTTCCCCGCCTCTGATTCCCCTCCTCTGATTCCCCAACTCTAATTCCCCGCCTCTGATTCCCCAGCTCTGATTCCCCGTGTTTGATTCCCTGCCTCTGATTCCCTGCCCTGATTCCCCATCTCTGTTTCACCGCCTTTGATTCGCCACCTCTGATTCCCCTTATCTGATTCCCCGCCTCTGTTTCCCCGCCTCTGATTCCCTGCCTCTGATTCCCAACCTCTGATTCCACACCTCTGATTCCCCATATCTGATTCCCCGCCTGTGTTTCCCCACCTCTGATTCCCAGCCGCTGTTTCCCCATATCTGATTCCCCGCCTCTGATTCCCCAACCCTGATTCCCCGCCTCTGATTCCCCAGCTCTGATTCCCCGCCTCTGATTCCCCGTGTTTGATTCCCTGCCTCTGATTGCCGCCTCTGATTCCCCTTCTCTGATTCACCGCCTTTGATTCGCCACCTCTGATTCCCCATATCTGATTCCCTGTCTCTGTTTCCCCGCCTCTGATTCCCCGCCTCTGATTCCCCATATCTCATTCCCCGCCTCTGAATCCCCATCTCTGATTCCTGGACTCTGATTCCCCACCTCTGGTTCCCGGCCTCTTATTCCCGGCATCTGATTCCGGCCTCTGATTCCCGGCCTCTGATTCCCTGCTTCTGATTCTGATTCCCTGCCTCTGATTCCCCATCTCTGATTGCGCACATCTGATTCCCTGCCTCTGATTCCCCACCTCTGATTCCCCATATCTGATTCCCCGCCTCTGTTTCCCCGCCTCTGATTCCCCGCCTCTGTTTCCCAATATCTAAGTCCCCGCCTCTGATTCCCCAACTCTGATTCCCCACCTCTGATTCTCCAGCTCTGATTCCCCACCTCTGATTCCCCAGCTCTTATTCCCCGCCTCTGATTCCCCGCATCTGATTCCCTGCATCTGATTCCCAGCTTCTGATTCCCTGCCTGTGATTCCCAACCTCTGATTCCCCACCTCTGATTCCCCATATCTGATTCCCCGCCTCTGTTTCCCCGCCTCTGATTCCCCGCCTCTGTTTCCCCATATCTGATTCCCCGCCTCTATTTGCCCACCTCTGATTCCCCACCTCAGTTTCCCCATATCTGATTCCCCGCCTCTGAATCCCCAACTCTGATTCCCTGCATCTAATTCCCCAGCTCTGATTCCCCGCCTCTGATTCCCCGTGTCTGATTTCCTGCCTCTGATTCCACGCCTCTGATTACCCATATCTGATTCACCGCCTCTGATTCCCCACCTCTGATTCCCCATCTCTGATTCCGCACATCCCATTCCCTGCCTCTGATTCCCCGCCTCTGATTCCCCGCCTCAGATTCCCCGTGTCTGATTCACCACCTCTGATTCCCCACCTCTGATTCCCCATCTCTGATTCCGCACATCCGATTCCCTGCTTCTGATTCCCCGCCTCTGATTCACAGCCTCTGATTCCCCAGCTCTGATTCCCCGCCTCAGATTCCCCGCGTCTTATTCCCTGCTTCTGATTCTGATTCCCTGCCTCTGATTCCCCATCTCTGATTCCGCACATCTGATTCCCTGCCTCTGATTCCCCACCTCTGATTCCCCATATCTGATTCCCCGCCTCTGTTTCCCCGCCTCTGATTCCACGCCTCTATTTCCCCATATCTAAATCCCCGCCTCTGATTCCCCAACTCTGATTCCCCACCTCTGATTCCCCAGCTCTGATTCCCCACCTCTGATTCCCCATATCTGATTCCCTGCCTCTGTTTCCCCGCCTCTGATTCCCCGCCACTGTTTCCCCATATCTGATTCCCCGCCTCTGAATCCCCAACTCTGATTCCCTGCATCTAATTCCCCAGCTCTGATTCCCCGCCTCTGATTCCCCGTGTCTGATTTCCTGCCCCTGATTCCCCGCCTCTGATTACCCATGTCTGATTCACCGCCTCTGATTCCCCACCTCTGATTCCCCATCTCTGATTCCGCACATCCGATTCCCTGCCTCTGATTCCCCGCCTCTGATTCACCGCCTCTGATTCCCGGCCTCTGATTTCCCGCCTCTGATTCCCTGCCACTGATACCCCGCCCCTGATTCCCCACCTCTGATTCCCCATATCTGATTCCCCGCCTCTGTTTCCCCGCCTCTGATTCCCCGCCTCTGATTCCCCATATCTGATTCCCCGCCTCTGATTCCCCAACTCTGATTCCCCGCCTCTGATTCCCCAGCTCTGAATCCCCGCCTCTGATTCCCCGCGTCTGATTACCGGCCTCTGATTCCCCGCCTCTGATTCTCCATCTCTGATTCACAACCTCTGATTCCCCACCTCTGATTCCCCATATCTGATTCCCCGCCTCTGTTTCCCCGCCTCTGATTCCACGCCTCTATTTCCCCATATCTAAATCCCCGCCTCTGATTCCCCAACTCTGATTCCCCACCTCTGATTCCCCAGCTCTGATTCCCCACCTCTGATTCCCCATATCTGATTCCCTGCCTCTGTTTCCCCGCCTCTGATTCCCCGCCACTGTTTCCCCATATCTGATTCCCCGCCTCTGAATCCCCAACTCTGATTCCCTGCATCTAATTCCCCAGCTCTGATTCCCCGCCTCTGATTCCCCGTGTCTGATTTCCTGCCCCTGATTCCCCGCCTCTGATTACCCATGTCTGATTCACCGCCTCTGATTCCCCACCTCTGATTCCCCATCTCTGATTCCGCACATCCGATTCCCTGCCTCTGATTCCCCGCCTCTGATTCACCGCCTCTGATTCCCGGCCTCTGATTTCCCGCCTCTGATTCCCTGCCACTGATACCCCGCCCCTGATTCCCCACCTCTGATTCCCCATATCTGATTCCCCGCCTCTGTTTCCCCGCCTCTGATTCCCCGCCTCTGATTCCCCATATCTGATTCCCCGCCTCTGATTCCCCAACTCTGATTCCCCGCCTCTGATTCCCCAGCTCTGAATCCCCGCCTCTGATTCCCCGCGTCTGATTACCGGCCTCTGATTCCCCGCCTCTGATTCTCCATCTCTGATTCACAACCTCTGATTCCCCACCTCTGATTCCCCATATCTGATTCCCCGCCTCTGTTTCCCCGCCTCTGATTCCCCACCTCTGATTAACAATATCTGATTCCCCGCCTCTGATTCCCCACCTCTGATTCCCCGCCTCTGATTCGCCAGCTATGATTCCCCGCCTCTGATTCCCCAGCTCTGATTCCCCGCCTCTGATTCCCCGTGTTTGATTCCCTGCCTCTGATTCCCGGCCTCTGATTCCCAATCTCTGATTCACCGCCTTTGATTCGCCACCTCTGATTCCCCATATCTGATTCCCCGCCTCTGTTTACCCGCCTCTGATTCCCCGCCTCTGATTCCCCATATCTCATTCCCCGCCTCTGAATCCCCATCTCTGATTCCCGGACTCTGATTCCCCACCTCTGATTCCCGGCCTCTTATTCCCGGCATCTGATTCCGGCCTCTGATCCCCGGCCTCTGATTCCCTGCTTCTGATTCTGATTCCCTGCCTCTGATTACCCATCTCTGATTGCGCACATCTGATTCCCTGCCTCTGATTCCCCACCTCTGATTCCCCATATCTGATTCCCCGCCTCTATTTCCCTGCCTCTGATTCCCCGCCTCTGTTTCCCAATATCTAAGTCCCAGCCACTGATTCCCCAACTCTGATTCCCCACCTCTGATTCTCCAGCTCTGATTCCCCGCCTCTGATTCCCCATCTCTGATTCCGCACATCTGATTCCCTGCCTCTGATTCCCCGACTCTGATTCCCCAGCTCTGATTCCCCGCCTCTGATTCCCCAACTCTGATTCCCCGCCTCTGATTCCCCAGCTCCGATTCCCTGCCTCTGATTCACCGCCTTTGATTCGCCACCTCTGAATCCCCATATCTGATTCCTCGCCTCTGTTTCCCCGCCTCTGATTCCCCGCCTCTGATTCCCCATATCTCATTCCCCGCTTCTGATTCCCCATCTCTGATTCCCGGACTCTGATTCCCAACCTCTGATTCCCGGCCTCTTATTCCCGGCATCTGATTCCGGCCTCTAATTCCCGGCCTCTGATTCCCTGCTTCTGATTCTGATTCCCCACCTCTGATTCCCCATCTCTGATTCCGCACATCCGATTCCCTGCCTCTGATTCCCCGCCCCTGATTCACCGCCTCTGATTCCCGGCCTCTGATTTCCCGCCTCTGATTCCCTGCCACTGATACCCCGCCCCTGATTCCCCACCTCTGATTCCCCATATCTGATTCCCCGCCTCTGTTTCCCCGCCTCTGATTCCCCGCCTCTGATTCCCCATATCTGATTCCCCGCCTCTGATTCCCCAACTCTGATTCCCCGCCTCTGATTCCCCAGCTCTGATTCCCCGCCTCTGATTCCCCGCATCTGATTCCCTGCATCTGATTCCAAGCCTCTGATTCCCTGCCTCTGATTCCCAACCTCTGATTCCCCAACTCTGATTCCCCATATCTGATTCCCCGCGTCTGTTTCCCCGCCTCTGATTCCCCGCCTCTGTTTCCCCATATCTAATTCCCAACCTCTGATGCCCCAACTCTGATTCCCTGCCTCTGATTCCCCGCGTTCTATTCCCTGCCTCTGATACCCCGCCTGTGATTCCCCATCTCTGATTCACCACCTCTGATTCCCCACCACTGATTCCCCATATCTAATTCCCTGCCTCAGTTTTCCCGCCTCTGATTCCCCGCCTCTGTTTCCCCATATCTGATTCCCCGCCTCTGAATCCCCAACTCTGATTCCCTGCCTCTGATTCCCTGCTTCTGATTCTGATTCCCCACCTCTGATTCCCCATCTCTGATTCCGCACATCTAATTCCCTGCCTCTGATTCCCCATCTCTGATTCCCCATATCTGATTCCCCGCCTTCTGTTCCCCACCTCTGATTCCCCGCCTCTGTTTCCCCATATCTAAGTCCCCGACTCTGATTCCCCAAATTTGATTCCCCACCTCTGATTCCCCAGCTCTGATTCCCCGCCTCTGATTCCCCGCATCTGATTCCATGCATCTGATTCCCAGCCTCTGATTCCCTGCCTCTGATTCCCAACCTCTGATTCCCCACCTCTGATTCCCCATATCTGATTCCCGCCTCTGTTTCCCCGCCTCTGATTCCCCTCTTCTGTTTCCCCATATCTGATCCCCGCCTCTATTTGCCCGCCTCTGATTCCCCGCCTCTGTTTCCCCATATCTGATTCCCCACCTCTGAATCCCCAACTCTGATTCCCTGCCTCTAATTTCCCAGCTCTGATTCCCAGCCTCTGATTCCCCGTGTCTGATTTCCTGCCTCTGATTCCCCGCCTCTGATTACCCATGTCTGATTCACCGCCTCTGATTCCCCACCTCTGATTCCCCATCTCTGATTCTGCACATCCGATTCCCTGCCTCTGATTCCCCGCCTCTGATTCACTGCCTCTGATTCCCCAGCTCTGATTCCCCGCCTCTGATTCCCCGCGTCTTATTCCCTGCTTCTGATTCTGATTCCCTGCCTCTGATTCCCCATCTCTGATTCCGCACATCTGATTCCCTGCCTCTGATTCCCCACCTCTGATTCCCCATATCTGATTCCCCGCCTCTGTTTCCCCGCCTCTGATTCCCCGCCTCTGTTTCCCCATATCTAAGTCCCCGCCTCTGATTCCCCAACTCTGATTCCCCACCTCTGATTCCCCAGCTCTGATTCCCCGCCTCTGATTCCCCGCATCTGATTCCCTGCATCTGATTCCCAGCCTCTGATTCCCTGCCTGTGATTCCCAACCTCTGATTCCCCACCTCTGATTCCCCATATCTGTTTTCCCGCCTCTGTTTCCCCGCCTCAGATTCCCCGCCTCTGTTTCCCCATATCTGATTCCCCGCCTCTATTTGCCCACCTCTGATTCCCCACCTCAGTTTCCCCATATCTGATTCCCCGCCTCAGAATCCCCAACTCTGATTCCCTGCATCTAATTCCCCAGCTCTGATTCCCCGCCTCTGATTCCCCGTGTCTGATTTCCTGCCTCTGATTCCCCGCCTCTGATTACCCATATCTGATTCACCGCCTCTGATTCCCCACCTCTGATTCCCCATCTCTGATTCGGCACATCCGATTCCCTGCCTCTGATTCCCCGCCTCTGATTCCCCGCCTCAGATTCCCCGTGTCTGATTTCCTGCCTCTGATTCCCCGCCTCTGATTACCCATGTCTGATTCACCGCCTCTGATTCCCCACCTCTGATTCCCCATCTCTGATTCGGCACATCCGATTCCCTGCCTCTGATTCCCCGCCTCTGATTACCCATGTCTGATTCACCGCCTCTGATTCCCCACCTCTGATTCCCCATCTCTGATTCGGCACATCCGATTCCCTGCCTCTGATTCCCCGCCTCTGATTCCCCGCCTCAGATTCCCCGTGTCTGATTTCCTGCCTCTGATTCCCCGCCTCTGATTACCCATGTCTGATTCACCGCCTCTGATTCCCAACCTCTGATTCCACATCTCTGATTCCGCACATCCGATTCCCTGCTTCTGATTCCCCGCCTCTGATTCACAGCCTCTGATTCCCCAGCTCTGATTCCCCGCCTCAGATTCCCCGCGTCTTATTCCCTGCTTCTGATTCTGATTCCCTGCCTCTGATTCCCCATCTCTGATTCCGCACATCTGATTCCCTGCCTCTGATTCCCCACCTCTGATTCCCCATATCTGATTCCCCGCCTCTGTTTCCCCGCCTCTGATTCCCCGACTCTGTTTCCCCATATCTAAGTCCCCGCCTCTGATTCCCCAACTCTGATTCTCCACCTCTGATTCCCCAGCTCTGATTCCCCACCTCTAATTCCCCATATCTGATTCCCCGCCTCTGTTTCCCCGCCTCTGATTCCCCGCCACTGTTTCCCCATATCTGATTCCCCGCCTCTGAATCCCCAACTCTGATTCCCTGCATCTAATTCCCCAGCTCTGATTCCCCGCCTCTGATTCCCCGTGTCTGATTTCCTGCCTCTGATTCCCCGCCTCTGATTACCCATGTCTGATTCACCGCCTCTGATTCCCCACCTCTGATTCCCCATCTCTGATTCCGCACATCCGATTCCCTGCCTCTGATTCATCGCCTCTGATTCACCGCCTCTGATTCCCGGCCTCTGATTTCCCGGCTCTGATTCCCTGCCACTGATACCCCGCCCCTGATTCCCCACCTCTGATTCCCCATATCTGATTCCCCGCCTCTGTTTCCCCGCCTCTGATTCCCCGCCTCTGATTCCCCATATCTGATTCCCCGCCTCTGATTCCTCAACTCTGATTCACAACCTCTGATTCCCCACCTCTGATTCCCCATATCTGATTACCCGCCTCTGTTTCCCCGCCTCTGATTCCACACCTCTGATTAACAATATCTGATTCCCCGCCTCTGATTCCCCACCTCTGATTCCCCGCCTCTGATTCGCCAGCTATGATTCCCCGCCTCTGATTCCCCAGCTCTGATTCCCCGCCTCTGATTCCCCGTGTTTGATTCCTTGCCTCTGATTCCCGGCCTCTGATTCCCCATCTCTGATTCACCGCCTTTGATTCGCCACCTCTGATTCCCCATATCTGATTCCCCGCCTCTGTTTCCCCGCTTCTGATTACCCGCCTCTGATTCCCCATATCTCATTCCCCGCCTCTGAATCCCCATCTCTGATTCCCGGACTCTGATTCCCCACCTCTGATTCCCTGCTTCTGATTCTGATTCCCTGCCTCTGATTCCCCATCTCTGATTGAGCACACCTGATTCCCTGCCTCTGATTCCCCACCTCTGATTCACCATATCTGATTCCCCGCCTCTGTTTCCCCGCCTCTGATTCCCCGCCTCTGTTTCCCAATATCTAAGTCCCCGCCTCTGATTCCCCATCTCTGATTCCCCACCTCTGATTCTCCAGCTCTGATTCCCCGCCTCTGATTCCCCGCATCTGATTCCCTGCATTTGATTCCAAGCCTCTGATTCCCCGCCTCTGTTTCCCCTCCTCTGATTCCCCGCCTCTGTTTCCCCATATCTGATTCCCGGCCTCTGATTCCCCGCCTCTGATTCCCCGTCTCTGATTCCCTGCCTCTGATTCCCCATCTCCGATTCCGCACATCTGATTCCCTGCCTCTGATTCCCCGCCTCTGATTACCCGCCTCTGATTCCCTGCCTCTGATTCCCAACATCTGATTCCCCACCTCTGATTCCCCATATCTGATTCCCCGCCTGTTTCCCCGCCTCTGATTCCCCTCCTCGGATTCCCCAACTCTCATTCCCCGCCTCTGATTCCCCAGCTCTGATTCCCCGTGTTTGATTCCCTGCCTCTGATTCCCTGCCCTGATTCCCCATCTCTGTTTCACCGCCTTTGATTCGCCACCTCTGATTCCCCATATCTGATTCCCCGCCTCTGTTTCCCCGCCTCTGATTCCCTGCCTCTGATTCCCAACCTCTGATTCCACACCTCTGATTCCCCATATCTGATTCCTCGCCTCCGTTTCCCCGCCTCTGATTCCCCGCCCCTGTTTCCCCATATCTGATTCCCCGCCTCTGATTCCCCAACTCTGATTCCCCGCCTCTGATTCCCCAGCTCTGATTCCCCGCCTCTGTTTCCCAATATCTAAGTCCCCGCCTCTGATTCCCCAACTCTGATTCCCCACCTCTGATTCTCCAGCTCTGATTCCCCACCTCTGATTCCCCATCTCTGATTCCGCACATCTGATTCCCTGCCTCTGATGCCCCGACTCTGAATCCCCAGCTCTGATTCCCCGCCTCTGATTCCCCAACTCTGATTCCCCGCCTCTGATTCCCCAGCTCTGATTCCCCGCCTCTGATTCACCGCCTTTGATTCGCCACCTCTGAATCCCCATATTTGATTCCTCGCCTCTGTTTCCCCGCCTCTGATTCCCCGCCTCTGATTCCCCATATCTCATTCCCCGCCTCTGATTCCCCATCTCTGATTCCCGGACTCTGATTCCCAACCTCTGATTCCCGGCCTCTTATTCCCGGCATCTGATTCCGTCCTCTAATTCCCGGCCTCTGATTCCCTGCTTCTGATTCTGATTCCCCACCTCTGATTCCCCATCTCTGATTCCGCACATCCGATTCCCTGCCTCTGATTCCCCGCCCCTGATTCACCGCCTCTAATTCCCGGCCTCTGATTTCCCGCCTCTGATTCCCTGCCACTGATACCCCGCCCCTGATTCCCCACCTCTGATTCCCCATATCTGATTATCCGCCTCTGTTTCCCCGCCTCTGATTCCCCGCCTCTGATTCCCCATATCTGATTCCCCGCATCTGATTCCCTGCATCTGATTCCAAGCCTCTGATTCCCTGCCTCTGATTCCCAACCTCTGATTCCCCACCTCTGATTCCCCATATCTGATTCCCCGCCTCTGTTTCCCCGCCTCTGATTCGCCGCCTCTGTTTCCCCATATCTAATTCCCAACCTCTGATGCCCCAACTCTGATTCCCTGCCTCTGATGCCCCGCGTTCTATTCCCTGCCTCTGATTCCCCGCCTGTGATTCCCCATCTCTGATTCACCACCTCTGATTCCCCACCTCTGATTCCCCATATCTAATTCCCCGCCTCTGTTTTCCCGCCTCTGATTCCCCGCCTCTGATTCCCCATATCTGATTCCCCGCCTCTGAATCCCCAACTCTGATTCCCTGCCTCTGATTCCCTGCTTCTGATTCTGATTCCCCACCTCTGATTCCCCATCTCTGATTCCGCACATCTAATTCCCTGCCTCTGATTCCCCATCACTGATTCCCCATATCTGATTCCCCGCCTTCTGTTCCCCACCTCTGATTCCCCGCCTCTGTTTCCCCATATCTAAGTCCCCGACTCTGATTCCCCAACTTTGATTCCCCACCTCTGATTCCCCAGCTCTGATTCCCCGCCTCTGATTCCCCGCATCTGATTCCATGCATCTGATTCCCAGCCTCTGATTCCCTGCCTCTGATTCCCAACCTCTGATTCCCCACCTCTGATTCCCCATATCTGATTCCCGGCCTCTGTTTCCCCGCCTCTGATTCCCCTCCTCTCTTTCCCCATATCTGATCCCCGCCTCTATTTGCCCGCCTCTGATTCCCTGCCTCTAAGTTCCCAGCTCTGATTCCCCGCCTCTGATTCCCCAACTCTGATTCCCCGCCTCTGATTCCCCAGCTCTGATTCCCCGCCTCTGATTCCCCGCATCTGATTCCCTGCATCTGATTCCAAGCCTCTGATTCCCTGCCTCTGATTCCCAACCTCTGATTCCCCAACTCTGATTCCCCATATCTGATTCCCCGCGTCTGTTTCCCCGCCTCTGATTCCCCGCCTCTGTTTCCCCATATCTAATTCCCAACCTCTGATGCCCCAACTCTGATTCCCTGCCTCTGATTCCCCGCGTTCTATTCCCTGCCTCTGATACCCCGCCTGTGATTCCCCATCTCTGATTCACCACCTCTGATTCCCCACCTCTGATTCCCCATCTCTGATTCTGCACATCCGATTCCCTGCCTCTGATTCCCCGCCTCTGATTCACTGCCTCTGATTCCCAGCTCTGATTCCCCGCCTCTGATTCCCCGCGTCTTATTCCCTGCTTCGGATTCTGATTCCCTGCCTCTGATTCCCCATCTCTGATTCCGCACATCTGATTCCCTGCCTCTGATTCCCAACCTCTGATTCCCCATATCTGATTCCCCGCCTCTGTTTCCCCGCCTCTGATTCCCCGCCTCTGTTTCCCCATATCTAAGTCCCCGCCTCTGATTCCCCAACTCTGATTCCCCACCTCTGATTCCCCAGCTCTGATTCCCCGCCTCTGATTCCCCGCATCTGATTCCCTGCATCTGATTCCCAGCCTCTGATTCCCTGCCTGTGATTCCCAACCTCTGATTCCCCACCTCTGATTCCCCATATCTGATTCCCCGCCTCTGTTTCCCCGCCTCAGATTCCCCGCCTCTGTTTCCCCATATCTGATTCCCCGCCTCTATTTGCCCACCTCTGATTCCCCACCTCAGTTTCCCCATATCTGATTCCCCGCCTCAGAATCCCCAACTCTGATTCCCTGCATCTAATTCCCCAGCTCTGATTCCCCGCCTCTGATTCCCCGTGTCTGATTTCCTGCCTCTGATTCCCCGCCTCTGATTACCCATGTCTGATTCACTGCCTCTGATTCCCCACCTCTGATTCCCCATCTCTGATTCGGCACATCCGATTCCCTGCCTCTGATTCCCCGCCTCTGATTCCCCGCCTCAGATTCCCCGTGTCTGATTTCCTGCCTCTGATTCCCCGCCTCTGATTACCCATGTCTGATTCACCGCCTCTGATTCCCAATCTCTGATTCCACATCTCTGATTCCGCACATCCGATTCCCTGCTTCTGATTCCCCGCCTCTGATTCACAGCCTCTGATTCCCCAGCTCTGATTCCCCGCCTCAGATTCCCCGCGTCTTATTCCCTGCTTCTGATTCTGATTCCCTGCCTCTGATTCCCCATCTCTGATTCCGCACATCTGATTCCCTGCCTCTGATTCCCCACCTCTGATTCCCCATATCTGATTCCCCGCCTCTGTTTCCCCGCCTCTGATTCCCCGACTCTGTTTCCCCATATCTAAGTCCCCGCCTCTGATTCCCCAACTCTGATTCCCCACCTCTGATTCCCCAGCTCTGATTCCCCACCTCTGATTCCCCATATCTGATTCCCCGCCTCTGTTTCCCCGCCTCTGATTCCCCGCCACTGTTTCCCCATATCTGATTCCCCGTCTCTGAATCCCCAACTCTGATTCCCTGCATCTAATTCCCCAGCTCTGATTCCCCGCCTCTGATTCCCCGTGTCTGATTTCCTGCCTCTGATTCCCCGCCTCTGATTACCCATGTCTGATTCACCGCCTCTGATTCCCCACCTCTGATTCCCCATCTCTGATTCCGCACATCCGATTCCCTGCCTCTGATTCCCCGCCTCTGATTCACCGCCTCTGATTCCCGGCCTCTGATTTCCCGGCTCTGATTCCCTGCCACTGATACCCCGCCCCTGATTCCCCACCTCTGATTCCCCATATCTGATTCCCCGCCTCTGTTTCCCCGCCTCTGATTCCCCGCCTCTGATTCCCCATATCTGATTCCCTGCCTCTGATTCCTCAACTCTGATTCACAACCTCTGATTCCCCACCTCTGATTCCCCATATCTGATTACCCGCCTCTGTTTCCCCGCCTCTGATTCCACACCTCTGATTAACAATATCTGATTCCCCGCCTCTGATTCCCCACCTCTGATTCCCCGCCTCTGATTCGCCAGCTATGATTCCCCGCCTCTGATTCCCCAGCTCTGATTCCCCGCCTCTGATTCCCCGTGTTTGATTCCCTGCCTCTGATTCCCGGCCTCTGATTCCCCATCTCTGATTCACCGCCTTTGATTCGCCACCTCTGATTCCCCATATCTGATTCCCCGCCTCTGTTTCCCCGCTTCTGATTCCCCGCCTCTGATTCCCCATATCTCATTCCCCGCCTCTGAATCCCCATCTCTGATTCCCGGACTCTGATTCCCCACCTCTGATTCCCGGCCTCTTATTCCCGGCATCTGATTCCGGCCTCTGATCCCCGGCCTCTGATTCCCTGCTTCTGATTCTGATTCCCTGCCTCTGATTCCCCATCTCTGATTGCGCACACCTGATTCCCTGCCTCTGATTCCCCACCTCTGATTCACCATATCTGATTCCCCGCCTCTGTTTCCCCGCCTCTGATTCCCCGCCTCTGTTTCCCAATATCTAAGTCCCCGCCTCTGATTCCCCATCTCTGATTCCCCACCTCTGATTCTCCAGCTCTGATTCCCCGCCTCTGATTCCCCGCATCTGATTCCCTGCATTTGATTCCAAGCCTCTGATTCCCTGCCTCTGATTCCCAACCTCTGATTCCCCACCTCTGATTTCCCATATCTGATTCCCCGCCTCTGTTTCCCCTCCTCTGATTCCCCGCCTCTGTTTCCCCATATCTGATTCCCGGCCTCTGATTCCCCGCCTCTGATTCCCCGTCTCTGATTCCCTGCCTCTGATTCCCCATCTCCGATTCCGCACATCTGATTCCCTGCCTCTGATTCCCCGCCTCTGATTACCCGCCTCTGATTCCCTGCCTCTGATTCCCAACATCTGATTCCCCACCTCTGATTCCCCATATCTGATTCCCCGCCTGTTTCCCCGCCTCTGATTCCCCTCCTCGGATTCCCCAACTCTCATTCCCCGCCTCTGATTCCCCAGCTCTGATTCCCCGTGTTTGATTCCCTGCCTCTGATTCCCTGCCCTGATTCCCCATCTCTGTTTCACCGCCTTTGATTCGCCACCTCTGATTCCCCATATCTGATTCCCCGCCTCTGTTTCCCCGCCTCTGATTCCCTGCCTCTGATTCCCAACCTCTGATTCCACACCTCTGATTCCCCATATCTGATTCCTCGCCTCCGTTTCCCCGCCTCTGATTCCCCGCCCCTGTTTCCCCATATCTGATTCCCCGCCTCTGATTCCCCAACTCTGATTCCCCGCCTCTGATTCCCCAGCTCTGATTCCCCGCCTCTGTTTCCCAATATCTAAGTCCCCGCCTCTGATTCCCCAACTCTGATTCCCCACCTCTGATTCTCCAGCTCTGATTCCCCACCTCTGATTCCCCATCTCTGATTCCGCACATCTGATTCCCTGCCTCTGATTCCCCGACTCTGAATCCCCATCTCTGATTCCCCGCCTCTGATTCCCCAACTCTGATTCCCCGCCTCTGATTCCCCATATCTCATTCCCCGCCTCTGATTCCCCATCTCTGATTCCCGGACTCTGATTCCCAACCTCTGATTCCCGGCCTCTTATTCCCGGCATCTGATTCCGTCCTCTAATTCCCGGCCTCTGATTCCCTGCTTCTGATTCTGATTCCCCACCTCTGATTCCCCATCTCTGATTCCGCACATCCGATTCCCTGCCTCTGATTCCCCGCCCCTGATTCACCGCCTCTAATACCCGGCCTCTGATTCCCTGCCACTGATACCCCGCCCCTGATTCCCCACCTCTGATTCCCCATATCTGATTCCCCGCCTCTGTTTCCCCGCCTCTGATTCCCCGCCTCTGATTCCCCATATCTGATTCCCCGCATCTGATTCCCTGCATCTGATTCCAAGCCTCTGATTCCCTGCCTCTGATTCCCAACCTCTGATTCCCCACCTCTGATTCCCCATATCTGATTCCCCGCCTCTGTTTCCCCGCCTCTGATTCGCCGCCTCTGTTTCCCCATATCTAATTCCCAACCTCTGATGCCCCAACTCTGATTCCCTGCCTCTGATGCCCCGCGTTCTATTCCCTGCCTCTGATTCCCCGCCTGTGATTCCCCATCTCTGATTCACCACCTCTGATTCCCCACCTCTGATTCCCCATATCTAATTCCCCGCCTCTGTTTTCCCGCCTCTGATTCCCCGCCTCTGTTTCCCCATATCTGATTCCCCGCCTCTGAATCCCCAACTCTGATTCCCTGCCTCTGATTCCCTGCTTCTGATTCTGATTCCCCACCTCTGATTCCCCATCTCTGATTCCGCACATCTAATACCCTGCCTCTGATTCCCCATCTCTGATTACCCATATCTGATTCCCCGCCTTCTGTTCCCCACCTCTGATTCCCCGCCTCTGTTTCCCCATATCTAAGTCCCCGACTCTGATTCCCCAACTTTGATTCCCCACCTCTGATTCCCCAGCTCTGATTCCCCGCCTCTGATTCCCCGCATCTGATTCCATGCATCTGATTCCCAGCCTCTGATTCCCTGCCTCTGATTCCCAACCTCTGATTCCCCACCTCTGATTCCCCATATCTGATTCCCGGCCTCTGTTTCCCCGCCTCTGATTCCCCTCCTCTCTTTCCCCATATCTGATCCCCGCCTCTATTTGCCCGCCTCTGATTCCCTGCCTCTAAGTTCCCAGCTCTGATTCCCCGCCTCTGATTCCCCGTGTCTGATTTCCTGCCTCTGATTCCCCGCCTCTGATTACCCATGTCTGATTCACCGCCTCTGATTCCCCACCTCTGATTCCCCATCTCTGATTCCGCACATCCGATTCCCTGCCTCTGATTCCCCCCCTCTGATTCACTGCCTCTGATTCCCCAGCTCTGATTCCCCGCCTCTGATTCCCCGCGTCTTATTCCCTGCTTCTGATTCTGATTCCCTGCCTCTGATTCCCCATCTCTGATTCCGCACATCTGATTCCCTGCCTCTGATTCCCCACCTCTGATTCCCCATATCTGATTCCCCGCCTCTGTTTCCCCGCCTCTGATTCCCCGCCTCTGTTTCCCCATATCTAAGTCCCCGCCTCTGATTCCCCAACTCTGATTCCCCACCTCTGATTCCCCAGATCTGATTCCCCGCCTCTGATTCCCCGCATCTGATTCCCTGCATCTGATTCCCAGCCTCTGATTCCCTGCCTGTGATTCCCAACCTCTGATTCCCCACCTCTGATTCCCCATATCTGATTCCCCGCCTCTGTTTCCCCACCTCTGATTCCCCGCCTCTGTTTCCCCATATCTGATTCCCCGCCTCTATTTGCCAACCTCTGATTCCCCACCTCAGTTTCCCCATATCTGATTCCCCGCCTCTGAATCCCCAACTCTGATTCCCTGCATCTAATTCCCCAGCTCTGATTCCCCGCCTCTGATTCCCCGTGTCTGATTTCCTGCCTCTGATTCCCCGCCTCTGATTACCCATGTCTGATTCACCGCCTCTGATTCCCCACCTCTGATTCCCCATCTCTGATTCCGCACATCCCATTCCCTGCCTCTGATTCCCCGCCTCTGATTCCCCGCCTCAGATTCCCCGTGTCTGATTTCCTGCCTCTGATTCCCCGCCTCTGATTACCCATGTCTGATTCACCGCCTCTGATTCCCCACCTCTGATTCCCCATCTCTGATTCCGCACATCCGATTCCCTGCTTCTGATTCCCCGCCTCTGATTCACAGCCTCTGATTCCCCAGCTCTGATTCCCCGCCTCAGATTCCCCGCGTCTTATTCCCTGCTTCTGATTCTGATTCCCTGCCTCTGATTCCCCATCTCTGATACCGCACATCTGATTCCCTGCCTCTGATTCCCCACCTCTGATTCCCCATATCTGATTCCCCGCCTCTCTTTCCCCGCCTCTGATTCCCCGCCTCTGATTCCCCATATCTCATTCCCCGCCTCTGATTCCCCATCTCTGATTCCCGGACTCTGATTCCCAACCTCTGATTCCCGGCCTCTTATTCCCGGCATCTGATTCCGTCCTCTAATTCCCGGCCTCTGATTCCCTGCTTCTGATTCTGATTCCCCACCTCTGATTCCCCATCTCTGATTCCGCACATCCGATTCCCTGCCTCTGATTCCCCGCCCCTGATTCACCGCCTCTAATACCCGGCCTCTGATTCCCTGCCACTGATACCCCGCCCCTGATTCCCCACCTCTGATTCCCCATATCTGATTCCCCGCCTCTGTTTCCCCGCCTCTGATTCCCCGCCTCTGATTCCCCATATCTGATTCCCCGCATCTGATTCCCTGCATCTGATTCCAAGCCTCTGATTCCCTGCCTCTGATTCCCAACCTCTGATTCCCCACCTCTGATTCCCCATATCTGATTCCCCGCCTCTGTTTCCCCGCCTCTGATTCGCCGCCTCTGTTTCCCCATATCTAATTCCCAACCTCTGATGCCCCAACTCTGATTCCCTGCCTCTGATGCCCCGCGTTCTATTCCCCGCCTCTGATTCCCCTCCTCTCTTTCCCCATATCTGATCCCCGCCTCTATTTGCCCGCCTCTGATTCCCTGCCTCTAAGTTCCCAGCTCTGATTCCCCGCCTCTGATTCCCCGTGTCTGATTTCCTGCCTCTGATTCCCCGCCTCTGATTACCCATGTCTGATTCACCGCCTCTGATTCCCCACCTCTGATTCCCCATCTCTGATTCCGCACATCCGATTCCCTGCCTCTGATTCCCCCCCTCTGATTCACTGCCTCTGATTCCCCAGCTCTGATTCCCCGCCTCTGATTCCCCGCGTCTTATTCCCTGCTTCTGATTCTGATTCCCTGCCTCTGATTCCCCATCTCTGATTCCGCACATCTGATTCCCTGCCTCTGATTCCCCACCTCTGATTCCCCATATCTGATTCCCCGCCTCTGTTTCCCCGCCTCTGATTCCCCGCCTCTGTTTCCCCATATCTAAGTCCCCGCCTCTGATTCCCCAACTCTGATTCCCCACCTCTGATTCCCCAGATCTGATTCCCCGCCTCTGATTCCCCGCATCTGATTCCCTGCATCTGATTCCCAGCCTCTGATTCCCTGCCTGTGATTCCCAACCTCTGATTCCCCACCTCTGATTCCCCATATCTGATTCCCCGCCTCTGTTTCCCCACCTCTGATTCCCCGCCTCTGTTTCCCCATATCTGATTCCCCGCCTCTATTTGCCAACCTCTGATTCCCCACCTCAGTTTCCCCATATCTGATTCCCCGCCTCTGAATCCCCAACTCTGATTCCCTGCATCTAATTCCCCAGCTCTGATTCCCCGCCTCTGATTCCCCGTGTCTGATTTCCTGCCTCTGATTCCCCGCCTCTGATTACCCATGTCTGATTCACCGCCTCTGATTCCCCACCTCTGATTCCCCATCTCTGATTCCGCACATCCCATTCCCTGCCTCTGATTCCCCGCCTCTGATTCCCCGCCTCAGATTCCCCGTGTCTGATTTCCTGCCTCTGATTCCCCGCCTCTGATTACCCATGTCTGATTCACCGCCTCTGATTCCCCACCTCTGATTCCCCATCTCTGATTCCGCACATCCGATTCCCTGCTTCTGATTCCCCGCCTCTGATTCACAGCCTCTGATTCCCCAGCTCTGATTCCCCGCCTCAGATTCCCCGCGTCTTATTCCCTGCTTCTGATTCTGATTCCCTGCCTCTGATTCCCCATCTCTGATACCGCACATCTGATTCCCTGCCTCTGATTCCCCACCTCTGATTCCCCATATCTGATTCCCCGCCTCTCTTTCCCCGCCTCTGATTCCCCGCCTCTGATTCCCCATATCTCATTCCCCGCCTCTGATTCCCCATCTCTGATTCCCGGACTCTGATTCCCAACCTCTGATTCCCGGCCTCTTATTCCCGGCATCTGATTCCGTCCTCTAATTCCCGGCCTCTGATTCCCTGCTTCTGATTCTGATTCCCCACCTCTGATTCCCCATCTCTGATTCCGCACATCCGATTCCCTGCCTCTGATTCCCCGCCCCTGATTCACCGCCTCTAATACCCGGCCTCTGATTCCCTGCCACTGATACCCCGCCCCTGATTCCCCACCTCTGATTCCCCATATCTGATTCCCCGCCTCTGTTTCCCCGCCTCTGATTCCCCGCCTCTGATTCCCCATATCTGATTCCCCGCATCTGATTCCCTGCATCTGATTCCAAGCCTCTGATTCCCTGCCTCTGATTCCCAACCTCTGATTCCCCACCTCTGATTCCCCATATCTGATTCCCCGCCTCTGTTTCCCCGCCTCTGATTCGCCGCCTCTGTTTCCCCATATCTAATTCCCAACCTCTGATGCCCCAACTCTGATTCCCTGCCTCTGATGCCCCGCGTTCTATTCCCTGCCTCTGATTCCCCGCCTGTGATTCCCCATCTCTGATTCACCACCTCTGATTCCCCATATCTGATTCCCCGCCTCTGAATCCCCAACTCTGATTCCCTGCATCTAATTCCCCAGCTCTGATTCCCCGCCTCTGATTCCCCATGTCTGATTCCCCGCCTCAGATTCCCCGCGTCTTATTCCCTGCTTCTGATTCTGATTCCCTGCCTCTGATTCCCCATCTCTGATACCGCACATCTGATTCCCTGCCTCTGATTCCCCACCTCTGATTCCCCATATCTGATTCCCCGCCTCTCTTTCCCCGCCTCTGATTCCCAGCCTCTGTTTCCCCATATCTAAGTCCCCGCCTCTGATTCCCCAACTCTGATTCCCCACCTCTGATTCCCCACCTCTGATTCCCCACCTCTGATTCCCCATATCTGATTCCCCGCCTCTGAATCCCCAACTCTGATTCCCTGCATCTAATTCCCCAGCTCTGATTCCCCGCCTCTGATTCCCCATGTCTGATTTCCTGCCTCTGATTCCCCGCCTCTGATTACCCATGTCTGATTCACCGCCTCTGATTCCCCACCTCTGATTCCCCATCTCTGATTCCGCACATCCGATTCCCTGCCTCTGATTCCCCGCCTCTGATTCACCGCCTCTGATTCCCGGCCTCTGATTTCCCGCCTGTGATGCCCTGCCACTGATACCCCGCCCCTGATTCCCCACCTCTGATTCCCCATATCTGATTCCCCGCCTCTGTTTCCCCGCCTCTGATTCCCCGCCTCTGATTCCCCATATCTGATTCCCCGCCTCTGATTCCCCAACTCTGATTCCCCGCCTCTGATTCCCCAGCTCTGAATCCCCGCCTCTGATTCCCCGCGTCTGATTACCGGCCTCTGATTACCCGCCTCTGATTCTCCATCTCTGATTCACAACCTCTGATTCCCCACCTCTGATTCCCCATATCTGATTCCCCGCCTCTGTTTCCCCGCGTCTGATTCCCCAGCTCTGATTAACAATATCTGATTCCCCGCCTCTGATTCCCCACCTCTGATTCCCCGCCTCTGATTCGCCAGCTATGATTCCCCGCCTCTGATTCCCCAGCTCTGATTCCCCGCCTCTGATTCCCCATGTTTGATTCCCTGCCTCTGATTCCCGGCCTCTGATTCCCCATGTCTGATTCACCGCCTTTGATTCGCCACCTCTGATTCCCCATATCTGATTCCCCGCCTCTGTTTCCCCGCCTCTGATTCCCCGCCTCTGATTCCACATATCTCATTCCCCGCCTCTGAATCCCCATCTCTGATCCCCGGACTCTGATTCCCCACCTCTGATTCCCGGCCTCTTATTCCCGGCATCTGATTCCAGCCTCTGATCCCCGGCCTCTGATTCCCTGCTTCTGATTCTGATTCCCTGCCTCTGATACCCCATCTCTGATTGCGCACATCTGATTCCCTGCCTCTGATTCCCCACCTCTGATTCCCCATATCTGATTCCCCGCCTCTGTTTCCCCGCCTCTGATTCCCCGCCTCTGTTTCCCAATATCTAAGTCCCCGCCTCTGATTCCCCAACTCTGATTCCCCACCTCTGATTCTCCAGCTCTGATTCCCCGCCTCTGATTCCCCGCATCTGATTCCCTGCATCTGATTCCAAGCCTCTGATTCCCTGCCTCTGATTCCTAACCTCTGATTCCCCACCTCTGATTTCCCATATCTGATTCCCCGCCTCTGTTTCCCCGCCTCTGATTCCCCGCCTCTGTTTCCCCATATCTGATTCCCGGCCTCTGATTCCCCGCCTCTGATTCCCCGCCTCTGATTCCCTGCCTCTGATTCCCCATCTCCGATTCCGCACATCTGATTCCCTGCCTCTGATTCCCCGCCTCTCATTCCCCGCCTCTGATTCCCTGCCTCTGATTCCCAACATCTGATTCCCCACCTCTGATTCCCCATATCTGATTCCCCGCCTGTTTCCCCGCCTCTGACTCCCCTCCTCTGATTCCCCAACTCTAATTCCCCGCCTCTGATTCCCCAGCTCTGATTCCCCGTGTTTGATTCCCTGCCTCTGATTCCCTGCCCTGATTCCCCATCTCTGTTTCACCGCCTTTGATTCGCCACCTCTGATTCCCCATATCTGATTCCCCTCCTCTGTTTCCCCGCCTCTGATTCCCTGCCTCTGATTCCCAACCTCTGATTCCACACCTCTGATTCCCCATATCTGATTCCTCGCCTCTGTTTCCCCGCCTCTGATTCCCCGCCCCTGTTTCCCCATATCTGATTCCCCGCCTCTGATTCAACTCTGATTCCCCGCCTCTGATTCCCCAGCTCTGATTCCCCGCCTCTGATTCCCCGTGTTTGATTCCCTGCCTCTGATTGCCCGCCTCTGATTCCCCATCTCTGATTCACCGCCTTTGATTCGCCACCTCTGATTCCCCATATCTGATTCCCCACCTCTGTTTCCCCGCCTCTGATTCCCCGCCTCTGATTCTCCATATCTCATTCTCCGCCTCTGAATCCCCATCTCTGATTCCCGGACTCTGATTCCCCACCTCTGATTCCCGGCCTCTTATTCCCAGCATCTGATTCCCGGCCTCTGATTCCCGGCCTCTGATTCCCCGCTTCTGATTCTGATTCCCTGCCTCTGATTCCCCATCTCTGATTCCGCACATCTGATTCCCTGCCTCTGATTCCCCACCTCTGATTCCGCATATCTGATTCCCCGCCTCTGTTTCCCCACCTCTGATTCCCCGCCTCTGTTTCCCCATATCTAATTTCCAACCTCTGATGCCCCAACTCTAATTCCCTGCCTCTGATTCCCCGCGTTCTATTCCCTGCCTCTGATTCCCCGCCTGTGATTCCCCATCTCTGATTCACCACCTCTGATTCCCCACCTCTGATTCCCCATATCTGATTCCCCGCCTCTGTTTCCCAACCTCTGATTCCACACCTCTGATTCCCCATATCTGATTCCCCGCCTCTGTTTCCCCGCCTCTGATTCCCAGCCCCTGTTTCCCCATATCTGATTCCCCGCCTCTGATTCCCCAACTCTGATTCCCCGCCTCTGATTCCCCAGCTCTGATTCCCCGCCTCTGATTCCCTGTGTTTGATTCCCTGCCTCTGATTCCCCGCCTCTGATTCCCCATCTCTGATTCACTGCCTTTGATTCGCCACCTCTGATTCCCCATATCTGATTCCCCACCACTGTTTCCACGCCTCAAATTCCCCGCCTCTGATTCTCCATATCTCATTCCCCGCCTTTGAATCCCCATCTCTGATTCCCGGACTCTGATTCCCCACCTCTGATTCCCGGCCTCTTACTCCCAGCATCTGATTTCAGGCCTCTGATTCCCCATATCTGATTCCCCGCTTCTGATTCTGATTCCCTGCCTCTGATTCCCCATCTCTGATTCCGCACATCTGATTCCCTGCCTCTGATTCCCCACCTCTGATTCCCCATATCTGATTCCCCGCCTCTGTTTCCCCACCTCTGATTCCCCGCCTCTGTTTCCCCATATCTAATTCCCAACCTCTGATGCCCCAACTCTGATTCCCTGCCTCTGATTCCCCGCGTTCTATTCCCTGCCTCTGATTCCCCGCCTGTGATTCCCCATCTCTGATTCACCACCTCTGATTCCCCACCTCTGATTCCCCATATCTAATTCCCCGCCTCTGTTTTCCCGCCTCTGATTCCCCGCCTCTGTTTCCCCATATCTGATTCCCCGCCTCTGAATCCCCAACTCTGATTCCCTGCCTCTGATTCCCCAGCTCTGATTCCCCACCTTTGATTCCCCCCGTCTGATTCCCAGCCTCTGAATCCCCGTGTCTGATTTCCTGCCTCTGATTCACCGCCTCTGATTCCCTATCTCTGACTCACCGCCTCTGATTCCCCACCTCTGATTCCCCATCTCTGATTCCGCACATCTGATTCCCTGCCTCTGATTCCCCGACTCAGATTCCCCGCCTCTGATTCCCCAACTCTGATTCCCCGCCTCTGATTCCCCGCCTCTGTTTCCCCGCCTCTGATTCCCCAGCTCTGATTAACAATATCTGATTCCCCGCCTCTGATTCCCCACCTCTGATTCACCGCCTCTGATTCGCCAGCTATGATTCCCCGCCTCTGATTCCCCAGCTCTGATTCCCCGCCTCTGATTCCCCGTGTTTGATTCCCTGCCTCTGATTCCCGGCCTCTGATTCCCCATCTCTGATTCACCGCCTTTGATTCGCCACCTCTGATTCCCCATATCTGATTCCCCGCCTCTGTTTCCCCTCCTCTGATTCCCCGCCTCTGATTCCACATATCTCATTCCCCGCCTCTGAATCTCCATCTCTGATTCCCGGACTCTGATTCCCCACCTCTGATTCCCGGCCTCTTATTCCCGGCATCTGATTCCGGCCTCTGATCCCCGGCCTCTGATTCCCTGCTTCTGATTCTGATTCCCTGCCTCTGATTCCCCATCTCTGATTGCGCACATCTGATTCCCTGCCTCTGATTCCCCACCTCTGATTCCCCATATCTGATTCCCCGCCTCTGTTTCCCCGCCTCTGATTCCCCGCCTCTGTTTCCCAATATCTAAGTCCCCGCCTCTGATTACCCAACTCTGATTCCCCACCTCTGATTCTCCAGCTCTGATTCCCCGCCTCTGATTCCCCGCATCTGATTCCCTGCATCTGATTCCAAGCCTCTGATTCCCTGCCTCTGATTCCCAAACTCTGATTCCCCACCGCTGATTTCCCATATCTGATTCCCCGCCTCTGTTTCCCCGCCTCTGATTCCCCGCCTCTGTTTCCCCATATCTGATTCCCGGCCTCTGATTCCCCGCCTCTGATTCCCCGCCTCTGATTCCCTGCCTCTGATTCCCCATCTCCGATTCCGCACATCTGATTCCCTGCCTCTGATTCCCCGCCTCTCATTCCCCGCCTCTGATTCCCTGCCTCTGATTCCCAACATCTGATTCCCCACCTCTGATTCCCCATATCTGATTCCCCGCCTGTTTCCCCGCCTCTGACTCCCCTCCTCTGATTCCCCAACTCTAATTCCCCGCCTCTGATTCCCCAGCTCTGATTCCCCGTGTTTGATTCCCTGCCTCTGATTCCCTGCCCTGATTCCCATCTCTGTTTCACCGCCTTTTATTCGCCACCTCTGATTCCCCATATCTGATTCCCCTCCTCTGTTTCCCCGCCTCTGATTCCCCTCCTCTGTTTCCCCATATCTAATTCCCAACCTCTGATGCCCCAACTCTAATTCCCTGCCTCTGATTCCCCGCGTTCTATTCCCTGCCACTGATTCCCCGCCTGTGATTCCCCATCTCTGATTCACCACCTCTGATTCCCCACCTCTGATTCCCCATATCTGATTCCCCGCCTCTGTTTCCCAACCTCTGATTCCACACCTCTGATTCCCCATATCTGATTCCCCGCCTCTGTTTCCCCGCCTCTGATTCCCGGCCCCTGTTTCCCCATATCTGATTCCCCGCCTCTGATTCCCCAACTCTGATTCCCCGCCTCTGATTCCCCAGCTCTGATTCCCCGCCTCTGATTCCCTGTGTTTGATTCCCTGCCTCTGATTCCCCGCCTCTGAATCCCCATCTCTGATTCACTGCCTTTGATTCGCCACCTCTGATTCCCCATATCTGATTCCCCACCACTGTTTCCACGCCTCAAATTCCCCGCCTCTGATTCTCCATATCTCATTCCCCGCCTTTGAATCCCCATCTCTGATTCCCGGACTCTGATTCCCCACCTCTGATTCCCGGCCTCTTATTCCCAGCATCTGATTCCTGGCCTCTGATTCCCCATATCTGATTCCCCGCTTCTGATTCTGATTCCCTGCCTCTGATTCCCAATCTCTGATTCCGCACATCTGATTCCCTGCCTCTGATTCCCCACCTCTGATTCCCCATATCTGATTCCCCGCATCTGTTTCCCCACCTCTGATTCCCCGCCTCTGTTTCCCCATATCTGATTCCCAAACTCTGATGCCCCAACTCTGATTCCCTGCCTCTGATTCCCCGCGTTCTATTCCCTGCCTCTGATTCCCCGCCTGTGATTCCCCATCTCTGATTCACCACCTCTGATTCCCCACCTCTGATTCCCCATATCTAATTCCCCGCCTCTGTTTTCCCGCCTCTGATTCCCCGCCTCTGTTTCCCCATATCTGATTCCCCGCCTCTGAATCCCCAACTCTGATTCCCTGCCTCTGATTCCCCAGCTCTGATTCCCCACCTTTGATTCCCCCCGTCTGATTCCCAGCCTCTGAATCCCCGTGTCTGATTTCCTGCCTCTGATTCTCCGCCTTTGATTCCCTATCTCTGACTCACCGCCTCTGATTCCCCACCTCTGATTCCCCATCTCTGATTTTGCACATCTGATTCCCTGCCTCTGATTCCCCGACTCTGATTCCCAGCCTCTGATTCCCCAACTCTGATTCCCCGCCTCTGATTCCCCAGCTCTGATTCACCGCCTTTGATTCGCCACCTCTGATTCCCCATATCTGATTCCCCGCCTCTGTTTCCCCGCCTTTGATTCCCCGCCTCTGATTCCCCATATCTCATTCCCCGACTCTGAATCCCCATCTCTGATTCCCGGACTCTGATTCCCCACCTCTGATTCCCGGCCTCTTATTCCCGGCATCTGATTCCGGCCTCTGATTCCCGGCCTCTGATTCCCTGCTTCTGATTCTGATTCCCTGCCTCTGATTCCCCATCTCTGATTGCGCACATCTGATTCCCTGCCTCTGATTCCCCACCTCTGATTCCCCATATCTGATTTCCCGCCTCTGTTTCCCCGCCTCTGATTCCCCGCCTCTGTTTCCCAATATCTAAGTCCCCGCCTCTGATTCCCCAACTCTGATTCCCCACCTCTGATTCCCCAGCTCTGATTCCCCGCCTCTGATTCCCCGCATCTGATTCCCTGCATCTGATTCCAAGCCTCTGATTCCCTGCCTCTGATTCCCAACCTCTGATTCCCCACCTCTGATTCCCCATATCTGATTCCCCGCATCTGATTCCCTGCATCTGATTCCAAGCCTCTGATTCCCTGCCTCTGATTCCCAACCTCTGATTCCCCACCTCTGATTCCCCATATCTGATTCCCCGCCTCTGTTTCCCCGCCTCTGATTCCCCGCCTCTGTTTCCCCATATCTTATTCCCAACCTCTGATGCCCCAACTCTGATTCCCTGCCTCTGATTCCCCCCGTTCTATTCCCTGCCTCTGATTCCCCGCCTGTGATTCCCCATCTCTGATTCACCACCTCTGATTCCCCACCTCTGATTCCCCATATCTAATTCCCCGCCTCTGTTTTCCCGCCTCTGATTCCCCGCCTCTGTTTCCCCATATCTGATTCCCCGCCTCTGAATCCCCAACTCTGATTCCCTGCCTCTGATTCCCTGCTTCTGATTCTGATTCCCCACCTCTGATTCCCCATCTCTGATTCCGCACATCTAATTCCCTGCCTCTGATTCCCCATCTCTGATTCCCCATATCTGATTCCCCGCCTTCTGTTCCCCGCCTCTGATTCCCCGCCTCTGTTTCCCCATATCTAAGTCCCCGACTCTGATTCCCCAACTTTGATTCCCCACCTCTGATTCCCCAGCTCTGATTCCCCGCCTCTGATTCCCCGCATCTGATTCCATGCATATGATTCCCAGCCTCTGATTCCCTGCCTCTGATTCCCAACCTCTGATTCCCCACCTCTGATTCCCCATATCTGATTCCCCGCCTCTGTTTCCCCGCCTCTGATTCCCCTCCTCTGTTTCCCCATATCTGATCCCTGCCTCTATTTGCCCGCCTCTGTTTCCCCGCCTCTTAATCCCCATATCTGATTCCCCGCCTCTGAATCCCCAACTCTGATTCCCTGCCTCTAATTTCCCAGCTCTGATTCCCCGCCTCTGATTCCCCGTGTCTGATTTCCTGCCTCTGATTCCCCGCCTCTGATTACCCATGTCTGATTCACCGCCTCTGATTCCCCACCTCTGATTCCCCATCTCTGATTCGGCACATCCGATTCCCTGCCTCTGATTCCCCGCCTCTGATTCACTGCCTCTGATTCCCCAGCTCTGATTCCCCGCCTCTGATTCCCCGCGTCTTATTCCCTGCTTCTGATTCTGATTCCCTGCCTCTGATTCCCCATCTCTGATTCCGCACATCTGATTCCCTGCCTCTGATTCCCCACCTCTGATTCCCCATATCTGATTCCCCGCCTCTGTTTCCCCTTCTCTGATTCCCCGCCTCTGTTTCCCCATATCAAAGTCCCCGCCTCTGATTCCCCAACTCTGATTCCCCACCTCTGATTCCCCAGCTCTGATACCCCGCCTCTGATTGCCCGCATCTGATTCCCTGCATCTGATTCCCAGCATCTGATTCCTGGCCTCTGATTCCCCATATCTGATTCCCCGCTTCTGATTCTGATTCCCTGCCTCTGATTCCCCATCTCTGATTCCGCACATCTGATTCCCTGCCTCTGATTCCCCACCTCTGATTCCCCATATCTGATTCCCCGCCTCTGTTTCCCCACCTCTGATTCCCCGCCTCTGTTTCCCCATATCTAATTCCCAACCTCTGATGCCCCAACTCTGATTCCCTGCCTCTGATTCCCCGCGTTCTATTCCCTGCCTCTGATTCCCCGCCTGTGATTCCCCATCTCTGATTCACCACCTCTGATTCCCCACCTCTGATTCCCCATATCTAATTCCCCGCCTCTGTTTTCCCGCCTCTGATTCCCCGCCTCTGTTTCCCCATATCTGATTCCCCTCCTCTGAATCCCCAACTCTGATTCCCTGCCTCTGATTCCCCAGCTCTGATTCCCCACCTTTGATTCCCCCCGTCTGATTCCCAGCCTCTGAATCCCCGTGTCTGATTTCCTGCCTCTGATTCACCGCCTCTGATTCCCTATCTCTGACTCACCGCCTCTGATTCCCCACCTCTGATTCCCCATCTCTGATTCCGCACATCTGATTCCCTGCCTCTGATTCCCCGACTCTGATTCCCCGCCTCTGATTCCCCAACTCTGATTCCCCGCCTCTGATTCCCCAGCTCTGATTCACCGCCTTTGATTCGCCACCTCTGATTCCCCATATCTGATTCCCCGCCTCTGTTTCCCCGCCTCTGATTCCCCGCCTCTGATTCCCCATATCTCATTCCCCGACTCTGAATCCCCATCTCTGATTCCCGGACTCTGATTCCCCACCTCTGATTCCCGGCCTCTTATTCCCGGCATCTGATTCCGGCCTCTGATTCCCGGCCTCTGATTCCCTGCTTCTGATTCTGATTCCCTGCCTCTGATTCCCCATCTCTGATTGCGCACATCTGATTCCCTGCCTCTGATTCCCCACCTCTGATTCCCCATATCTGATTTCCCGCCTCTGTTTCCCAGCCTCTGATTCCCCGCCTCTGTTTCCCAATATCTAAGCCCCGCCTCTGATTCCCCAACTCTGATTCCCCACCACTGATTCCCCAGCTCTGATTCCCCGCCTCTGATTCCCCGCATCTGATTCCCTGCATCTGATTCCAAGCCTCTGATTCCCTGCCTCTGATTCCCAACCTCTGATTCCCCACCTCTGATTCCCCATATCTGATTCCCCGCATCTGATTCCCTGCATCTGATTCCAAGCCTCTGATTCCCTGCCTCTGATTCCCAACCTCTGATTCCCCACCTCTGATTCCCCATATCTGATTCCCCGCCTCTGTTTCCCCGCCTCTGATTCCCCGCCTGTTTCCCCATATCTTATTCCCAACCTCTGATGCCCCAACTCTGATTCCCTGCCTCTGATTCCCCCCGTTCTATTCCCTGCCTCTGATTCCCCGCCTGTGATTCCCCATCTCTGATTCACCACCTCTGATTCCCCACCTCTGATTCCCCATATCTAATTCCCCGCCTCTGTTTTCCCGCCTCTGATTCCCCGCCTCTGTTTCCCCATATCTGATTCCCCGCCTCTGAATCCCCAACTCTGATTCCCTGCCTCTGATTGCCTGCTTCTGATTCTGATTCCCCACCTCTGATTCCCCATCTCTGATTCCGCACATCTAATTCCCTGCCTCTGATTCCCCATCTCTGATTCCCCATATCTGATTCCCCGCCTTCTGTTCCCCGCCTCTGATTCCCCGCCTCTGTTTCCCCATATCTAAGTCCCCGACTCTGATTCCCCAACTTTGATTCCCCACCTCTGATTCCCCACCTCTGATTCCCCATCTCTGATTCCGCACATCCGATTCCCTGCCTCTGATTCCCCCCCTCTGATTCACTGCCTCTGATTCCCCAGCTCTGATTCCCCGCCTCTGATTCCCCGCGTCTTATTCCCTGCTTCTGATTCTGATTCCCTGCCTCTGATTCCCCATCTCTGATTCCGCACATCTGATTCCCTGCCTCTGATTCCCCACCTCTGATTCCCCATATCTGATTCCCCGCCTCTGTTTCCCCGCCTCTGATTCCCCGCCTCTGTTTCCCCATATCTAAGTCCCCGCCTCTGATTCCCCAACTCTGATTCCCCACCTCTGATTCCCCAGATCTGATTCCCCGCCTCTGATTCCCCGCATCTGATTCCCTGCATCTGATTCCCAGCCTCTGATTCCCTGCCTGTGATTCCCAACCTCTGATTCCCCACCTCTGATTCCCCATATCTGATTCCCCGCCTCTGTTTCCCCACCTCTGATTCCCCGCCTCTGTTTCCCCATATCTGATTCCCCGCCTCTATTTGCCAACCTCTGATTCCCCACCTCAGTTTCCCCATATCTGATTCCCCGCCTCTGAATCCCCAACTCTGATTCCCTGCATCTAATTCCCCAGCTCTGATTCCCCGCCTCTGATTCCCCGTGTCTGATTTCCTGCCTCTGATTCCCCGCCTCTGATTACCCATGTCTGATTCACCACCTCTGATTCCCCACCTCTGATTCCCCATCTCTGATTCCGCACATCCCATTCCCTGCCTCTGATTCCCCGCCTCTGATTCCCCGCCTCAGATTCCCCGTGTCTGATTTCCTGCCTCTGATTCCCCGCCTCTGATTACCCATGTCTGATTCACCGCCTCTGATTCCCCACCTCTGATTCCCCATCTCTGATTCCGCACATCCGATTCCCTGCTTCTGATTCCCCGCCTCTGATTCACAGCCTCTGATTCCCCAGCTCTGATTCCCCGCCTCAGATTCCCCGCGTCTT
Organism: Narcine bancroftii; assembly: GCF_036971445.1. Classification (NCBI taxonomy): domain Eukaryota; kingdom Metazoa; phylum Chordata; class Chondrichthyes; order Torpediniformes; family Narcinidae; genus Narcine; species Narcine bancroftii. The sequence continues at coordinate 158,343,484 of NC_091473.1, read as the reverse complement.
ATTCCCTGCTTCTGATTCTGATTCCCTGCCTCTGATTCCCCATCTCTGATACCGCACATCTGATTCCCTGCCTCTGATTCCCCACCTCTGATTCCCCATATCTGATTCCCCGCCTCTCTTTCCCCGCCTCTGATTCCCAGCCTCTGTTTCCCCATATCTAAGTCCCCGCCTCTGATTCCCCAACTCTGATTCCCCACCTCTGATTCCCCACCTCTGATTCCCCACCTCTGATTCCCCATATCTGATTCCCCGCCTCTGAATCCCCAACTCTGATTCCCTGCATCTAATTCCCCAGCTCTGATTCCCCGCCTCTGATTCCCCATGTCTGATTTCCTGCCTCTGATTCCCCGCCTCTGATTACCCATGTCTGATTCACCGCCTCTGATTCCCCACCTCTGATTCCCCATCTCTGATTCCGCACATCCGATTCCCTGCCTCTGATTCCCCGCCTCTGATTCACCGCCTCTGATTCCCGGCCTCTGATTTCCCGCCTGTGATGCCCTGCCACTGATACCCCGCCCCTGATTCCCCACCTCTGATTCCCCATATCTGATTCCCCGCCTCTGTTTCCCCGCCTCTGATTCCCCGCCTCTGATTCCCCATATCTGATTCCCCGCCTCTGATTCCCCAACTCTGATTCCCCGCCTCTGATTCCCCAGCTCTGAATCCCCGCCTCTGATTCCCCGCGTCTGATTACCGGCCTCTGATTACCCGCCTCTGATTCTCCATCTCTGATTCACAACCTCTGATTCCCCACCTCTGATTCCCCATATCTGATTCCCCGCCTCTGTTTCCCCGCGTCTGATTCCCCAGCTCTGATTAACAATATCTGATTCCCCGCCTCTGATTCCCCACCTCTGATTCCCCGCCTCTGATTCGCCAGCTATGATTCCCCGCCTCTGATTCCCCAGCTCTGATTCCCCGCCTCTGATTCCCCATGTTTGATTCCCTGCCTCTGATTCCCGGCCTCTGATTCCCCATGTCTGATTCACCGCCTTTGATTCGCCACCTCTGATTCCCCATATCTGATTCCCCGCCTCTGTTTCACCGCCTCTGATTCCCCGCCTCTGATTCCACATATCTCATTCCCCGCCTCTGAATCCCCATCTCTGATCCCCGGACTCTGATTCCCCACCTCTGATTCCCGGCCTCTTATTCCCGGCATCTGATTCCAGCCTCTGATCCCCGGCCTCTGATTCCCTGCTTCTGATTCTGATTCCCTGCCTCTGATACCCCATCTCTGATTGCGCACATCTGATTCCCTGCCTCTGATTCCCCACCTCTGATTCCCCATATCTGATTCCCCGCCTCTGTTTCCCCGCCTCTGATTCCCCGCCTCTGTTTCCCAATATCTAAGTCCCCGCCTCTGATTCCCCAACTCTGATTCCCCACCTCTGATTCTCCAGCTCTGATTCCCCGCCTCTGATTCCCCGCATCTGATTCCCTGCATCTGATTCCAAGCCTCTGATTCCCTGCCTCTGATTCCCAACCTCTGATTCCCCACCTCTGATTTCCCATATCTGATTCCCCGCCTCTGTTTCCCCGCCTCTGATTCCCCGCCTCTGTTTCCCCATATCTGATTCCCGGCCTCTGATTCCCCGCCTCTGATTCCCCGCCTCTGATTCCCTGCCTCTGATTCCCCATCTCCGATTCCGCACATCTGATTCCCTGCCTCTGATTCCCCGCCTCTCATTCCCCGCCTCTGATTCCCTGCCTCTGATTCCCAACATCTGATTCCCCACCTCTGATTCCCCATATCTGATTCCCCGCCTGTTTCCCCGCCTCTGACTCCCCTCCTCTGATTCCCCAACTCTAATTCCCCGCCTCTGATTCCCCAGCTCTGATTCCCCGTGTTTGATTCCCTGCCTCTGATTCCCTGCCCTGATTCCCCATCTCTGTTTCACCGCCTTTGATTCGCCACCTCTGATTCCCCATATCTGATTCCCCTCCTCTGTTTCCCCGCCTCTGATTCCCTGCCTCTGATTCCCAACCTCTGATTCCACACCTCTGATTCCCCATATCTGATTCCTCGCCTCTGTTTCCCCGCCTCTGATTCCCCGCCCCTGCTTCCCCATATCTGATTCCCCGCCTCTGATTCAACTCTGATTCCCCGCCTCTGATTCCCCAGCTCTGATTCCCCGCCTCTGATTCCCCGTGTTTGATTCCCTGCCTCTGATTGCCCGCCTCTGATTCCCCATCTCTGATTCACCGCCTTTGATTCGCCACCTCTGATTCCCCATATCTGATTCCCCACCTCTGTTTCCCCGCCTCTGATTCCCCGCCTCTGATTCTCCATATCTCATTCTCCGCCTCTGAATCCCCATCTCTGATTCCCGGACTCTGATTCCCCACCTCTGATTCCCGGCCTCTTATTCCCAGCATCTGATTCCCGGCCTCTGATTCCCGGCCTCTGATTCCCCGCTTCTGATTCTGATTCCCTGCCTCTGATTCCCCATCTCTGATTCCGCACATCTGATTCCCTGCCTCTGATTCCCCACCTCTGATTCCGCATATCTGATTCCCCGCCTCTGTTTCCCCACCTCTGATTCCCCGCCTCTGTTTCCCCATATCTAATTTCCAACCTCTGATGCCCCAACTCTAATTCCCTGCCTCTGATTCCCCGCGTTCTATTCCCTGCCTCTGATTCCCCGCCTGTGATTCCCCATCTCTGATTCACCACCTCTGATTCCCCACCTCTGATTCCCCATATCTGATTCCCCGCCTCTGTTTCCCAACCTCTGATTCCACACCTCTGATTCCCCATATCTGATTCCCCGCCTCTGTTTCCCCGCCTCTGATTCCCAGCCCCTGTTTCCCCATATCTGATTCCCCGCCTCTGATTCCCCAACTCTGATTCCCCGCCTCTGATTCCCCAGCTCTGATTCCCCGCCTCTGATTCCCTGTGTTTGATTCCCTGCCTCTGATTCCCCGCCTCTGATTCCCCATCTCTGATTCACTGCCTTTGATTCGCCACCTCTGATTCCCCATATCTGATTCCCCACCACTGTTTCCACGCCTCAAATTCCCCGCCTCTGATTCTCCATATCTCATTCCCCGCCTTTGAATCCCCATCTCTGATTCCCGGACTCTGATTCCCCACCTCTGATTCCCGGCCTCTTACTCCCAGCATCTGATTTCTGGCCTCTGATTCCCCATATCTGATTCCCCGCTTCTGATTCTGATTCCCTGCCTCTGATTCCCCATCTCTGATTCCGCACATCTGATTCCCTGCCTCTGATTCCCCACCTCTGATTCCCCATATCTGATTCCCCGCCTCTGTTTCCCCACCTCTGATTCCCCGCCTCTGTTTCCCCATATCTAATTCCCAACCTCTGATGCCCCAACTCTGATTCCCTGCCTCTGATTCCCCGCGTTCTATTCCCTGCCTCTGATTCCCCGCCTGTGATTCCCCATCTCTGATTCACCACCTCTGATTCCCCACCTCTGATTCCCCATATCTAATTCCCCGCCTCTGTTTTCCCGCCTCTGATTCCCCGCCTCTGTTTCCCCATATCTGATTCCCCGCCTCTGAATCCCCAACTCTGATTCCCTGCCTCTGATTCCCCAGCTCTGATTCCCCACCTTTGATTCCCCCCGTCTGATTCCCAGCCTCTGAATCCCCGTGTCTGATTTCCTGCCTCTGATTCACCGCCTCTGATTCCCTATCTCTGACTCACCGCCTCTGATTCCCCACCTCTGATTCCCCATCTCTGATTCCGCACATCTGATTCCCTGCCTCTGATTCCCCGACTCAGATTCCCCGCCTCTGATTCCCCAACTCTGATTCCCCGCCTCTGATTCCCCGCCTCTGTTTCCCCGCCTCTGATTCCCCAGCTCTGATTAACAATATCTGATTCCCCGCCTCTGATTCCCCACCTCTGATTCACCGCCTCTGATTCGCCAGCTATGATTCCCCGCCTCTGATTCCCCAGCTCTGATTCCCCGCCTCTGATTCCCCGTGTTTGATTCCCTGCCTCTGATTCCCGGCCTCTGATTCCCCATCTCTGATTCACCGCCTTTGATTCGCCACCTCTGATTCCCCATATCTGATTCCCCGCCTCTGTTTCCCCGCCTCTGATTCCCCGCCTCTGATTCCACATATCTCATTCCCCGCCTCTGAATCTCCATCTCTGATTCCCGGACTCTGATTCCCCACCTCTGATTCCCGGCCTCTTATTCCCGGCATCTGATTCCGGCCTCTGATCCCCGGCCTCTGATTCCCTGCTTCTGATTCTGATTCCCTGCCTCTGATTCCCCATCTCTGATTGCGCACATCTGATTCCCTGCCTCTGATTCCCCACCTCTGATTCCCCATATCTGATTCCCCGCCTCTGTTTCCCCGCCTCTGATTCCCCGCCTCTGTTTCCCAATATCTAAGTCCCCGCCTCTGATTACCCAACTCTGATTCCCCACCTCTGATTCTCCAGCTCTGATTCCCCGCCTCTGATTCCCCGCATCTGATTCCCTGCATCTGATTCCAAGCCTCTGATTCCCTGCCTCTGATTCCCAAACTCTGATTCCCCACCGCTGATTTCCCATATCTGATTCCCCGCCTCTGTTTCCCCGCCTCTGATTCCCCGCCTCTGTTTCCCCATATCTGATTCCCGGCCTCTGATTCCCCGCCTCTGATTCCCCGCCTCTGATTCCCTGCCTCTGATTCCCCATCTCCGATTCCGCACATCTGATTCCCTGCCTCTGATTCCCCGCCTCTCATTCCCCGCCTCTGATTCCCTGCCTCTGATTCCCAACATCTGATTCCCCACCTCTGATTCCCCATATCTGATTCCCCGCCTGTTTCCCCGCCTCTGACTCCCCTCCTCTGATTCCCCAACTCTAATTCCCCGCCTCTGATTCCCCAGCTCTGATTCCCCGTGTTTGATTCCCTGCCTCTGATTCCCTGCCCTGATTCCCATCTCTGTTTCACCGCCTTTTATTCGCCACCTCTGATTCCCCATATCTGATTCCCCTCCTCTGTTTCCCCGCCTCTGATTCCCCTCCTCTGTTTCCCCATATCTAATTCCCAACCTCTGATGCCCCAACTCTAATTCCCTGCCTCTGATTCCCCGCGTTCTATTCCCTGCCACTGATTCCCCGCCTGTGATTCCCCATCTCTGATTCACCACCTCTGATTCCCCACCTCTGATTCCCCATATCTGATTCCCCGCCTCTGTTTCCCAACCTCTGATTCCACACCTCTGATTCCCCATATCTGATTCCCCGCCTCTGTTTCCCCGCCTCTGATTCCCGGCCCCTGTTTCCCCATATCTGATTCCCCGCCTCTGATTCCCCAACTCTGATTCCCCGCCTCTGATTCCCCAGCTCTGATTCCCCGCCTCTGATTCCCTGTGTTTGATTCCCTGCCTCTGATTCCCCGCCTCTGAATCCCCATCTCTGATTCACTGCCTTTGATTCGCCACCTCTGATTCCCCATATCTGATTCCCCACCACTGTTTCCACGCCTCAAATTCCCCGCCTCTGATTCTCCATATCTCATTCCCCGCCTTTGAATCCCCATCTCTGATTCCCGGACTCTGATTCCCCACCTCTGATTCCCGGCCTCTTATTCCCAGCATCTGATTCCTGGCCTCTGATTCCCCATATCTGATTCCCCGCTTCTGATTCTGATTCCCTGCCTCTGATTCCCCATCTCTGATTCCGCACATCTGATTCCCTGCCTCTGATTCCCCACCTCTGATTCCCCATATCTGATTCCCCGCATCTGTTTCCCCACCTCTGATTCCCCGCCTCTGTTTCCCCATATCTGATTCCCAAACTCTGATGCCCCAACTCTGATTCCCTGCCTCTGATTCCCCGCGTTCTATTCCCTGCCTCTGATTCCCCGCCTGTGATTCCCCATCTCTGATTCACCACCTCTGATTCCCCACCTCTGATTCCCCATATCTAATTCCCCGCCTCTGTTTTCCCGCCTCTGATTCCCCGCCTCTGTTTCCCCATATCTGATTCCCCGCCTCTGAATCCCCAACTCTGATTCCCTGCCTCTGATTCCCCAGCTCTGATTCCCCACCTTTGATTCCCCCCGTCTGATTCCCAGCCTCTGAATCCCCGTGTCTGATTTCCTGCCTCTGATTCTCCGCCTCTGATTCCCTATCTCTGACTCACCGCCTCTGATTCCCCACCTCTGATTCCCCATCTCTGATTTTGCACATCTGATTCCCTGCCTCTGATTCCCCGACTCTGATTCCCAGCCTCTGATTCCCCAACTCTGATTCCCCGCCTCTGATTCCCCAGCTCTGATTCACCGCCTTTGATTCGCCACCTCTGATTCCCCATATCTGATTCCCCGCCTCTGTTTCCCCGCCTCTGATTCCCCGCCTCTGATTCCCCATATCTCATTCCCCGACTCTGAATCCCCATCTCTGATTCCCGGACTCTGATTCCCCACCTCTGATTCCCGGCCTCTTATTCCCGGCATCTGATTCCGGCCTCTGATTCCCGGCCTCTGATTCCCTGCTTCTGATTCTGATTCCCTGCCTCTGATTCCCCATCTCTGATTGCGCACATCTGATTCCCTGCCTCTGATTCCCCACCTCTGATTCCCCATATCTGATTTCCCGCCTCTGTTTCCCCGCCTCTGATTCCCCGCCTCTGTTTCCCAATATCTAAGTCCCCGCCTCTGATTCCCCAACTCTGATTCCCCACCTCTGATTCCCCAGCTCTGATTCCCCGCCTCTGATTCCCCGCATCTGATTCCCTGCATCTGATTCCAAGCCTCTGATTCCCTGCCTCTGATTCCCAACCTCTGATTCCCCACCTCTGATTCCCCATATCTGATTCCCCGCATCTGATTCCCTGCATCTGATTCCAAGCCTCTGATTCCCTGCCTCTGATTCCCAACCTCTGATTCCCCACCTCTGATTCCCCATATCTGATTCCCCGCCTCTGTTTCCCCGCCTCTGATTCCCCGCCTCTGTTTCCCCATATCTTATTCCCAACCTCTGATGCCCCAACTCTGATTCCCTGCCTCTGATTCCCCCCGTTCTATTCCCTGCCTCTGATTCCCCGCCTGTGATTCCCCATCTCTGATTCACCACCTCTGATTCCCCACCTCTGATTCCCCATATCTAATTCCCCGCCTCTGTTTTCCCGCCTCTGATTCCCCGCCTCTGTTTCCCCATATCTGATTCCCCGCCTCTGAATCCCCAACTCTGATTCCCTGCCTCTGATTCCCTGCTTCTGATTCTGATTCCCCACCTCTGATTCCCCATCTCTGATTCCGCACATCTAATTCCCTGCCTCTGATTCCCCATCTCTGATTCCCCATATCTGATTCCCCGCCTTCTGTTCCCCGCCTCTGATTCCCCGCCTCTGTTTCCCCATATCTAAGTCCCCGACTCTGATTCCCCAACTTTGATTCCCCACCTCTGATTCCCCAGCTCTGATTCCCCGCCTCTGATTCCCCGCATCTGATTCCATGCATATGATTCCCAGCCTCTGATTCCCTGCCTCTGATTCCCAACCTCTGATTCCCCACCTCTGATTCCCCATATCTGATTCCCCGCCTCTGTTTCCCCGCCTCTGATTCCCCTCCTCTGTTTCCCCATATCTGATCCCTGCCTCTATTTGCCCGCCTCTGTTTCCCCGCCTCTTAATCCCCATATCTGATTCCCCGCCTCTGAATCCCCAACTCTGATTCCCTGCCTCTAATTTCCCAGCTCTGATTCCCCGCCTCTGATTCCCCGTGTCTGATTTCCTGCCTCTGATTCCCCGCCTCTGATTACCCATGTCTGATTCACCGCCTCTGATTCCCCACCTCTGATTCCCCATCTCTGATTCGGCACATCCGATTCCCTGCCTCTGATTCCCCGCCTCTGATTCACTGCCTCTGATTCCCCAGCTCTGATTCCCCGCCTCTGATTCCCCGCGTCTTATTCCCTGCTTCTGATTCTGATTCCCTGCCTCTGATTCCCCATCTCTGATTCCGCACATCTGATTCCCTGCCTCTGATTCCCCACCTCTGATTCCCCATATCTGATTCCCCGCCTCTGTTTCCCCTTCTCTGATTCCCCGCCTCTGTTTCCCCATATCAAAGTCCCCGCCTCTGATTCCCCAACTCTGATTCCCCACCTCTGATTCCCCAGCTCTGATACCCCGCCTCTGATTGCCCGCATCTGATTCCCTGCATCTGATTCCCAGCATCTGATTCCTGGCCTCTGATTCCCCATATCTGATTCCCCGCTTCTGATTCTGATTCCCTGCCTCTGATTCCCCATCTCTGATTCCGCACATCTGATTCCCTGCCTCTGATTCCCCACCTCTGATTCCCCATATCTGATTCCCCGCCTCTGTTTCCCCACCTCTGATTCCCCGCCTCTGTTTCCCCATATCTAATTCCCAACCTCTGATGCCCCAACTCTGATTCCCTGCCTCTGATTCCCCGCGTTCTATTCCCTGCCTCTGATTCCCCGCCTGTGATTCCCCATCTCTGATTCACCACCTCTGATTCCCCACCTCTGATTCCCCATATCTAATTCCCCGCCTCTGTTTTCCCGCCTCTGATTCCCCGCCTCTGTTTCCCCATATCTGATTCCCCTCCTCTGAATCCCCAACTCTGATTCCCTGCCTCTGATTCCCCAGCTCTGATTCCCCACCTTTGATTCCCCCCGTCTGATTCCCAGCCTCTGAATCCCCGTGTCTGATTTCCTGCCTCTGATTCACCGCCTCTGATTCCCTATCTCTGACTCACCGCCTCTGATTCCCCACCTCTGATTCCCCATCTCTGATTCCGCACATCTGATTCCCTGCCTCTGATTCCCCGACTCTGATTCCCCGCCTCTGATTCCCCAACTCTGATTCCCCGCCTCTGATTCCCCAGCTCTGATTCACCGCCTTTGATTCGCCACCTCTGATTCCCCATATCTGATTCCCCGCCTCTGTTTCCCCGCCTCTGATTCCCCGCCTCTGATTCCCCATATCTCATTCCCCGACTCTGAATCCCCATCTCTGATTCCCGGACTCTGATTCCCCACCTCTGATTCCCGGCCTCTTATTCCCGGCATCTGATTCCGGCCTCTGATTCCCGGCCTCTGATTCCCTGCTTCTGATTCTGATTCCCTGCCTCTGATTCCCCATCTCTGATTGCGCACATCTGATTCCCTGCCTCTGATTCCCCACCTCTGATTCCCCATATCTGATTTCCCGCCTCTGTTTCCCAGCCTCTGATTCCCCGCCTCTGTTTCCCAATATCTAAGCCCCGCCTCTGATTCCCCAACTCTGATTCCCCACCACTGATTCCCCAGCTCTGATTCCCCGCCTCTGATTCCCCGCATCTGATTCCCTGCATCTGATTCCAAGCCTCTGATTCCCTGCCTCTGATTCCCAACCTCTGATTCCCCACCTCTGATTCCCCATATCTGATTCCCCGCATCTGATTCCCTGCATCTGATTCCAAGCCTCTGATTCCCTGCCTCTGATTCCCAACCTCTGATTCCCCACCTCTGATTCCCCATATCTGATTCCCCGCCTCTGTTTCCCCGCCTCTGATTCCCCGCCTGTTTCCCCATATCTTATTCCCAACCTCTGATGCCCCAACTCTGATTCCCTGCCTCTGATTCCCCCCGTTCTATTCCCTGCCTCTGATTCCCCGCCTGTGATTCCCCATCTCTGATTCACCACCTCTGATTCCCCACCTCTGATTCCCCATATCTAATTCCCCGCCTCTGTTTTCCCGCCTCTGATTCCCCGCCTCTGTTTCCCCATATCTGATTCCCCGCCTCTGAATCCCCAACTCTGATTCCCTGCCTCTGATTCCCTGCTTCTGATTCTGATTCCCCACCTCTGATTCCCCATCTCTGATTCCGCACATCTAATTCCCTGCCTCTGATTCCCCATCTCTGATTCCCCATATCTGATTCCCCGCCTTCTGTTCCCCGCCTCTGATTCCCCGCCTCTGTTTCCCCATATCTAAGTCCCCGACTCTGATTCCCCAACTTTGATTCCCCACCTCTGATTCCCCACCTCTGATTCCCCGCCTCTGATTCCCCGCATCTGATTCCATGCATATGATTCCCAGCCTCTGATTCCCTGCCTCTGATTCCCAACCTCTGATTCCCCACCTCTGATTCCCCATATCTGATTCCCCGCCTCTGTTTCCCCGCCTCTGATTCCCCTCCTCTGTTTCCCCATATCTGATCCCTGCCTCTATTTGCCCGCCTCTGTTTCCCCGCCTCTTAATCCCCATATCTGATTCCCCGCCTCTGAATCCCCAACTCTGATTCCCTGCCTCTAATTTCCCAGCTCTGATTCCCCGCCTCTGATTCCCCGTGTCTGATTTCCTGCCTCTGATTCCCCGCCTCTGATTACCCATGTCTGATTCACCGCCTCTGATTCCCCACCTCTGATTCCCCATCTCTGATTCGGCACATCCGATTCCCTGCCTCTGATTCCCCGCCTCTGATTCACTGCCTCTGATTCCCCAGCTCTGATTCCCCGCCTCTGATTCCCCGCGTCTTATTCCCTGCTTCTGATTCTGATTCCCTGCCTCTGATTCCCCATCTCTGATTCCGCACATCTGATTCCCTGCCTCTGATTCCCCACCTCTGATTCCCCATATCTGATTCCCCGCCTCTGTTTCCCCTTCTCTGATTCCCCGCCTCTGTTTCCCCATATCAAAGTCCCCGCCTCTGATTCCCCAACTCTGATTCCCCACCTCTGATTCCCCAGCTCTGATACCCCGCCTCTGATTGCCCGCATCTGATTCCCTGCATCTGATTCCCAGCATCTGATTCCTGGCCTCTGATTCCCCATATCTGATTCCCCGCTTCTGATTCTGATTCCCTGCCTCTGATTCCCCATCTCTGATTCCGCACATCTGATTCCCTGCCTCTGATTCCCCACCTCTGATTCCCCATATCTGATTCCCCACCTCTGTTTCCCCACCTCTGATTCCCCGCCTCTGTTTCCCCATATCTAATTCCCAACCTCTGATGCCCCAACTCTGATTCCCTGCCTCTGATTCCCCGCGTTCTATTCCCTGCCTCTGATTCCCCGCCTGTGATTCCCCATCTCTGATTCACCACCTCTGATTCCCCACCTCTGATTCCCCATATCTAATTCCCCGCCTCTGTTTTCCCGCCTCTGATTCCCCGCCTCTGTTTCCCCATATCTGATTCCCCTCCTCTGAATCCCCAACTCTGATTCCCTGCCTCTGATTCCCCAGCTCTGATTCCCCACCTTTGATTCACCCCGTCTGATTCCCAGCCTCTGAATCCCCGTGTCTGATTTCCTGCCTCTGATTCACCGCCTCTGATTCCCTATCTCTGACTCACCGCCTCTGATTCCCCACCTCTGATTCCCCATCTCTGATTCCGCACATCTGATTCCCTGCCTCTGATTCCCCGACTCTGATTCCCCGCCTCTGATTCCCCAACTCTGATTCCCCGCCTCTGATTCCCCGACTCTGATTCCCCGCCTCTGATTCCCCAACTCTGATTCCCCGCCTCTGATTCCCCACCTCTGATTCCCCATATCTGATTCCCCTCCTCTGTTTCCCCGCCTCTGATTCCCCTCCTCTGTTTCCCCATATCTAATTCCCAACCTCTGATGCCCCAACTCTAATTCCCTGCCTCTGATTCCCCGCGTTCTATTCCCTGCCACTGATTCCCCGCCTGTGATTCCCCATCTCTGATTCACCACCTCTGATTCCCCACCTCTGATTCCCCATATCTGATTCCCCGCCTCTGTTTCCCAACCTCTGATTCCACACCTCTGATTCCCCATATCTGATTCCCCGCCTCTGTTTCCCCGCCTCTGATTCCCGGCCCCTGTTTCCCCATATCTGATTCCCCGCCTCTGATTCCCCAACTCTGATTCCCCGCCTCTGATTCCCCAGCTCTGATTCCCCGCCTCTGATTCCCTGTGTTTGATTCCCTGCCTCTGATTCCCCGCCTCTGAATCCCCATCTCTGATTCACTGCCTTTGATTCGCCACCTCTGATTCCCCATATCTGATTCCCCACCACTGTTTCCACGCCTCAAATTCCCCGCCTCTGATTCTCCATATCTCATTCCCCGCCTTTGAATCCCCATCTCTGATTCCCGGACTCTGATTCCCCACCTCTGATTCCCGGCCTCTTATTCCCAGCATCTGATTCCTGGCCTCTGATTCCCCATATCTGATTCCCCGCTTCTGATTCTGATTCCCTGCCTCTGATTCCCCATCTCTGATTCCGCACATCTGATTCCCTGCCTCTGATTCCCCACCTCTGATTCCCCATATCTGATTCCCCGCATCTGTTTCCCCACCTCTGATTCCCCGCCTCTGTTTCCCCATATCTGATTCCCAAACTCTGATGCCCCAACTCTGATTCCCTGCCTCTGATTCCCCGCGTTCTATTCCCTGCCTCTGATTCCCCGCCTGTGATTCCCCATCTCTGATTCACCACCTCTGATTCCCCACCTCTGATTCCCCATATCTAATTCCCCGCCTCTGTTTTCCCGCCTCTGATTCCCCGCCTCTGTTTCCCCATATCTGATTCCCCGCCTCTGAATCCCCAACTCTGATTCCCTGCCTCTGATTCCCCAGCTCTGATTCCCCACCTTTGATTCCCCCCGTCTGATTCCCAGCCTCTGAATCCCCGTGTCTGATTTCCTGCCTCTGATTCTCCGCCTCTGATTCCCTATCTCTGACTCACCGCCTCTGATTCCCCACCTCTGATTCCCCGACTCTGATTCCCAGCCTCTGATTCCCCAACTCTGATTCCCCGCCTCTGATTCCCCAGCTCTGATTCACCGCCTTTGATTCGCCACCTCTGATTCCCCATATCTGATTCCCCGCCTCTGTTTCCCCGCCTCTGATTCCCCGCCTCTGATTCCCCATATCTCATTCCCCGACTCTGAATCCCCATCTCTGATTCCCGGACTCTGATTCCCCACCTCTGATTCCCGGCCTCTTATTCCCGGCATCTGATTCCGGCCTCTGATTCCCGGCCTCTGATTCCCTGCTTCTGATTCTGATTCCCTGCCTCTGATTCCCCATCTCTGATTGCGCACATCTGATTCCCTGCCTCTGATTCCCCACCTCTGATTCCCCATATCTGATTTCCCGCCTCTGTTTCCCCGCCTCTGATTCCCCGCCTCTGTTTCCCAATATCTAAGTCCCCGCCTCTGATTCCCCAACTCTGATTCCCCACCTCTGATTCCCCAGCTCTGATTCCCCGCCTCTGATTCCCCGCATCTGATTCCCTGCATCTGATTCCAAGCCTCTGATTCCCTGCCTCTGATTCCCAACCTCTGATTCCCCACCTCTGATTCCCCATATCTGATTCCCCGCATCTGATTCCCTGCATCTGATTCCAAGCCTCTGATTCCCTGCCTCTGATTCCCAACCTCTGATTCCCCACCTCTGATTCCCCATATCTGATTCCCCGCCTCTGTTTCCCCGCCTCTGATTCCCCGCCTCTGTTTCCCCATATCTTATTCCCAACCTCTGATGCCCCAACTCTGATTCCCTGCCTCTGATTCCCCCCGTTCTATTCCCTGCCTCTGATTCCCCGCCTGTGATTCCCCATCTCTGATTCACCACCTCTGATTCCCCACCTCTGATTCCCCATATCTAATTCCCCGCCTCTGTTTTCCCGCCTCTGATTCCCCGCCTCTGTTTCCCCATATCTGATTCCCCGCCTCTGAATCCCCAACTCTGATTCCCTGCCTCTGATTCCCTGCTTCTGATTCTGATTCCCCACCTCTGATTCCCCATCTCTGATTCCGCACATCTAATTCCCTGCCTCTGATTCCCCATCTCTGATTCCCCATATCTGATTCCCCGCCTTCTGTTCCCCGCCTCTGATTCCCCGCCTCTGTTTCCCCATATCTAAGTCCCCGACTCTGATTCCCCAACTTTGATTCCCCACCTCTGATTCCCCAGCTCTGATTCCCCGCCTCTGATTCCCCGCATCTGATTCCATGCATATGATTCCCAGCCTCTGATTCCCTGCCTCTGATTCCCAACCTCTGATTCCCCACCTCTGATTCCCCATATCTGATTCCCCGCCTCTGTTTCCCCGCCTCTGATTCCCCTCCTCTGTTTCCCCATATCTGATCCCTGCCTCTATTTGCCCGCCTCTGTTTCCCCGCCTCTTAATCCCCATATCTGATTCCCCGCCTCTGAATCCCCAACTCTGATTCCCTGCCTCTAATTTCCCAGCTCTGATTCCCCGCCTCTGATTCCCCGTGTCTGATTTCCTGCCTCTGATTCCCCGCCTCTGATTACCCATGTCTGATTCACCGCCTCTGATTCCCCACCTCTGATTCCCCATCTCTGATTCGGCACATCCGATTCCCTGCCTCTGATTCCCCGCCTCTGATTCACTGCCTCTGATTCCCCAGCTCTGATTCCCCGCCTCTGATTCCCCGCGTCTTATTCCCTGCTTCTGATTCTGATTCCCTGCCTCTGATTCCCCATCTCTGATTCCGCACATCTGATTCCCTGCCTCTGATTCCCCACCTCTGATTCCCCATATCTGATTCCCCGCCTCTGTTTCCCCTTCTCTGATTCCCCGCCTCTGTTTCCCCATATCAAAGTCCCCGCCTCTGATTCCCCAACTCTGATTCCCCACCTCTGATTCCCCAGCTCTGATACCCCGCCTCTGATTGCCCGCATCTGATTCCCTGCATCTGATTCCCAGCATCTGATTCCTGGCCTCTGATTCCCCATATCTGATTCCCCGCTTCTGATTCTGATTCCCTGCCTCTGATTCCCCATCTCTGATTCCGCACATCTGATTCCCTGCCTCTGATTCCCCACCTCTGATTCCCCATATCTGATTCCCCGCCTCTGTTTCCCCACCTCTGATTCCCCGCCTCTGTTTCCCCATATCTAATTCCCAACCTCTGATGCCCCAACTCTGATTCCCTGCCTCTGATTCCCCGCGTTCTATTCCCTGCCTCTGATTCCCCGCCTGTGATTCCCCATCTCTGATTCACCACCTCTGATTCCCCACCTCTGATTCCCCATATCTAATTCCCCGCCTCTGTTTTCCCGCCTCTGATTCCCCGCCTCTGTTTCCCCATATCTGATTCCCCTCCTCTGAATCCCCAACTCTGATTCCCTGCCTCTGATTCCCCAGCTCTGATTCCCCACCTTTGATTCCCCCCGTCTGATTCCCAGCCTCTGAATCCCCGTGTCTGATTTCCTGCCTCTGATTCACCGCCTCTGATTCCCTATCTCTGACTCACCGCCTCTGATTCCCCACCTCTGATTCCCCATCTCTGATTCCGCACATCTGATTCCCTGCCTCTGATTCCCCGACTCTGATTCCCCGCCTCTGATTCCCCAACTCTGATTCCCCGCCTCTGATTCCCCAGCTCTGATTCACCGCCTTTGATTCGCCACCTCTGATTCCCCATATCTGATTCCCCGCCTCTGTTTCCCCGCCTCTGATTCCCCGCCTCTGATTCCCCATATCTCATTCCCCGACTCTGAATCCCCATCTCTGATTCCCGGACTCTGATTCCCCACCTCTGATTCCCGGCCTCTTATTCCCGGCATCTGATTCCGGCCTCTGATTCCCGGCCTCTGATTCCCTGCTTCTGATTCTGATTCCCTGCCTCTGATTCCCCATCTCTGATTGCGCACATCTGATTCCCTGCCTCTGATTCCCCACCTCTGATTCCCCATATCTGATTTCCCGCCTCTGTTTCCCAGCCTCTGATTCCCCGCCTCTGTTTCCCAATATCTAAGCCCCGCCTCTGATTCCCCAACTCTGATTCCCCACCACTGATTCCCCAGCTCTGATTCCCCGCCTCTGATTCCCCGCATCTGATTCCCTGCATCTGATTCCAAGCCTCTGATTCCCTGCCTCTGATTCCCAACCTCTGATTCCCCACCTCTGATTCCCCATATCTGATTCCCCGCATCTGATTCCCTGCATCTGATTCCAAGCCTCTGATTCCCTGCCTCTGATTCCCAACCTCTGATTCCCCACCTCTGATTCCCCATATCTGATTCCCCGCCTCTGTTTCCCCGCCTCTGATTCCCCGCCTGTTTCCCCATATCTTATTCCCAACCTCTGATGCCCCAACTCTGATTCCCTGCCTCTGATTCCCCCCGTTCTATTCCCTGCCTCTGATTCCCCGCCTGTGATTCCCCATCTCTGATTCACCACCTCTGATTCCCCACCTCTGATTCCCCATATCTAATTCCCCGCCTCTGTTTTCCCGCCTCTGATTCCCCGCCTCTGTTTCCCCATATCTGATTCCCCGCCTCTGAATCCCCAACTCTGATTCCCTGCCTCTGATTCCCTGCTTCTGATTCTGATTCCCCACCTCTGATTCCCCATCTCTGATTCCGCACATCTAATTCCCTGCCTCTGATTCCCCATCTCTGATTCCCCATATCTGATTCCCCGCCTTCTGTTCCCCGCCTCTGATTCCCCGCCTCTGTTTCCCCATATCTAAGTCCCCGACTCTGATTCCCCAACTTTGATTCCCCACCTCTGATTCCCCACCTCTGATTCCCCGCCTCTGATTCCCCGCATCTGATTCCATGCATATGATTCCCAGCCTCTGATTCCCTGCCTCTGATTCCCAACCTCTGATTCCCCACCTCTGATTCCCCATATCTGATTCCCCGCCTCTGTTTCCCCGCCTCTGATTCCCCTCCTCTGTTTCCCCATATCTGATCCCTGCCTCTATTTGCCCGCCTCTGTTTCCCCGCCTCTTAATCCCCATATCTGATTCCCCGCCTCTGAATCCCCAACTCTGATTCCCTGCCTCTAATTTCCCAGCTCTGATTCCCCGCCTCTGATTCCCCGTGTCTGATTTCCTGCCTCTGATTCCCCGCCTCTGATTACCCATGTCTGATTCACCGCCTCTGATTCCCCACCTCTGATTCCCCATCTCTGATTCGGCACATCCGATTCCCTGCCTCTGATTCCCCGCCTCTGATTCACTGCCTCTGATTCCCCAGCTCTGATTCCCCGCCTCTGATTCCCCGCGTCTTATTCCCTGCTTCTGATTCTGATTCCCTGCCTCTGATTCCCCATCTCTGATTCCGCACATCTGATTCCCTGCCTCTGATTCCCCACCTCTGATTCCCCATATCTGATTCCCCGCCTCTGTTTCCCCTTCTCTGATTCCCCGCCTCTGTTTCCCCATATCAAAGTCCCCGCCTCTGATTCCCCAACTCTGATTCCCCACCTCTGATTCCCCAGCTCTGATACCCCGCCTCTGATTGCCCGCATCTGATTCCCTGCATCTGATTCCCAGCATCTGATTCCTGGCCTCTGATTCCCCATATCTGATTCCCCGCTTCTGATTCTGATTCCCTGCCTCTGATTCCCCATCTCTGATTCCGCACATCTGATTCCCTGCCTCTGATTCCCCACCTCTGATTCCCCATATCTGATTCCCCACCTCTGTTTCCCCACCTCTGATTCCCCGCCTCTGTTTCCCCATATCTAATTCCCAACCTCTGATGCCCCAACTCTGATTCCCTGCCTCTGATTCCCCGCGTTCTATTCCCTGCCTCTGATTCCCCGCCTGTGATTCCCCATCTCTGATTCACCACCTCTGATTCCCCACCTCTGATTCCCCATATCTAATTCCCCGCCTCTGTTTTCCCGCCTCTGATTCCCCGCCTCTGTTTCCCCATATCTGATTCCCCTCCTCTGAATCCCCAACTCTGATTCCCTGCCTCTGATTCCCCAGCTCTGATTCCCCACCTTTGATTCACCCCGTCTGATTCCCAGCCTCTGAATCCCCGTGTCTGATTTCCTGCCTCTGATTCACCGCCTCTGATTCCCTATCTCTGACTCACCGCCTCTGATTCCCCACCTCTGATTCCCCATCTCTGATTCCGCACATCTGATTCCCTGCCTCTGATTCCCCGACTCTGATTCCCCGCCTCTGATTCCCCAACTCTGATTCCCCGCCTCTGATTCCCCAGCTCTGATTCACCGCCTTTGATTCGCCACCTCTGATTCCCCATATCTGATTCCCCGCCTCTGTTTCCCCGCCTCTGATTCCCCGCCTCTGATTCCCCATATCTCATTCCCCGACTCTGAATCCCCATCTCTGATTCCCGGACTCTGATTCCCCACCTCTGATTCCCGGCCTCTTATTCCCGGCATCTGATTCCGGCCTCTGATTCCCGGCCTCTGATTCCCTGCTTCTGATTCTGATTCCCTGCCTCTGATTCCCCATCTCTGATTGCGCACATCTGATTCCCTGCCTCTGATTCCCCACCTCTGATTCCCCATATCTGATTTCCCGCCTCTGTTTCCCAGCCTCTGATTCCCCGCCTCTGTTTCCCAATATCTAAGCCCCGCCTCTGATTCCCCAACTCTGATTCCCCACCACTGATTCCCCAGCTCTGATTCCCCGCCTCTGATTCCCCGCATCTGATTCCCTGCATCTGATTCCAAGCCTCTGATTCCCTGCCTCTGATTCCCAACCTCTGATTCCCCACCTCTGATTCCCCATATCTGATTCCCCGCATCTGATTCCCTGCATCTGATTCCAAGCCTCTGATTCCCTGCCTCTGATTCCCAACCTCTGATTCCCCACCTCTGATTCCCCATATCTGATTCCCCGCCTCTGTTTCCCCGCCTCTGATTCCCCGCCTGTTTCCCCATATCTTATTCCCAACCTCTGATGCCCCAACTCTGATTCCCTGCCTCTGATTCCCCGCGTTCTATTCCCTGCCTCTGATTCCCCGCCTGTGATTCCCCATCGCTGATTCACCACCTCTGATTCCCCACCTCTGATTCCCCATATCTAATTCCCCGCCTCTGTTTTCCCGCCTCTGATTCCCCGCCTCTGTTTCCCCATATCTGATTCCCCGCCTCTGAATCCCCAACTCTGATTCCCTGCCTCTGATTCCCCACCTTTGATTCCCCCCGTCTGATTCCCAGCCTCTGAATCCCCGTGTCTGATTTCCTGCCTCTGATTCACCGCCTCTGATTCCCTATCTCTGACTCACCGCCTCTGATTCCCCACCTCTGATACCCCGCCTCTGATTCCCCGCATCTGATTCCCTGCATCTGATTCCCCATATCTGATTCCCCGCCTCTGATTCCCCAACTCTGATTCCCCGCCTCTGATTCCCCAGCTCTGAATCCCCGCCTCTGATTCCCCGCGTCTGATTACCGGCCTCTGATTCCCCGCATCTGATTCTCCATCTCTGATTCACAACCTCTGATTCCCCACCTCTGATTCCCCATATCTGATTCCCCGCCTCTGTTTCCCCGCCTCTGATTCCCCAGCTCTGATTAACAATATCTGATTCCCCGCCTCTGATTCCCCACCTCTGATTCCCCGCCTCTGATTCGCCAGCTATGATTCCCCGCCTCTGATTCCCCAGCTCTGATTCCCCGCCTCTGATTCCCCGTGTTTGATTCCCTGCCTCTGATTCCCGGCCTCTGATTCCCCATCTCTGATTCACCGCCTTTCATTCGCCACCTCTGATTCCCCATATCTGATTCCCCGCCTCTGTTTCCCCGCCTCTGATTCCCCGCCTCTGATTCCCCATATCTCATTCCCCGCCTCTGAATCCCCATCTCTGATTCCCGGACTCTGATTCCCCACCTCTGATTCCCGGCCTCTTATTCCCGGCATCTGATTCCGGCCTCTGATCCCCGGCCTCTGATTCCCTGCTTCTGATTCTGATTCCCTGCCTCTGATTCCCCATCTCTGATTGCGCACATCTGATTCCCTGCCTCTGATTCCCCACCTCTGATTCCCCATATCTGATTCCCCGCCTCTGTTTCCCCGCCTCTGATTCCCCGCCTCTGTTTCCCAATATCTAAGTCCCCGCCGCTGATTCCCCAACTCTGATTCCCCACCTCTGATTCTCAAGCTCTGATTCCCCGCCTCTGATTCCCCGCATCTGATTCCCTGCATCTGATTCCAAGCCTCTGATTCCCTGCCTCTGATTCCCAACCTCTGATTCCCCACCTCTGATTCCCCACCTCTGATTCCCCATATCTGATTCCCCGCATCTGATTCCCTGCATCTGATTCCAAGCCTCTGATTCCCTGCCTCTGATTCCCAACCTCTGATTCCCCACCTCTGATTCCCCATATCTGATTCCCCGCCTCTGTTTCCCCGCCTCTGATTCCCCGCCTCTGATTCCCCATATCTTATTCCCAACCTCTGATGCCCCAACTCTGATTCCCTGCCTCTGATTCCCCGCGTTCTATTCCCTGCCTCTGATTCCCCGCCTGTGATTCCCCATCTCTGATTCACCACCTCTGATTCCCCACCTCTGATTCCCCATATCTAATTCACCGCCTCTGTTTTCCCGCCTCTGATTCCCCGCCTCTGTTTCCACATATCTGATTCCCCGCCTCTGAATCCCCAACTCTGATTCCCTGCCTCTGATTCCCTGCTTCTGATTCTGATTCCCCACCTCTGATTCCCCATCTCTGATTCCGCACATCTAATTCCCTGCCTCTGATTCCCCATCTCTGATTCCCCATTTCTGATTCCCCGCCTTCTGTTCCCCGCCTCTGATTCCCCGCCTCTGTTTCCCCATATCTAAGTCCCCGACTCTGATTCCCCAACTTTGATTCCCCACCTCTGATTCCCCAGCTCTGATTCCCCGCCTCTGATTCCCCGCATCTGATTCCATGCATATGATTCCCAGCCTCTGATTCCCTGCCTCTGATTCCCAACCTCTGATTCCCCACCTCTGATTCCCCATATCTGATTCCCCGCCTCTGTTTCCCCGCCTCTGATTCCCCTCCTCTGTTTCCCCATATCTGATCCCTGCCTCTATTTGCCCGCCTCTGTTTCCCCGCCTCTTTTTCCCCATATCTGATTCCCCGCCTCTGAATCCCCAACTCTGATTCCCTGCCTCTAATTTCCCAGCTCTGATTCCCCACCTCTGATTCCCCGTGTCTGATTTCCTGCCTCTGATTCCCCGCCTCTGATTACCCATGTCTGATTCACCGCCTCTGATTCCCCACCTCTGATTCCCCATCTCTGATTCGGCACATCCGATTCCCTGCCTCTGATTCCCCGCCTCTGATTCACTGCCTCTGATTCCCCAGCTCTGATTCCCCGCCTCTGATTCCCCGCGTCTTATTCCCTGCTTCTGATTCTGATTCCCTGCCTCTGATTCCCCATCTCTGATTCCGCACATCTGATTCCCTGCCTCTGATTCCCCACCTCTGATTCCCCATATCTGATTCCCCGCCTCTGTTTCCCCTTCTCTGATTCCCCGCCTCTGTTTCCCCATATCAAAGTCCCCGCCTCTGATTCCCCAACTCTGATTCCCCACCTCTGATTCCCCAGCTCTGATACCCCGCCTCTGATTCCCCGCATCTGATTCCCTGCATCTGATTCCCAGCATCTGATTCCTGGCCTCTGATTCCCCATATCTGATTCCCCGCTTCTGATTCTGATTCCCTGCCTCTGATTCCCCATCTCTGATTCCGCACATCTGATTCCCTGCCTCTGATTCCCCACCTCTGATTCCCCATATCTGATTCCCCGCCTCTGTTTCCCCACCTCTGATTCCCCGCCTCTGTTTCCCCATATCTAATTCCCAACCTCTGATGCCCCAACTCTGATTCCCTGCCTCTGATTCCCCGCGTTCTATTCCCTGCCTCTGATTCCCCGCCTGTGATTCCCCATCTCTGATTCACCACCTCTGATTCCCCACCTCTGATTCCCCATATCTAATTCCCCGCCTCTGTTTTCCCGCCTCTGATTCCCCGCCTCTGTTTCCCCATATCTGATTCCCCTCCTCTGAATCCCCAACTCTGATTCCCTGCCTCTGATTCCCCAGCTCTGATTCCCCACCTTTGATTCCCCCCGTCTGATTCCCAGCCTCTGAATCCCCGTGTCTGATTTCCTGCCTCTGATTCACCGCCTCTGATTCCCTATCTCTGACTCACCGCCTCTGATTCCCCACCTCTGATTCCCCATCTCTGATTCCGCACATCTGATTCCCTGCCTCTGATTCCCCAACTCTGATTCCCCGCCTCTGATTCCCCAACTCTGATTCCCCGACTCTGATTCCCCAGCTCTGATTCACCGCCTTTGATTCGCCACCTCTGATTCCCCATATCTGATTCCCCGCCTCTGTTTCCCCGCCTCTGATTCCCCGCCTCTGATTCCCCATATCTCATTCCCCGACTCTGAATCCCCATCTCTGATTCCCGGACTCTGATTCCCCACCTCTGATTCCCGGCCTCTTATTCCCGGCATCTGATTCCGGCCTCTGATTCCCGGCCTCTGATTCCCTGCTTCTGATTCTGATTCCCTGCCTCTGATTCCCCATCTCTGATTGCGCACATCTGATTCCCTGCCTCTGATTCCCCACCTCTGATTCCCCATATCTGATTTCCCGCCTCTGTTTCCCAGCCTCTGATTCCCCGCCTCTGTTTCCCAATATCTAAGTCCCCGCCTCTGATTCCCCAACTCTGATTCCCCACCACTGATTCCCCAGCTCTGATTCCCCGCCTCTGATTCCCCGCATCTGATTCCCTGCATCTGATTCCAAGCCTCTGATTCCCTGCCTCTGATTCCCAACCTCTGATTCCCCACCTCTGATTCCCCATATCTGATTCCCCGCATCTGATTCCCTGCATCTGATTCCAAGCCTCTGATTCCCTGCCTCTGATTCCCAACCTCTGATTCCCCACCTCTGATTCCCTATATCTGATTCCCCGCCTCTGTTTCCCCGCCTCTGATTCCCCGCCTGTTTCCCCATATCTTATTCCCAACCTCTGATGCCCCAACTCTGATTCCCTGCCTCTGATTCCCCGCGTTCTATTCCCTGCCTCTGATTCCCCGCCTGTGATTCCCCATCGCTGATTCACCACCTCTGATTCCCCACCTCTGATTCCCCATATCTAATTCCCCGCCTCTGTTTTCCCGCCTCTGATTCCCCGCCTCTGTTTCCCCATATCTGATTCCCCGCCTCTGAATCCCCAACTCTGATTCCCTGCCTCTGATTCCCCAGCTCTGATTCCCCACCTTTGATTCCCCCCGTCTGATTCCCAGCCTCTGAATCCCCGTGTCTGATTTCCTGCCTCTGATTCACCGCCTCTGATTCCCTATCTCTGACTCACCGCCTCTGATTCCCCACCTCTGATACCCCGCCTCTGATTCCCCGCACCTGATTCCCTGCATCTGATTCCCCATATCTGATTCCCCGCCTCTGATTCCCCAACTCTGATTCCCCGCCTCTGATTCCCCAGCTCTGAATCCCCGCCTCTGATTCCCCGCGTCTGATTACCGGCCTCTGATTCCCCGCATCTGATTCTCCATCTCTGATTCACAACCTCTGATTCCCCACCTCTGATTCCCCATATCTGATTCCCCGCCTCTCTTTCCCCGCCTCTGATTCCCCAGCTCTGATTAACAATATCTGATTCCCCGCCTCTGATTCCCCACCTCTGATACCCCGCCTCTGATTCGCCAGCTATGATTCCCCGCCTCTGATTCCCCAGCTCTGATTCCCCGCCTCTGATTCCCCGTGTTTGATTCCCTGCCTCTGATTCCCGGCCTCTGATTCCCCATCTCTGATTCACCGCCTTTCATTCGCCACCTCTGATTCCCCATATCTGATTCCCCGCCTCTGTTTCCCCGCCTCTGATTCCCCGCCTCTGATTCCCCATATCTCATTCCCCGCCTCTGAATCACCATCTCTGATTCCCGGACTCTGATTCCCCACCTCTGATTCCCGGCCTCTTATTCCCGGCATCTGATTCTGGCCTCTGATCCCCGGCCTCTGATTCCCTGCTTCTGATTCTGATTCCCTGCCTCTGATTCCCCATCTCTGATTGCGCACATCTGATTCCCTGCCTCTGATTCCCCACCTCTGATTCCCCATATCTGATTCCCCGCCTCTGTTTCCCCGCCTCAGATTCCCCGCCTCTGTTTCCCAATATCTAAGTCCCCGCCGCTGATTCCCCAACTCTGATTCCCCACCTCTGATTCTCCAGCTCTGATTCCCCGCCTCTGATTCCCCGCATCTGATTCCCTGCATCTGATTCCAAGCCTCTGATTCCCTGCCTCTGATTCCCAACCTCTGATTCCCCACCTCTGATTTCCCATATCTGATTCCCCGCCTCTGTTTCCCCGCCTCTGATTCCCCGCCTCTGTTTCCCCATATCTGATTCCCGGCCTCTGATTCCCCGCCTCTGATTCCCCGCCTCTGATTCACTGCCTCTGATTCCCCATCTCCGATTCCGCACATCTGATTCCCTGCCTCTGATTCCCCGTCTCTCATTCCCCGCCTCTGATTCCCTGCCTCTGATTCCCAACATCTGATTCCCCACCTCTGATTCCCCATATCTGATTCCCCGCCTGTTTCCCCGCCTCTGACTCCTCTCCTCTGATTCCCCAACTCTAATTCCCCGCCTCTGATTCCCCAGCTCTGATTCCCCGTGTTTGATTCCCTGCCTCTGATTCCCTGCCCTGATTCCCCATCTCTGTTTCACCGCCTTTGATTCGCCACCTCTGATTCCCCATATCTGATTCCCCTCCTCTGTTTCCCCGCCTCTGATTCCCTGCCTCTGATTCCCAACCTCTGATTCCACACCTCTGATTCCCCATATCTGATTCCTCGCCTCTGTTTCCCCGCCTCTGATTCCCCGCCCCTGTTTCCCCATATCTGATTCCCCGCCTCTGATTCAACTCTGATTCCCCGCCTCTGATTCCCCAGCTCTGATTCCCCGCCTCTGATTCCCCGTGTTTGATTCCCTGCCTCTGATTGCCCACCTCTGATTCCCCATCTCTGATTCACCGCCTTTGATTCACCACCTCTGATTCCCCATATCTGATTCCCCACCTCTGCTTCCCCGCGTCTGATTCCCCGCCTCTGATTCTCCATATCTCATTCTCCGCGTCTGAATCCCCATCTCTGATTCCCGGACTCTGATTCCCCACCTCTGATTCCCGGCCTCTTATTCCCAGCATCTGATTCCCGGCCTCTGATTGCCGGCCTCTGATTCCCCGCTTCTGATTCTGATTCCCTGCCTCTGATTCCCCATCTCTGATTCAGCACATCTGACTCCCTGCCTCTGATTCCCCACCTCTGATTCCCCATATCTGATTCCCCGCCTCTGTTTCCGCGCCTCTGATTCCCCGCCTCTGTTTCCCCATATCTAATTCCCAACCTCTGATGCCCCAACTCTAATTCCCTGCCTCTGATTCCCCGCGTTCTATTCCCTGCCTCTGATTCCCCGCCTGTGATGCCCCATCTCTGATTCACCACCTCTGATTCCCCACCTCTGATTCCCCATATCTGATTCCCCGCCTCTGTTTCCCAACCTCTGATTCCACACCTCTGATTCCCCATATCTGATTCCCCGCCTCTGTTTCCCCGCCTCTGATTCCCGGCCCCTGTTTCCCCATATCTGATTCCCCGCCTCTGATTCCCCAACTCTGATTCCCCGCCTCTGATTCCCCAGCTCTGATTCCCCGCCTCTGATTCCCTGTGTTTGATTCCCTGCCTCTGATTCCCCGCCTCTGATTCCACATCTCTGATTCACTGCCTTTGATTCGCCACCTCTGATTCCCCATATCTGATTCTCCACCACTGTTTCCACGCCTCAAATTCCCCGCCTCTGATTCTCCATATCTCATTCCCCGCCTTTGAATCCCCATCTCTGATTCCCGGACTCTGATTCCCCACCTCTGATTCCCGGCCTCTTATTCCCAGCATCTGATTCCTGGCCTCTGATTCCCCATATCTGATTCCCCGCTTCTGATTCTGATTCCCTGCCTCTGATTCCCCATCTCTGATTCCGCACATCTGATTCCCTGCCTCTGATTCCCCACCTCTGATTCCCCATATCTGATTCCCCGCCTCTGTTTCCCCACCTCTGATTCCCCGCCTCTGTTTCCCCATATCTAATTCCCAACCTCTGATGCCCCAACTCTGATTCCCTGCCTCTGATTCCCCGCGTTCTATTCCCTGCCTCTGATTCCCCGCCTGTGATTCCCCATCTCTGATTCACCACCTCTGATTCCCCACCTCTGATTCCCCATATCTAATTCCCCGCCTCTGTTTTCCCGCCTCTGATTCCCCGCCTCTGTTTCCCCATATCTGATTCCCCTCCTCTGAATCCCCAACTCTGATTCCCTGCCTCTGATTCCCCAGCTCTGATTCCCCACCTTTGATTCCCCCCGTCTGATTCCCAGCCTCTGAATCCCCGTGTCTGATTTCCTGCCTCTGATTCACCGCCTCTGATTCCCTATCTCTGACTCACCGCCTCTGATTCCCCACCTCTGATTCCCCATCTCTGATTCCGCACATCTGATTCCCTGCCTCTGATTCCCCGACTCTGATTCCCCGCCTCTGATTCCCCAACTCTGATTCCCCGCCTCTGATTCCCCAGCTCAGATTCACCGCCTTTGATTCGCCACCTCTGATTCCCCATATCTGATTCCCCGCCTCTGTTTCCCCGCCTCTGATTCCCCGCCTCTGATTCCCCATATCTCATTCCCCGACTCTGAATCCCCATCTCTGATTCCTGGACTCTGATTCCCCACCTCTGATTCCCGGCCTCTTATTCCAGGCATCTGATTCCGGCCTCTGATTCCCGGCCTCTGATTCCCTGCTTCTGATTCTGATTCCCTGCCTCTGATTCCCCATCTCTGATTGCGCACATCTGATTCCCTGCCTCTGATTCCCCACCTCTGATTCCCCATATCTGATTTCCCGCCTCTGTTTCCCAGCCTCTGATTCCCCGCCTCTGTTTCCCAATATCTAAGTCCCCGCCTCTGATTCCCCAACTCTGATTCCCCACCACTGATTCCCCAGCTCTGATTCCCCGCCTCTGATTCCCCGCATCTGATTCCCTGCATCTGATTCCAAGCCTCTGATTCCCTGCCTCTGATTCCCAACCTCTGATTCGCAACCTCTGATTCCCCATATCTGATTCCCCGCATCTGATTCCCTGCATCTGATTCCAAGCCTCTGATTCCCTGCCTCTGATTCCCAACCTCTGATTCCCCACCTCTGATTCCCCATATCTGATTCCCCGCCTCTGTTTCCCCGCCTCTGATTCCCCGCCTGTTTCCCCATATCTTATTCCCAACCTCTGATGCCCCAACTCTGACTCCCTGCCTCTGATTCCCCGCGTTCTATTCCCTGCCTCTGATTCCCCGCCTGTGATTCCCCATCGCTGATTCACCACCTCTGATTCCCCACCTCTGATTCCCCATATCTAATTCCCCGCCTCTGTTTTCCCGCCTCTGATTCCCCGCCTCTGTTTCCCCATATCTGATTCCCCGCCTCTGAATCCCCAACTCTGATTCCCTGCCTCTGATTCCCTGCTTCTGATTCTGATTCCCCACCTCTGATTCCCCATCTCTGATTCCGCACATCTAATTCCCTGCCTCTGATTCCCCATCTCTGATTCCCCATATCTGATTCCCCGCCTTCTGTTCCCCGCCTCTGATTCCCCGCCTCTGTTTCCCCATATCTAAGTCCCCGACTCTGATTCCCCAACTTTGATTCCCCACCTCTGATTCCCCAGGTCTGATTCCCCGCCTCTGATTCCCCGCATCTGATTCCATGCATATGATTCCCAGCCTCTGATTCCCTGCCTCTGATTCCCAACCTCTGATTCCCCACCTCTGATTCCCCATATCTGATTCCCCGCCTCTGTTTCCCCGCCTCTGATTCCCCTCCTCTGTTTCCCCATATCTGATCCCTGCCTCTATTTGCCCGCCTCTGTTTCCCCGCCTCTTTTTCCCCATATCTGATTCCCCGCCTCTGAATCCCCAACTCTGATTCCCTGCCTCTAATTTCCCAGCTCAGATTCCCCGCCTCTGATTCCCCGTGTCTGATTTCCTGCCACTGATTCCCCGCCTCTGATTACCCATGTCTGATTCACCGCCTCTGATTCCCCACCTCTGATTCCCTATCTCTGATTCGGCACATCCGATTCCCTGCCTCTGATTCCCCGCCTCTGATTCACTGCCTCTGATTCCCCAGCTCTGATTCCCCGCCTCTGATTCCCCGCGTCTTATTCCCTGCTTCTGATTCTGATTCCCTGCCTCTGATTCCCCATCTCTGATTCCGCACATCTGATTCCCTGCCTCTGATTCCCCACCTCTGATTCCCCATATCTGATTCCCCGCCTCTGTTTCCCCTTCTCTGATTCCCCGCCTCTGTTTCCCCATATCTAAGTCCCCGCCTCTGATTCCTCAACTCTGATTCCCCACCTCTGATTCCCCAGCTCTGATTCCCCGCCTCTGACTCCCCGCATCTGATTCCCTGCATCTGATACCCAGCCTCTGATTCCCTGCCTGTGATTCCCAAACTCTGATTCCCCACCTCTGATTCCCCATATCTGATTCCCCGCCTCTGTTTCCCCGCCTCTGATTCCCCGCCTCTGTTTCCCCATATCTGATTCCCCGCCTCTATCTGCCCACCTCTGATTCCCCACCTCTGTTTCCCCATATCTGATTCCCCGCCTCTGAATCCCCAACTCTGATTCCCTGCATCTAATTCCCCACCTCTGATTCGCCATCTCTGATTCCGCACATCCGATTCCCTGCTTCTGATTCCCCGCCTCTGATTCACAGCTTCTGATTCCCCAGCTCTGATTCCCCGCCTCAGATTCCCCGCGTCTTATTCCCTGCTTCTGATTCTGATTCCCTGCCTCTGATTCCCCATCTCTGATTCCGCACATCTGATTCCCTGCCTCTGATTCCCCACCTCTGATTCCCCATATCTGATTCCCCGCCTCTGAATCCCCAACTCTGATTCCCTGCCTCTGATTCCCTGCTTCTGATTCTGATTCCCCACCTCTGATTCCCCATCTCTGATTCCGCACATCTAATTCCCTGCCTCTGATTCCCCGACTCTGATTCCCCACCTCTGATTCCCCAGCTCTGATTCCCCGCCTCTGATTCCCCGCATCTGATTCCCTGCATCTGATACCCAGCCTCTGATTCCCTGCCTGTGATTCCCAAACTCTGATTCCCCACCTCTCATTCCCCATATCTGATTCCCCGCCTCTGTTTCCCCGCCTCTGATTCCCCGCCTCTGTTTCCCCATATCTGATTCCCCGCCTCTATTTGCCCACCTCTGATTCCCCACCTCTGTTTCCCCGCCTCTGATTCCCCTCCTCTGTTTCCCCATATCTGATCCCTGCCTCTATTTGCCCGCCTCTGTTTCCCCGCCTCTTTTTCCCCATATCTGATTCCCCGCCTCTGAATCCCCAACTCTGATTCCCTGCCTCTAATTTCCCAGCTCTGATTCCCCACCTCTGATTCCCCGTGTCTGATTTCCTGCCTCTGATTCCCCGCCTCTGATTACCCATGTCTGATTCACCGCCTCTGATTCCCCACCTCTGATTCCCCATCTCTGATTCGGCACATCCGATTCCCTGCCTCTGATTCCCCGCCTCTGATTCACTGCCTCTGATTCCCCAGCTCTGATTCCCCGCCTCTGATTCCCCGCGTCTTATTCCCTGCTTCTGATTCTGATTCCCTGCCTCTGATTCCCCATCTCTGATTCCGCACATCTGATTCCCTGCCTCTGATTCCCCACCTCTGATTCCCCATATCTGATTCCCCGCCTCTGTTTCCCCTTCTCTGATTCCCCGCCTCTGTTTCCCCATATCAAAGTCCCCGCCTCTGATTCCCCAACTCTGATTCCCCACCTCTGATTCCCCAGCTCTGATACCCCGCCTCTGATTCCCCGCATCTGATTCCCTGCATCTGATTCCCAGCATCTGATTCCTGGCCTCTGATTCCCCATATCTGATTCCCCGCTTCTGATTCTGATTCCCTGCCTCTGATTCCCCATCTCTGATTCCGCACATCTGATTCCCTGCCTCTGATTCCCCACCTCTGATTCCCCATATCTGATTCCCCGCCTCTGTTTCCCCACCTCTGATTCCCCGCCTCTGTTTCCCCATATCTAATTCCCAACCTCTGATGCCCCAACTCTGATTCCCTGCCTCTGATTCCCCGCGTTCTATTCCCTGCCTCTGATTCCCCGCCTGTGATTCCCCATCTCTGATTCACCACCTCTGATTCCCCACCTCTGATTCCCCATATCTAATTCCCCGCCTCTGTTTTCCCGCCTCTGATTCCCCGCCTCTGTTTCCCCATATCTGATTCCCCTCCTCTGAATCCCCAACTCTGATTCCCTGCCTCTGATTCCCCAGCTCTGATTCCCCACCTTTGATTCCCCCCGTCTGATTCCCAGCCTCTGAATCCCCGTGTCTGATTTCCTGCCTCTGATTCACCGCCTCTGATTCCCTATCTCTGACTCACCGCCTCTGATTCCCCACCTCTGATTCCCCATCTCTGATTCCGCACATCTGATTCCCTGCCTCTGATTCCCCAACTCTGATTCCCCGCCTCTGATTCCCCAACTCTGATTCCCCGACTCTGATTCCCCAGCTCTGATTCACCGCCTTTGATTCGCCACCTCTGATTCCCCATATCTGATTCCCCGCCTCTGTTTCCCCGCCTCTGATTCCCCGCCTCTGATTCCCCATATCTCATTCCCCGACTCTGAATCCCCATCTCTGATTCCCGGACTCTGATTCCCCACCTCTGATTCCCGGCCTCTTATTCCCGGCATCTGATTCCGGCCTCTGATTCCCGGCCTCTGATTCCCTGCTTCTGATTCTGATTCCCTGCCTCTGATTCCCCATCTCTGATTGCGCACATCTGATTCCCTGCCTCTGATTCCCCACCTCTGATTCCCCATATCTGATTTCCCGCCTCTGTTTCCCAGCCTCTGATTCCCCGCCTCTGTTTCCCAATATCTAAGTCCCCGCCTCTGATTCCCCAACTCTGATTCCCCACCACTGATTCCCCAGCTCTGATTCCCCGCCTCTGATTCCCCGCATCTGATTCCCTGCATCTGATTCCAAGCCTCTGATTCCCTGCCTCTGATTCCCAACCTCTGATTCCCCACCTCTGATTCCCCATATCTGATTCCCCGCATCTGATTCCCTGCATCTGATTCCAAGCCTCTGATTCCCTGCCTCTGATTCCCAACCTCTGATTCCCCACCTCTGATTCCCCATATCTGATTCCCCGCCTCTGTTTCCCCGCCTCTGATTCCCCGCCTGTTTCCCCATATCTTATTCCCAACCTCTGATGCCCCAACTCTGATTCCCTGCCTCTGATTCCCCGCGTTCTATTCCCTGCCTCTGATTCCCCGCCTGTGATTCCCCATCGCTGATTCACCACCTCTGATTCCCCACCTCTGATTCCCCATATCTAATTCCCCGCCTCTGTTTTCCCGCCTCTGATTCCCCGCCTCTGTTTCCCCATATCTGATTCCCCGCCTCTGAATCCCCAACTCTGATTCCCTGCCTCTGATTCCCCAGCTCTGATTCCCCACCTTTGATTCCCCCCGTCTGATTCCCAGCCTCTGAATCCCCGTGTCTGATTTCCTGCCTCTGATTCACCGCCTCTGATTCCCTATCTCTGACTCACCGCCTCTGATTCCCCACCTCTGATACCCCGCCTCTGATTCCCCGCACCTGATTCCCTGCATCTGATTCCCCATATCTGATTCCCCGCCTCTGATTCCCCAACTCTGATTCCCCGCCTCTGATTCCCCAGCTCTGAATCCCCGCTTCTGATTCCCCGCGTCTGATTACCGGCCTCTGATTCCCCGCATCTGATTCTCCATCTCTGATTCACAACCTCTGATTCCCCACCTCTGATTCCCCATATCTGATTCCCCGCCTCTCTTTCCCCGCCTCTGATTCCCCAGCTCTGATTAACAATATCTGATTCCCCGCCTCTGATTCCCCACCTCTGATACCCCGCCTCTGATTCGCCAGCTATGATTCCCCGCCTCTGATTCCCCAGCTCTGATTCCCCGCCTCTGATTCCCCGTGTTTGATTCCCTGCCTCTGATTCCCGGCCTCTGATTCCCCATCTCTGATTCACCGCCTTTCATTCGCCACCTCTGATTCCCCATATCTGATTCCCCGCCTCTGTTTCCCCGCCTCTGATTCCCCGCCTCTGATTCCCCATATCTCATTCCCCGCCTCTGAATCACCATCTCTGATTCCCGGACTCTGATTCCCCACCTCTGATTCCCGGCCTCTTATTCCCGGCATCTGATTCTGGCCTCTGATCCCCGGCCTCTGATTCCCTGCTTCTGATTCTGATTCCCTGCCTCTGATTCCCCATCTCTGATTGCGCACATCTGATTCCCTGCCTCTGATTCCCCACCTCTGATTCCCCATATCTGATTCCCCGCCTCTGTTTCCCCGCCTCAGATTCCCCGCCTCTGTTTCCCAATATCTAAGTCCCCGCCGCTGATTCCCCAACTCTGATTCCCCACCTCTGATTCTCCAGCTCTGATTCCCCGCCTCTGAATCCCCAACTCTGATTCCCTGCCTCTAATTTCCCAGCTCAGATTCCCCGCCTCTGATTCCCCGTGTCTGATTTCCTGCCACTGATTCCCCGCCTCTGATTACCCATGTCTGATTCACCGCCTCTGATTCCCCACCTCTGATTCCCTATCTCTGATTCGGCACATCCGATTCCCTGCCTCTGATTCCCCGCCTCTGATTCACTGCCTCTGATTCCCCAGCTCTGATTCCCCGCCTCTGATTCCCCGCGTCTTATTCCCTGCTTCTGATTCTGATTCCCTGCCTCTGATTCCCCATCTCTGATTCCGCACATCTGATTCCCTGCCTCTGATTCCCCACCTCTGATTCCCCATATCTGATTCCCCGCCTCTGTTTCCCCTTCTCTGATTCCCCGCCTCTGTTTCCCCATATCTAAGTCCCCGCCTCTGATTCCTCAACTCTGATTCCCCACCTCTGATTCCCCAGCTCTGATTCCCCGCCTCTGACTCCCCGCATCTGATTCCCTGCATCTGATACCCAGCCTCTGATTCCCTGCCTGTGATTCCCAAACTCTGATTCCCCACCTCTGATTCCCCATATCTGATTCCCCGCCTCTGTTTCCCCGCCTCTGATTCCCCGCCTCTGTTTCCCCATATCTGATTCCCCGCCTCTATCTGCCCACCTCTGATTCCCCACCTCTGTTTCCCCATATCTGATTCCCCGCCTCTGAATCCCCAACTCTGATTCCCTGCATCTAATTCCCCACCTCTGATTCGCCATCTCTGATTCCGCACATCCGATTCCCTGCTTCTGATTCCCCGCCTCTGATTCACAGCTTCTGATTCCCCAGCTCTGATTCCCCGCCTCAGATTCCCCGCGTCTTATTCCCTGCTTCTGATTCTGATTCCCTGCCTCTGATTCCCCATCTCTGATTCCGCACATCTGATTCCCTGCCTCTGATTCCCCACCTCTGATTCCCCATATCTGATTCCCCGCCTCTGAATCCCCAACTCTGATTCCCTGCCTCTGATTCCCTGCTTCTGATTCTGATTCCCCACCTCTGATTCCCCATCTCTGATTCCGCACATCTAATTCCCTGCCTCTGATTCCCCGACTCTGATTCCCCACCTCTGATTCCCCAGCTCTGATTCCCCGCCTCTGATTCCCCGCATCTGATTCCCTGCATCTGATACCCAGCCTCTGATTCCCTGCCTGTGATTCCCAAACTCTGATTCCCCACCTCTCATTCCCCATATCTGATTCCCCGCCTCTGTTTCCCCGCCTCTGATTCCCCGCCTCTGTTTCCCCATATCTGATTCCCCGCCTCTATTTGCCCACCTCTGATTCCCCACCTCTGTTTCCCCGCCTCTGATTCCCCTCCTCTGTTTCCCCATATCTGATCCCTGCCTCTATTTGCCCGCCTCTGTTTCCCCGCCTCTTTTTCCCCATATCTGATTCCCCGCCTCTGAATCCCCAACTCTGATTCCCTGCCTCTAATTTCCCAGCTCTGATTCCCCACCTCTGATTCCCCGTGTCTGATTTCCTGCCTCTGATTCCCCGCCTCTGATTACCCATGTCTGATTCACCGCCTCTGATTCCCCACCTCTGATTCCCCATCTCTGATTCGGCACATCCGATTCCCTGCCTCTGATTCCCCGCCTCTGATTCACTGCCTCTGATTCCCCAGCTCTGA
This sequence comes from Narcine bancroftii, assembly GCF_036971445.1. NCBI lineage: Eukaryota > Metazoa > Chordata > Chondrichthyes > Torpediniformes > Narcinidae > Narcine > Narcine bancroftii. Next base: position 158,309,531 of record NC_091473.1, on the reverse strand, counting down.
TTCCCCGCCTCTGATTCCCCGCGTCTTATTCCCTGCTTCTGATTCTGATTCCCTGCCTCTGATTCCCCATCTCTGATTCCGCACATCTGATTCCCTGCCTCTGATTCCCCACCTCTGATTCCCCATATCTGATTCCCCGCCTCTGTTTCCCCTTCTCTGATTCCCCGCCTCTGTTTCCCCATATCAAAGTCCCCGCCTCTGATTCCCCAACTCTGATTCCCCACCTCTGATTCCCCAGCTCTGATACCCCGCCTCTGATTCCCCGCATCTGATTCCCTGCATCTGATTCCCAGCATCTGATTCCTGGCCTCTGATTCCCCATATCTGATTCCCCGCTTCTGATTCTGATTCCCTGCCTCTGATTCCCCATCTCTGATTCCGCACATCTGATTCCCTGCCTCTGATTCCCCACCTCTGATTCCCCATATCTGATTCCCCGCCTCTGTTTCCCCACCTCTGATTCCCCGCCTCTGTTTCCCCATATCTAATTCCCAACCTCTGATGCCCCAACTCTGATTCCCTGCCTCTGATTCCCCGCGTTCTATTCCCTGCCTCTGATTCCCCGCCTGTGATTCCCCATCTCTGATTCACCACCTCTGATTCCCCACCTCTGATTCCCCATATCTAATTCCCCGCCTCTGTTTTCCCGCCTCTGATTCCCCGCCTCTGTTTCCCCATATCTGATTCCCCTCCTCTGAATCCCCAACTCTGATTCCCTGCCTCTGATTCCCCAGCTCTGATTCCCCACCTTTGATTCCCCCCGTCTGATTCCCAGCCTCTGAATCCCCGTGTCTGATTTCCTGCCTCTGATTCACCGCCTCTGATTCCCTATCTCTGACTCACCGCCTCTGATTCCCCACCTCTGATTCCCCATCTCTGATTCCGCACATCTGATTCCCTGCCTCTGATTCCCCAACTCTGATTCCCCGCCTCTGATTCCCCAACTCTGATTCCCCGACTCTGATTCCCCAGCTCTGATTCACCGCCTTTGATTCGCCACCTCTGATTCCCCATATCTGATTCCCCGCCTCTGTTTCCCCGCCTCTGATTCCCCGCCTCTGATTCCCCATATCTCATTCCCCGACTCTGAATCCCCATCTCTGATTCCCGGACTCTGATTCCCCACCTCTGATTCCCGGCCTCTTATTCCCGGCATCTGATTCCGGCCTCTGATTCCCGGCCTCTGATTCCCTGCTTCTGATTCTGATTCCCTGCCTCTGATTCCCCATCTCTGATTGCGCACATCTGATTCCCTGCCTCTGATTCCCCACCTCTGATTCCCCATATCTGATTTCCCGCCTCTGTTTCCCAGCCTCTGATTCCCCGCCTCTGTTTCCCAATATCTAAGTCCCCGCCTCTGATTCCCCAACTCTGATTCCCCACCACTGATTCCCCAGCTCTGATTCCCCGCCTCTGATTCCCCGCATCTGATTCCCTGCATCTGATTCCAAGCCTCTGATTCCCTGCCTCTGATTCCCAACCTCTGATTCCCCACCTCTGATTCCCCATATCTGATTCCCCGCATCTGATTCCCTGCATCTGATTCCAAGCCTCTGATTCCCTGCCTCTGATTCCCAACCTCTGATTCCCCACCTCTGATTCCCCATATCTGATTCCCCGCCTCTGTTTCCCCGCCTCTGATTCCCCGCCTGTTTCCCCATATCTTATTCCCAACCTCTGATGCCCCAACTCTGATTCCCTGCCTCTGATTCCCCGCGTTCTATTCCCTGCCTCTGATTCCCCGCCTGTGATTCCCCATCGCTGATTCACCACCTCTGATTCCCCACCTCTGATTCCCCATATCTAATTCCCCGCCTCTGTTTTCCCGCCTCTGATTCCCCGCCTCTGTTTCCCCATATCTGATTCCCCGCCTCTGAATCCCCAACTCTGATTCCCTGCCTCTGATTCCCCAGCTCTGATTCCCCACCTTTGATTCCCCCCGTCTGATTCCCAGCCTCTGAATCCCCGTGTCTGATTTCCTGCCTCTGATTCACCGCCTCTGATTCCCTATCTCTGACTCACCGCCTCTGATTCCCCACCTCTGATACCCCGCCTCTGATTCCCCGCACCTGATTCCCTGCATCTGATTCCCCATATCTGATTCCCCGCCTCTGATTCCCCAACTCTGATTCCCCGCCTCTGATTCCCCAGCTCTGAATCCCCGCTTCTGATTCCCCGCGTCTGATTACCGGCCTCTGATTCCCCGCATCTGATTCTCCATCTCTGATTCACAACCTCTGATTCCCCACCTCTGATTCCCCATATCTGATTCCCCGCCTCTCTTTCCCCGCCTCTGATTCCCCAGCTCTGATTAACAATATCTGATTCCCCGCCTCTGATTCCCCACCTCTGATACCCCGCCTCTGATTCGCCAGCTATGATTCCCCGCCTCTGATTCCCCAGCTCTGATTCCCCGCCTCTGATTCCCCGTGTTTGATTCCCTGCCTCTGATTCCCGGCCTCTGATTCCCCATCTCTGATTCACCGCCTTTCATTCGCCACCTCTGATTCCCCATATCTGATTCCCCGCCTCTGTTTCCCCGCCTCTGATTCCCCGCCTCTGATTCCCCATATCTCATTCCCCGCCTCTGAATCACCATCTCTGATTCCCGGACTCTGATTCCCCACCTCTGATTCCCGGCCTCTTATTCCCGGCATCTGATTCTGGCCTCTGATCCCCGGCCTCTGATTCCCTGCTTCTGATTCTGATTCCCTGCCTCTGATTCCCCATCTCTGATTGCGCACATCTGATTCCCTGCCTCTGATTCCCCACCTCTGATTCCCCATATCTGATTCCCCGCCTCTGTTTCCCCGCCTCAGATTCCCCGCCTCTGTTTCCCAATATCTAAGTCCCCGCCGCTGATTCCCCAACTCTGATTCCCCACCTCTGATTCTCCAGCTCTGATTCCCCGCCTCTGATTCCCCGCATCTGATTCCCTGCATCTGATTCCAAGCCTCTGATTCCCTGCCTCTGATTCCCAACCTCTGATTCCCCACCTCTGATTTCCCATATCTGATTCCCCGCCTCTGTTTCCCCGCCTCTGATTCCCCGCCTCTGTTTCCCCATATCTGATTCCCGGCCTCTGATTCCCCGCCTCTGATTCCCCGCCTCTGATTCACTGCCTCTGATTCCCCATCTCCGATTCCGCACATCTGATTCCCTGCCTCTGATTCCCCGTCTCTCATTCCCCGCCTCTGATTCCCTGCCTCTGATTCCCAACATCTGATTCCCCACCTCTGATTCCCCATATCTGATTCCCCGCCTGTTTCCCCGCCTCTGACTCCTCTCCTCTGATTCCCCAACTCTAATTCCCCGCCTCTGATTCCCCAGCTCTGATTCCCCGTGTTTGATTCCCTGCCTCTGATTCCCTGCCCTGATTCCCCATCTCTGTTTCACCGCCTTTGATTCGCCACCTCTGATTCCCCATATCTGATTCCCCTCCTCTGTTTCCCCGCCTCTGATTCCCTGCCTCTGATTCCCAACCTCTGATTCCACACCTCTGATTCCCCATATCTGATTCCTCGCCTCTGTTTCCCCGCCTCTGATTCCCCGCCCCTGTTTCCCCATATCTGATTCCCCGCCTCTGATTCAACTCTGATTCCCCGCCTCTGATTCCCCAGCTCTGATTCCCCGCCTCTGATTCCCCGTGTTTGATTCCCTGCCTCTGATTGCCCACCTCTGATTCCCCATCTCTGATTCACCGCCTTTGATTCACCACCTCTGATTCCCCATATCTGATTCCCCACCTCTGCTTCCCCGCGTCTGATTCCCCGCCTCTGATTCTCCATATCTCATTCTCCGCGTCTGAATCCCCATCTCTGATTCCCGGACTCTGATTCCCCACCTCTGATTCCCGGCCTCTTATTCCCAGCATCTGATTCCCGGCCTCTGATTGCCGGCCTCTGATTCCCCGCTTCTGATTCTGATTCCCTGCCTCTGATTCCCCATCTCTGATTCAGCACATCTGACTCCCTGCCTCTGATTCCCCACCTCTGATTCCCCATATCTGATTCCCCGCCTCTGTTTCCGCGCCTCTGATTCCCCGCCTCTGTTTCCCCATATCTAATTCCCAACCTCTGATGCCCCAACTCTAATTCCCTGCCTCTGATTCCCCGCGTTCTATTCCCTGCCTCTGATTCCCCGCCTGTGATGCCCCATCTCTGATTCACCACCTCTGATTCCCCACCTCTGATTCCCCATATCTGATTCCCCGCCTCTGTTTCCCAACCTCTGATTCCACACCTCTGATTCCCCATATCTGATTCCCCGCCTCTGTTTCCCCGCCTCTGATTCCCGGCCCCTGTTTCCCCATATCTGATTCCCCGCCTCTGATTCCCCAACTCTGATTCCCCGCCTCTGATTCCCCAGCTCTGATTCCCCGCCTCTGATTCCCTGTGTTTGATTCCCTGCCTCTGATTCCCCGCCTCTGATTCCACATCTCTGATTCACTGCCTTTGATTCGCCACCTCTGATTCCCCATATCTGATTCTCCACCACTGTTTCCACGCCTCAAATTCCCCGCCTCTGATTCTCCATATCTCATTCCCCGCCTTTGAATCCCCATCTCTGATTCCCGGACTCTGATTCCCCACCTCTGATTCCCGGCCTCTTATTCCCAGCATCTGATTCCTGGCCTCTGATTCCCCATATCTGATTCCCCGCTTCTGATTCTGATTCCCTGCCTCTGATTCCCCATCTCTGATTCCGCACATCTGATTCCCTGCCTCTGATTCCCCACCTCTGATTCCCCATATCTGATTCCCCGCCTCTGTTTCCCCACCTCTGATTCCCCGCCTCTGTTTCCCCATATCTAATTCCCAACCTCTGATGCCCCAACTCTGATTCCCTGCCTCTGATTCCCCGCGTTCTATTCCCTGCCTCTGATTCCCCGCCTGTGATTCCCCATCTCTGATTCACCACCTCTGATTCCCCACCTCTGATTCCCCATATCTAATTCCCCGCCTCTGTTTTCCCGCCTCTGATTCCCCGCCTCTGTTTCCCCATATCTGATTCCCCTCCTCTGAATCCCCAACTCTGATTCCCTGCCTCTGATTCCCCAGCTCTGATTCCCCACCTTTGATTCCCCCCGTCTGATTCCCAGCCTCTGAATCCCCGTGTCTGATTTCCTGCCTCTGATTCACCGCCTCTGATTCCCTATCTCTGACTCACCGCCTCTGATTCCCCACCTCTGATTCCCCATCTCTGATTCCGCACATCTGATTCCCTGCCTCTGATTCCCCGACTCTGATTCCCCGCCTCTGATTCCCCAACTCTGATTCCCCGCCTCTGATTCCCCAGCTCAGATTCACCGCCTTTGATTCGCCACCTCTGATTCCCCATATCTGATTCCCCGCCTCTGTTTCCCCGCCTCTGATTCCCCGCCTCTGATTCCCCATATCTCATTCCCCGACTCTGAATCCCCATCTCTGATTCCTGGACTCTGATTCCCCACCTCTGATTCCCGGCCTCTTATTCCAGGCATCTGATTCCGGCCTCTGATTCCCGGCCTCTGATTCCCTGCTTCTGATTCTGATTCCCTGCCTCTGATTCCCCATCTCTGATTGCGCACATCTGATTCCCTGCCTCTGATTCCCCACCTCTGATTCCCCATATCTGATTTCCCGCCTCTGTTTCCCAGCCTCTGATTCCCCGCCTCTGTTTCCCAATATCTAAGTCCCCGCCTCTGATTCCCCAACTCTGATTCCCCACCACTGATTCCCCAGCTCTGATTCCCCGCCTCTGATTCCCCGCATCTGATTCCCTGCATCTGATTCCAAGCCTCTGATTCCCTGCCTCTGATTCCCAACCTCTGATTCGCAACCTCTGATTCCCCATATCTGATTCCCCGCATCTGATTCCCTGCATCTGATTCCAAGCCTCTGATTCCCTGCCTCTGATTCCCAACCTCTGATTCCCCACCTCTGATTCCCCATATCTGATTCCCCGCCTCTGTTTCCCCGCCTCTGATTCCCCGCCTGTTTCCCCATATCTTATTCCCAACCTCTGATGCCCCAACTCTGACTCCCTGCCTCTGATTCCCCGCGTTCTATTCCCTGCCTCTGATTCCCCGCCTGTGATTCCCCATCGCTGATTCACCACCTCTGATTCCCCACCTCTGATTCCCCATATCTAATTCCCCGCCTCTGTTTTCCCGCCTCTGATTCCCCGCCTCTGTTTCCCCATATCTGATTCCCCGCCTCTGAATCCCCAACTCTGATTCCCTGCCTCTGATTCCCTGCTTCTGATTCTGATTCCCCACCTCTGATTCCCCATCTCTGATTCCGCACATCTAATTCCCTGCCTCTGATTCCCCATCTCTGATTCCCCATATCTGATTCCCCGCCTTCTGTTCCCCGCCTCTGATTCCCCGCCTCTGTTTCCCCATATCTAAGTCCCCGACTCTGATTCCCCAACTTTGATTCCCCACCTCTGATTCCCCAGGTCTGATTCCCCGCCTCTGATTCCCCGCATCTGATTCCATGCATATGATTCCCAGCCTCTGATTCCCTGCCTCTGATTCCCAACCTCTGATTCCCCACCTCTGATTCCCCATATCTGATTCCCCGCCTCTGTTTCCCCGCCTCTGATTCCCCTCCTCTGTTTCCCCATATCTGATCCCTGCCTCTATTTGCCCGCCTCTGTTTCCCCGCCTCTTTTTCCCCATATCTGATTCCCCGCCTCTGAATCCCCAACTCTGATTCCCTGCCTCTAATTTCCCAGCTCAGATTCCCCGCCTCTGATTCCCCGTGTCTGATTTCCTGCCACTGATTCCCCGCCTCTGATTACCCATGTCTGATTCACCGCCTCTGATTCCCCACCTCTGATTCCCTATCTCTGATTCGGCACATCCGATTCCCTGCCTCTGATTCCCCGCCTCTGATTCACTGCCTCTGATTCCCCAGCTCTGATTCCCCGCCTCTGATTCCCCGCGTCTTATTCCCTGCTTCTGATTCTGATTCCCTGCCTCTGATTCCCCATCTCTGATTCCGCACATCTGATTCCCTGCCTCTGATTCCCCACCTCTGATTCCCCATATCTGATTCCCCGCCTCTGTTTCCCCTTCTCTGATTCCCCGCCTCTGTTTCCCCATATCTAAGTCCCCGCCTCTGATTCCTCAACTCTGATTCCCCACCTCTGATTCCCCAGCTCTGATTCCCCGCCTCTGATTCCCCGCATCTGATTCCCTGCATCTGATACCCAGCCTCTGATTCCCTGCCTGTGATTCCCAAACTCTGATTCCCCACCTCTGATTCCCCATATCTGATTCCCCGCCTCTGTTTCCCCGCCTCTGATTCCCCGCCTCTGTTTCCCCATATCTGATTCCCCGCCTCTATCTGCCCACCTCTGATTCCCCACCTCTGTTTCCCCATATCTGATTCCCCGCCTCTGAATCCCCAACTCTGATTCCCTGCATCTAATTCCCCACCTCTGATTCGCCATCTCTGATTCCGCACATCCGATTCCCTGCTTCTGATTCCCCGCCTCTGATTCACAGCTTCTGATTCCCCAGCTCTGATTCCCCGCCTCAGATTCCCCGCGTCTTATTCCCTGCTTCTGATTCTGATTCCCTGCCTCTGATTCCCCATCTCTGATTCCGCACATCTGATTCCCTGCCTCTGATTCCCCACCTCTGATTCCCCATATCTGATTCCCCGCCTCTGAATCCCCAACTCTGATTCCCTGCCTCTGATTCCCTGCTTCTGATTCTGATTCCCCACCTCTGATTCCCCATCTCTGATTCCGCACATCTAATTCCCTGCCTCTGATTCCCCGACTCTGATTCCCCACCTCTGATTCCCCAGCTCTGATTCCCCGCCTCTGATTCCCCGCATCTGATTCCCTGCATCTGATACCCAGCCTCTGATTCCCTGCCTGTGATTCCCAAACTCTGATTCCCCACCTCTCATTCCCCATATCTGATTCCCCGCCTCTGTTTCCCCGCCTCTGATTCCCCGCCTCTGTTTCCCCATATCTGATTCCCCGCCTCTATTTGCCCACCTCTGATTCCCCACCTCTGTTTCCCCATATCTGATTCCCCGCCTCTGAATCCCCAACTCTGATTCCCTGCATCTAATTCCCCACCTCTGATTCCCCATCTCTGATTCCGCACATCCGATTCCCTGCTTCTGATTCCCCGCCTCTGATTCACAGCTTCTGATTCCCCAGCTCTGATTCCCCGCCTCAGATTCCCCGCGTCTTATTCCCTGCTTCTGATTCTGATTCCCTGCCTCTGATTCTCCATCTCTGATTCCGCACATCTGATTCCCTGCCTCTGATTCCCCACCTCTGATTCCCCATATCTGATTCCCCGTCTCTGTTTCCCCGCCTCTGATTCCCCGCCTCTGTTTCCCCATATCTAAGTCCCCGCCTCTGATTCCGCAACTCTGATTCCCCACCTCTGATACCCCAGCTCTGATTACCCACCTCTGATTCCCCATATCTGATTCCCTGCCTTTGATTCCCCTCCTCTGATTCCCCACCACTGTTTCCCCATATCTGATTCCCCGCCTCTGAATCCCCAACTCTGATTCCCTGCATCTAATTCCCCAGCTCTGATTCCCCGCCTCTGATTCCCCGTGTCTGATTTCCTGCCTCTGATTCCCCGCCTCTGATTACCCATGTCCGATTCACCGCCTCTGATTCCCCACCTCTGATTCCCCATCTCTGATTGCGCACATCTGATTCCCTGCCTCTGATTCCCCGCCTCTGATTCACCGCCTCTGATTCCCGGCCTCTGATTTCCTGCCTCTGATTCCCTGCCACTGATACCCCGCCCCTGATTCCCCACCTCTGATTCCCCATATCTGATTCCCCGCCTCTGTTTCCCTGCCTCTGATTCCCCGCCTCTGATTCCCCATATCTAATTCCCCGCCTCTGTTTTCCCGCCTCTGATTCCCCGCCTCTGTTTCCCCATATCTGATTCCCCGCCTCTGAATCCCCAACTCTGATTCCCTGCCTCTGATTCCCTGCTTCTGATTCTGATTCCCCACCTCTGATTCCCCATCTCTGATTCCGCACATCTAATTCCCTGCCTCTGATTCCCCATCTCTGATTCCCCATATCTGATTCCCCGCCTTCTGTTCCCCGCCTCTGATTCCCCGCCTCTGTTTCCCCATATCTAAGTCCCCGACTCTGATTCCCCAACTTTGATTCCCCACCTCTGATTCCCCAGGTCTGATTCCCCGCCTCTGATTCCCCGCATCTGATTCCATGCATATGATTCCCAGCCTCTGATTCCCTGCCTCTGATTCCCAACCTCTGATTCCCCACCTCTGATTCCCCATATCTGATTCCCCGCCTCTGTTTCCCCGCCTCTGATTCCCCTCCTCTGTTTCCCCATATCTGATCCCTGCCTCTATTTGCCCGCCTCTGTTTCCCCGCCTCTTTTTCCCCATATCTGATTCCCCGCCTCTGAATCCCCAACTCTGATTCCCTGCCTCTAATTTCCCAGCTCAGATTCCCCGCCTCTGATTCCCCGTGTCTGATTTCCTGCCACTGATTCCCCGCCTCTGATTACCCATGTCTGATTCACCGCCTCTGATTCCCCACCTCTGATTCCCTATCTCTGATTCGGCACATCCGATTCCCTGCCTCTGATTCCCCGCCTCTGATTCACTGCCTCTGATTCCCCAGCTCTGATTCCCCGCCTCTGATTCCCCGCGTCTTATTCCCTGCTTCTGATTCTGATTCCCTGCCTCTGATTCCCCATCTCTGATTCCGCACATCTGATTCCCTGCCTCTGATTCCCCACCTCTGATTCCCCATATCTGATTCCCCGCCTCTGTTTCCCCTTCTCTGATTCCCCGCCTCTGTTTCCCCATATCTAAGTCCCCGCCTCTGATTCCTCAACTCTGATTCCCCACCTCTGATTCCCCAGCTCTGATTCCCCGCCTCTGATTCCCCGCATCTGATTCCCTGCATCTGATACCCAGCCTCTGATTCCCTGCCTGTGATTCCCAAACTCTGATTCCCCACCTCTGATTCCCCATATCTGATTCCCCGCCTCTGTTTCCCCGCCTCTGATTCCCCGCCTCTGTTTCCCCATATCTGATTCCCCGCCTCTATTTGCCCACCTCTGATTCCCCACCTCTGTTTCCCCATATCTGATTCCCCGCCTCTGAATCCCCAACTCTGATTCCCTGCATCTAATTCCCCACCTCTGATTCCCCATCTCTGATTCCGCACATCCGATTCCCTGCTTCTGATTCCCCGCCTCTGATTCACAGCTTCTGATTCCCCAGCTCTGATTCCCCGCCTCAGATTCCCCGCGTCTTATTCCCTGCTTCTGATTCTGATTCCCTGCCTCTGATTCCCCATCTCTGATTCCGCACATCTGATTCCCTGCCTCTGATTCCCCACCTCTGATTCCCCATATCTGATTCCCCGACTCTGAATCCCCAACTCTGATTCCCTGCCTCTGATTCCCTGCTTCTGATTCTGATTCCCCACCTCTGATTCCCCATCTCTGATTCCGCACATCTAATTCCCTGCCTCTGATTCCCCGACTCTGATTCCCCACCTCTGATTCCCCAGCTCTGATTCCCCGCCTCTGATTCCCCGCATCTGATTCCCTGCATCTGATACCCAGCCTCTGATTCCCTGCCTGTGATTCCCAAACTCTGATTCCCCACCTCTGATTCCCCATATCTGATTCCCCGCCTCTGTTTCCCCGCCTCTGATTCCCCGCCTCTGTTTCCCCATATCTGATTCCCCGCCTCTATTTGCCCACCTCTGATTCCCCACCTCTGTTTCCCCATATCTGATTCCCCGCCTCTGAATCCCCAACTCTGATTCCCTGCATCTAATTCCCCACCTCTGATTCCCCATCTCTGATTCCGCACATCCGATTCCCTGCTTCTGATTCCCCGCCTCTGATTCACAGCTTCTGATTCCCCAGCTCTGATTCCCCGCCTCAGATTCCCCGCGTCTTATTCCCTGCTTCTGATTCTGATTCCCTGCCTCTGATTCTCCATCTCTGATTCCGCACATCTGATTCCCTGCCTCTGATTCCCCACCTCTGATTCCCCATATCTGATTCCCCGTCTCTGTTTCCCCGCCTCTGATTCCCCGCCTCTGTTTCCCCATATCTAAGTCCCCGCCTCTGATTCCGCAACTCTGATTCCCCACCTCTGATACCCCAGCTCTGATTACCCACCTCTGATTCCCCATATCTGATTCCCTGCCTTTGATTCCCCGCCTCTGATTCCCCACCACTGTTTCCCCATATCTGATTCCCCGCCTCTGAATCCCCAACTCTGATTCCCTGCATCTAATTCCCCAGCTCTGATTCCCCGCCTCTGATTCCCCGTGTCTGATTTCCTGCCTCTGATTCCCCGCCTCTGATTACCCATGTCCGATTCACCGCCTCTGATTCCCCACCTCTGATTCCCCATCTCTGATTGCGCACATCTGATTCCCTGCCTCTGATTCCCCGCCTCTGATTCACCGCCTCTGATTCCCGGCCTCTGATTTCCTGCCTCTGATTCCCTGCCACTGATACCCCGCCCCTGATTCCCCACCTCTGATTCCCCATATCTGATTCCCCGCCTCTGTTTCCCTGCCTCTGATTCCCCGCCTCTGATTCCCCATATCTGATTCCCCGCCTCTGATTCCCCAACTCTGATTCCCCAGCTCTGAATCCCCGCCTCTGATTCCCCGCGTCTGATTACCGGCCTCTGATTCCCCACCTCTGATTCCCCATATCTGATTCCCCACCTCTGTTTCCCCGCCTCTGATTCCCCACCTCTGATTAACAATATCTGATTCCCCGCCTCTGATTCCCCACCTCTGATTCCCCGCCTCTGATTCGCCAGCTATGATTCCCCACCTCTGATTCCCCGCGTCTGATTCCCTGCCTCTGATTCCCCGCCTCTGATTCCACATCTCTGATTCACCACCTCTGATTCCCAGCGTCTGATTCCCCGCCTCTGATTCCCCATCTCTGATTCCCCATTTCTGATTCCCCATCTCTGATTCCCCAATTCTGATTCCCCGCCTCTGATTCCCCAGCTCTGAATCCTCGCCTCTGATTCCCTGCCTCTGATTCCCAACATCTGATTCCCCACCTCTGAATTCCCATATTGATTCCCTGTCTCTGATTCCCCGCCTCTGATTCCCCAACTCTGATTCCCCGCCTCTGATTCCCCAGCTCTGATTCCCCGCCTCTGATTCCCCGTGTTTGATTCCCTGCCTCTGATTCCCGGCCTCTGATTCCCCATCTCTGATTCACCGCCTTTCATTCGCCACCTCTGATTCCCCATATCTGATTCCCCGCCTCTGTTTCCCCGCCTCCGATTCCCCGCCTCTGATTCCCCATATCTCATTCCCCGCCTCTGAATCCACATCTCTGATTCCCGGACTCTGATTCCCCACCTCTGATTCCCGGACTCTTATTCCCGGCATCTGATTCCGGCCTCTGATTCCTGGCCTCTGATTCCCTGCTTCTGATTCTGATTCCCTGCCTCTGATTCCCCATCTCTGATTGCGCACATCTGATTCCCTGCCTCTGATTCCCCACCTCTGATTCCCCATATCTGATTTCCCGCCTCTGTTTCCCCGCCTCTGATTCCCGCCTCTGTTTCCCAATATCTAAGTCCCCCCCTCTGATTCCCCAACTCTGATTCCCCACCTCTGATTCTCCAGCTCTGATTCCCCGCCTCTGATTCCCCGCATCTGATTCCCTGCATCTGATTCCAAGCCTCTGATTCCCTGCATCTGATTCCCAACCTCTGATTCCCCACCTCTGATTCCCCATATCTGATTCCCCGCCTCTGTTTCCCCGCCTCTGATTCCCCGCCTCTGTTTCCCCATATCTGATTCCCGGCCTCTGATTCCCCGCCTCTGATTCCCCGCCTCTGATTCCCTGCCTCTGATTCCCCATCTCCGATTCCGCACATCTGATACCCTGCCTCTGATTCCCCGCCTCTGATTCCCCGCCTCTGATTCCCTGCCTCTGATTCCCAACATCTGATCCCCACCTCTGATTCCCCATATCTGATTCCCCGCCTCTGTTTCCCCGCCTCTGATTCCCCTCCACTGATTCCCCAACTCTAATTCCCCGCCTCTGATTCCCCAGCTCTGATTCCCCGTGTTTGATTCCCTGCCTCTGATTCCCTGCCCTGATTCCCCATCTCTGTTTCACCGCCTTTGATTCGCCACCTCCGATTCCCCATATCTGATTCCCCGCCTCTGTTTCCCCGCCTCTGATTCCCTGCCTCTGATTCCCAACCTCTGATTCCACACCTCTGATTCCCCATATCTGATTCCCCACCTGTGTTTCCCCACCTCTGATTCCCCGCCCCTGTTTCCCCATATCTGATTCCCCGCCTCTGATTCCCCAACCCTGATTCCCCGCCTCTGATTCCCCAGCTCTGATTCCCCGCCTCTGATTCCCCGTGTTTGATTCCCTGCCTCTGATTGCCCGCCTCTGATTCCCCATCTCTGATTCACCGCCTTTGATTCGCCACCTCTGATTCCCCATATCTGATTCCCCGTCTCTGTTTCCCCGCCTCTGATTCCCCGCCTCTGATTCCCCATATCTCATTCCCCGCCTCTGAATCCCCATCTCTGATTCCCGGACTCTGATTCCCCACCTCTGATTCCCGGCCTCTTATTCCCGGCATCTGATTCCGGCCTCTGATTCCCGGCCTCTGATTCCCTGCTTCTGAATCTGATTCCCTGCCTCTGATTCCCCATCTCTGATTGCGCACATCTGATTCCCTGCCTCTGATTCCCCGCCTCTGATTCCCCGTGTTTGATTCCCTGCCTCTGATTGCCCGCCTCTGATTCCCCATATCTGATTCCCCGCCTCTGTTTCCCCGCCTCCGATTCCCCGCCACTGTTTCCCCATATCTGATTCCCCGCCTCTGAATCCCCAACTCTGATTCCCTGCATCTAATTCCCCAGCTCTGATTCCCCGCCTCTGATTCCCCGTGTCTGATTTCCTGCCTCTGATTCCCCGCCTCTGATTACCCATGTCTGATTCACCGCCTCTGATTCCCCACCTCTGATTCCCCATCTCTGATTCCGCACATCCGATTCCCTGCCTCTGATTCCCCGCCTCTGATTCACCGCCTCTGATTCCCGGCCTCTGATTTCCCGCCTCTGATTCCCCATATCTGATTCCCCACCTCTGTTTCCCCGCCTCTGATTCCCCACCTCTGATTAACAATATCTGATTCCCCGCCTCTGATTCCCCACCTCTGATTCCCCGCCTCTGATTCGCCAGCTATGATTCCCCACCTCTGATTCCCCGCGTCTGATTCCCTGCCTCTGATTCCCCGCCTCTGATTCCACATCTCTGATTCACCACCTCTGATTCCCAGCGTCTGATTCCCCGCCTCTGATTCCCCATCTCTGATTCCCCATTTCTGATTCCCCATCTCTGATTCCCCAATTCTGATTCCCCGCCTCTGATTCCCCAGCTCTGAATCCTCGCCTCTGATTCCCTGACTCTGATTCCCAACATCTGATTCCCCACCTCTGAATTCCCATATTGATTCCCTGTCTCTGATTCCCCGCCTCTGATTCCCCAACTCTGATTCCCCGCCTCTGATTCCCCAGCTCTGATTCCCCGCCTCTGATTCCCCGTGTTTGATTCCCTGCCTCTGATTCCCGGCCTCTGATTCCCCATCTCTGATTCACCGCCTTTCATTCGCAACCTCTGATTCCCCATATCTGATTCCCCGCCTCTGTTTCCCCGCCTCTGATTCCCCGCCTCTGATTCCCCATATCTCATTCCCCGCCTCTGAATCCCCATCTCTGATTCCCGGACTCTGATTCCCCACCTCTGATTCCCGGACTCTTATTCCCGGACTCTTATTCCCGGAATCTGATTCCGGCCTCTGATTCCTGGCCTCTGATTCCCTGCTTCTGATTCTGATTCCCTGCCTCTGATTCCCCATCTCTGATTGCGCACATCTGATTCCCTGCCTCTGATTCCCCACCTCTGATTCCCCATATCTGATTTCCCGCCTCTGTTTCCCCGCCTCTGATTCCCCGCCTCTGTTTCCCAATATCTAAGTCCCCGCCTCTGATTCCCCAACTCTGATTCCCCACCTCTGATTCTCCAGCTCTGATTCCCCGCGTCTGATTCCCCGCATCTGATTCCCTGCATCTGATTCCAAGCCTCTGATTCCCTGCATCTGATTCCCAACCTCTGATTCCCCACCTCTGATTCCCCATATCTGATTCCCCGCCTCTGTTTCCCCGCCTCTGATTCCCCGCATCTGTTTCCCCATATCTGATTCCCGGCCTCTGATTCCCCGCCTCTGATTCCCCGCCTCTGATTCCCTGCCTCTGATTCCCAACATCTGATCCCCACCTCTGATTCCCCATATCTGATTCCCCGCCTCTGTTTCCCCGCCTCTGATTCCCCTCCTCTGATTCCCCAACTCTAATTCCCCGCCTCTGATTCCCCAGCTCTGATTCCCCGTGTTTGATTCCCTGCCTCTGATTCCCTGCCCTGACTCCCCATCTCTGTTTCACCGCCTTTGATTCGCCACCTCTGATTCCCCATATCTGATTCCCCGCCTCTGTTTCCCCGCCTCTGATTCCCTACCTCTGATTCCCAACCTCTGATTCCACACCTCTGATTCCCCATATCTGATTCCCCGCCTGTGTTTCCCCACCTCTGATTCCCCGCCCCTGTTTCCCCATATCTGATTCCCCGCCTCTGATTCCCCAACCCTGATTCCCCGCCTCTGATTCCCCCGCTCTGATTCCCCGCCTCTGATTCCCCGTGTTTGATTCCCTGCCTCTGATTGCCCGCCTCTGATTCCCCATCTCTGATTCACCGCCTTTGATTCGCCAGCTCTGATTCCCCATATCTGTTTCCCCGCCTCTGATTCCCCGCCTCTGATTCCCCATATCTCATTCCCCGCCTCTGAATCCCCATCTCTGATTCCCGGACTCTGATTCCCCACCTCTGATTCCCGGCCTCTTATTCCCGGCATCTGATTCCGGCCTCTGATTCCCGGCCTCTGATTCCCTGCTTCTGATTCTGATTCCCTGCCTCTGATTCCCCATCTCTGATTGCGCACATCTGATTCCCTGCCTCTGATTCCCCACCTCTGATTCCCCATATCTGATTCCCCGCCTCTGTTTCCCCGCCTCGGATTCCTCGCCTCTGTTTCCCAATATCTAAGTCCCCGCCTCTGATTCCCCAACTCTGATTCCCCACCTCTGATTCTCCAGCTCTGATTCCCCGCCTCTGTTTCCCCATATCTAAGTCCCCGCCTCTGATTCCGCAACTCTTATTCCCCACCTCTGATTCCCCAGCTCTGATTCCCCGCCTCTGATTCCCTGCATCTAATTCCCCAGCTCTGATTCCCCGCCTCTGATTCCCCGTGTCTGATTTCCTGCCTCTAATTCCACGCCTCTGATTACCCATGTCTGATTCACCGCCTCTGATTCCCCACCTCTGATTCCCCATCTCTGATTCCGCACATCCCATTCCCTGCCTCTGATTCCCCGCCTCTGATTCCCCGCCTCAAATTCCCCGTGTCTGATTCACCGCCTCTGATTCCCCACCTCTGATTCCCCATCTCTGATTCCGCACATCCGATTCCCTGCTTCTGATTCCCCGCCTCTGATTCACAGCCTCTGATTCCCCAGCTCTGATTCCCCGCCTCAGATTCCCCGCGTCTTATTCCCTGCTTCTGATTCTGATTCCCTGCCTCTGATTCCCCATCTCTGATTCTGCACATCTGATTCCCTGCCTCTGATTCCCCACCTCTGATTCCCCATATCTGATTCCCCGCCTCTGTTTCCCCGCCTCTGATTCCCCGCCTCTGTTTCCCCATATCTAAGTCCCCGCCTCTGATTCCCCAACTCTGATTCCCCACCTCTGATTCCCCATATCTGATTCCCCGCCTCTGTTTCCCCGCCTCTGATTCCCCGCCACTGTTTCCCCATATCTGATTCCCCGCCTCTGAATCCCCAACTCTGATTCCCTGCATCTAATTCCCCAGCTCTGATTCCCCGCCTCTGATTCCCCGTGTCTGATTTCCTGCCTCTGATTCCCCGCCTCTGATTACCCATGTGTGATTCACCGCCTCTGATTCCCCACCTCTGATTCCCCATCTCTGATTCCGCACATCCGATTCCCTGCCTCTGATTCCCCGCCTCTGATTCACCGCCTCTGATTCCCGGCCTCTGATTTCCCGCCTCTGATTCCCTGCCACTGATACCCCGCCCCTGATTCCCCACCTCTGATTCCCCATATCTGATTCCCCGCCTCTGTTTCCCCGCCTCTGATTCCCCGCCTCTGATTCCCCATATCTGATTCCCCGCCTCTGATTCCCCAACTCTGATTCCCCGCCTCTGATTCCCCAGCTCTGAATCCCCGACTCTGATTCCCCGCGTCTGATTACCGGCCTCTGATTCCCCGCCTCTGATTCTCCATCTCTGATTCACAACCTCTGATTCCCCACCTCTGATTCCCCATATCTGATTCCCCGCCTCTGTTTCCCCGCCTCTGATTCCCCACCTCTGATTAACAATATCTGATTCCCCGCCTCTGATTCCCCACCTCTGATTCCCCACCTCTGATTCGCCAGCTATGATTCCCCGCCTCTGATTCCCCAGCTCTGATTCCCCGCCTCTGATTCCCCGTGTTTGATTCCCTGCCTCTGATTCCCGGCCTCTGATTCCCCATCTCTGATTCACCGCCTTTGATTCGCCACCTCTGATTCCCCATATCTGATTCCCCGCCTCTGTTTCCCCGCCTCTGATACCCGCCTCTGATTCCCCATATCTCATTCCCCACCTCTGAATCCCCATCTCTGATTCCCGGACTCTGATTCCCCACCTCTGATTCCCGGCCTCTTATTCCCGGCATCTGATTCCGGCCTCTGATCCCCGGCCTCTGATTCCCTGCTTCTGATTCTGATTCCCTGCCTCTGATTCCCCATCTCTGATTGCGCACATCTGATTCCCTGCCTCTGATTCCCCACCTCTGATTCCCCATATCTGATTCGCCGCCTCTGTTTCCCCGCCTCTGATTCCCCGCCTCTGTTTCCCAATATCTAAGTCCCCGCCTCTGATTCCCCAACTCTGATTCCCCACCTCTGATTCTCCAGCTCTGATTCCCCGCCTCTGATTCCCCATCTCTGATTCCGCACATCTGATTCCCTGCCTCTGATTCCCCGACTCTGATTCCCCAGCTCTGATTCCCCGCCTCTGATTCCCCAACTCTGATTCCCCGCCTCTGATTCCCCAGCTCTGATTCCCCGCCTCTGATTCCCCATCTCTGATTCCCCATCTCTGATTCCCCATCTCTGATTCCCCAATTCTGATTCCCCGCCTCTGATTCCCCAGCTCTGAATCCTCGCCTCTGATTCCCTGCCTCTGATTCCCAACATCTGATTCCCCACCTCTGACTTCCCATATTGATTCCCTGACTCTGATTCCCCGCCTCTGATTCCCCAACTCTGATTCCCCGCCTCTGATGCCCCAGCTCTGATTCCCCGCCTCTGATTCCCCGTGTTTGATTCCCTGCCTCTGATTCCCGGCCTCTGATTCCCCATCTCTGATTCACCGCCTTTCATTCGCCACCTCTGATTCCCCATATCTGATTCCCCGCCTCTGTTTCCCCGCCTCTGATTCCCCGCCTCTGATTCCCCATATCTCATTCCCCGCCTCTGAATCCCCATCTCTGATTCCCGGACTCTGATTCCCCACCTCTGATTCCCGGACTCTTATTCCCGGCATCTGATTCCGGCCTCTGATTCCTGGCCTCTGATTCCCTGCTTCTGATTCTGATTCCCTGCCTCTGATTCCCCACCTCTGATTGCGCACATCTGATTCCCTGCCTCTGATTCCCTACCTCTGATTCCCCATATCTGATTTCCCGCCTCTGTTTCCCCGCCTCTGATTCCCCGCCTCTGTTTCCCAATATCTAAGTCCCCGCCTCTGATTCCCCAACTCTGATTCCCCACCTCTGATTCTCCAGCTCTGATTCCCGGCCTCTGATTCCCCGCATCTGATTCCCTGCATCTGATTCCAAGCCTCTGATTCCCTGCCTCTGATTCCCAACCTCTGATTCCCACCCTCTGATTCCCCATATCTGATTCCCCGCCTCTGTTTCCCCGCCTCTGATTCCCCGCCTCTGTTTCCCCATATCTGATTCCCGGCCTCTGATTCCCCGCCTCTGATTCCCCGCCTCTGATTCCCTGCCTCTGATTCCCCATCTCCGAATCCGCACATCTGATACCCTGCCTCTGATTCCCCGCCTCTGATTCCCCGCCTCTGATTCCCTGCCTCTGATTCCCAACATTTGATTCCCCACCTCTGATTCCCCATATCTGATTCCCCGCCTCTGTTTCCCCGCCTCTGATTCCCCTCCTCTGATTCCCCATATCTGATTCCCCGCCTCTGTTTCCCCGCCTCTGATTCCCCTCCTCTGATTCCCCAAATCTAATTCCCCGCCTCTGATTCCCCAGCTCTGATTCCCCGTGTTTGATTCCCTGCCACTGATTCCCTGCCCTGATTCCCCATCTCTGTTTCACCGCCTTTGATTCGCCACCTCTGATTCCCCATATCTGATTCCCCGCCTCTGTTTCCCCGCCTCTGATTCCCTGCCTCTGATTCCCAACCTCTGATTCCACACCTCTGATTCGCCATATCTGATTCCCCGCCTGTGTTTCCCCACCTCTGATTCCCCGCCCCTGTTTCCCCATATCTGATTCCCCGCCTCTGATTCCCCAACCCTGATTCCCCGCCTCTGATTCCCCAGCTCTGATTCCCCGCCTCTGATTCCCTGCATCTAATTCCCCAGCTCTGATTCCCCGCCTCTGATTCCCCGTGTCTGATTTCCTGCCTCTGATTCCACGCCTCTGATTACCCATGTCTGATTCACCGCCTCTGATTCCCCACCTCTGATTCCCCATCTCTGATTCCGCACATCCCATTCCCTGCCTCTGACTCCCCGCCTCTGATTCCCCGCCTCAAATTCCCCGTGTCTGATTCACCGCCTCTGATTCCCCACCTCTGATTCCCCATCTCTGATTCCGCACATCCGATTCCCTGCTTCTGATTCCCCGCCTCTGATTCACAGCCTCTGATTCCCCAGCTCTGATTCCCCGCCTCAGATTCCCTGCTTCTGATTCTGATTCCCTGCGTCTGATTCCCCATCTCTGATTCCGCACATCTGATTCCCTGCCTCTGATTTCCCACCTCTGATTCCCCATATCTGATTCCCCGCCTCTGTTTCCCCGCCTCTGTTTCCCCATATCTAAGTCCCCGCCTCTGATTCCCCAACTCTGATTCCCCACCTCTGATTCCCCAGCTCTGATTCCCCACCTCTGATTCCCCATATCTGATTCCCCGCCTCTGTTTCCCCGCCTCTGATTCCCCGCCACTGTTTCCCCATATCTGATTCCCCGCCTCTGAATCCCCAACTCTGATTCCCTGCATCTAATTCCCCAGCTCTGATTCCCCGCCTCTGATTCCCCGTGTCTGATTTCCTGCCTCTGATTCCTGGCCTCTGATTCCCCATCTCTGATTCACCGCCTTTGATTCGCCACCTCTGATTCCCCATATCTGATTCCCCGCCTCTGTTTCCCCGCCTCTGATTCCCCACCTCTGATTCCCCATATCTCATTCCCCACCTCTGAATCCCCATCTCTGATTCCCGGACTCTGATTCCCCACCTCTGATTCCCGGACTCTTATTCCCGGCATCTGATTCCGGCCTCTGATCCCCGGCCTCTGATTCCCTGCTTCTGATTCTGATTCCCTGCCTCTGATTCCCCATCTCTGATTGCGCACATCTGATTCCCTGCCTCTGATTCCCCACCTCTGATTCCCCATATCTGATTCCCCGCCTCTGTTTCCCCGCCTCTGATTCCCCGCCTCTGTTTCCCAATATCTAAGTCCCCGCCTCTGATTCCCCAACTCTGATTCCCCACCTCTGATTCTCCAGCTCTGATTCCCCGCCTCTGATTCCCCATCTCTGATTCCGCTCATCTGATTCCCTGCCTCTGATTCCCCGACTCTGATTCCCCAGCTCTGATTCCCCGCCTCTGATTCCCCAACTCTGAGTCCCCGCCTCTGATTCCCCAGCTCTGATTCCCCGCCTCTGATTCACCGCCTTTGATTCGCCACCTCTGAATCCCCATATCTGATTCCTCGCCTCTGTTTCCCCGCCTCTGATTCCCCGCCTCTGATTCCCCATATCTCATTCCCCGCCTCTGATTCCCCATCTCTGATTCCCGGACTCTGATTCCCAACCTCTGATTCCCGGCCTCTTATTCCCGGCAGCTGATTCCGGCCTCTAATTCCCGGCCTCTGATTCCCTGCTTCTGATTCTGATTCCCCACCTCTGATTCCCCATCTCTGATTCCGCACATCCGATACCCTGCCTCTGATTCACCGCCTCTGATTCCCGGCCTCTGATTTCCCGCCTCTGATTCCCTGCCACTGATACCCCGCCCCTGATTCCCCACCTCTGATTCCCCATATCTGATTCCCCGCCTCTGTTTCCCCGCCTCTGATTCCCCGCATCTGATTCCCCGTGTTTGATTCCCTGCCTCTGATTCCCGGCCTCTGATTCCCCATCTCTGATTCACCGCCTTTCATTCGGCACCTCTGATTCCCCATATCTGATTCCCCGCCTCTGTTTCCCCGCCTCTGATTCCCTGCCTCTGATTCCCAACCTCTGATTCCACACCTCTGATTCGCCATATCTGATTCCCCGCCTGTGTTTCCCCACCTCTGATTCCCCGTCCCTGTTTCCCCATATCTGATTCCCCGCCTCTGATTCCCCAACCCTGATTCCCCGCCTCTGATTCCCCAGCTCTGATTCCCCGCCTCTGATTCCCCGTGTTTGATTCCCTGCCTCTGATTCCCGGCCTCTGATTCCCCATCTCTGATTCACCGCCTTTGATTCGCCACCTCTGATTCCCCATATCTGATTCCTCGTCTCTGTTTCCCCGCCTCTGATTCCCCGCCTCTGATTCCCCATATCTCATTCCCCGCCTCTGAATCCACATCTCTGATTCCCGGACTCTGATTCCCCACCTCTGATTCCCGGCCTCTTATTCCCGGCATCTGATTCCGGCCTCTGATTCCCGGCCTCTGATTCCCTGCTTCTGATTCTGATTCCCTGCCTCTGATTCCCCATCTCTGATTGCGCACATCTGATTCCCTGCCTCTGATTCCCCACCTCTGATTCCCCATATCTGATTCCCCGCCTCTGTTTCCCCGCCTCTGATTCCCCGCCTCTGTTTCCCAATATCTAAGTCCCCGCCTCTGATTCCCCAACTCTGATTCCCCACCTCTGATTCTCCAGCTCTGATTCCCCGCCTCTGTTTCCCCATATCTAAGTCCCCGCCTCTGATTCCCCAACTCTGATTCCCCACCTCTGATTCCCCAGCTCTGATTCCCCGCCTCTGATTCCCTGCATCTAATTCCCCAGCTCTGATTCCCCGCCTCTGATTCCCCGTGTCTGATTTCCTGCCTCTGATTCCACGCCTCTGATTACCCATGTCTGATTCACCGCCTCTGATTCCCCACCTCTGATTCCCCATCTCTGATTCCGCACATCCCATTCCCTGCCTCTGACTCCCCGCCTCTGATTCCCCGCCTCAAATTCCCCGTGTCTGATTCACCGCCTCTGATTCCCCACCTCTGATTCCCCATCTCTGATTCCGCACTTCCGATTCCCTGCTTCTGATTCCCCGCCTCTGATTCACAGCCTCTGATTCCCCAGCTCTGATTCCCCGCCTCAGATTCCCCGCGTCTTATTCCCTGCTTCTGATTCTGATTCCCTGCCTCTGATTCCCCATCTCTGATTCCGCACATCTGATTCCCTGCCTCTGATTTCCCACCTCTGATTCCCCATATCTGATTCCCCGCCTCTGTTTCCCCGCCTCTGATTCCCCGCCTCTGTTTCCCCATATCTAAGTCCCCGCCTCTGATTCCCCAACTCTGATTCCCCACCTCTGATTCCCCAGCTCTGATTCCCCACCTCTGATTCCCCATATCTGATTCCCCGCCTCTTTTTCCCCGCCTCTGATTCCCCGCCACTGTTTCCCCATATCTGATTCCCCGCCTCTGAATCCCCAACTCTGATTCCCTGCATCTAATTCCCCAGCTCTGATTCCCCGCCTCTGATTCCCCGTGTCTGATTTCCTGCCTCTGATTCCTGGCCTCTGATTCCCCATCTCTGATTCACCGCCTTTGATTCGCCACCTCTGATTCCCCATATCTGATTCCCCGCCTCTGTTTCCCCGCCTCTGATTCCCCACCTCTGATTCCCCATATCTCATTCCCCACCTCTGAATCCCCATCTCTGATCCCCGGACTCTGATTCCCCACCTCTGATTCCCGGACTCTTATTCCCGGCATCTGATTCCGGCCTCTGATCCCCGGCCTCTGATTCCCTGCTTCTGATTCTGATTCCCTGCCTCTGATTCCCCATCTCTGATTGCGCACATCTGATTCCCTGCCTCTGATTCCCCACCTCTGATTCCCCATATCTGATTCCCCGCCTCTGTTTCCCCACCTCTGATTCCCCGCCTCTGTTTCCCAATATCTAAGTCCCCGCCTCTGATTCCCCAACTCTGATTCCCCACCTCTGATTCTCCAGCTCTGATTCCCCGCCTCTGATTCCCCATCTCTGATTCCGCTCATCTGATTCCCTGCCTCTGATTCCCCGACTCTGATTCCCCAGCTCTGATTCCCCGCCTCTGATTCCCCAACTCTGAGTCCCCGCCTCTGATTCCCCAGCTCTGATTCCCCGCCTCTGATTCACCGCCTTTGATTCGCCACCTCTGAATCCCCATATCTGATTCCTCGCCTCTGTTTCCCCGCCTCTGATTCCCCGCCTCTGATTCCCCATATCTCATTCCCCGCCTCTGATTCCCCATCTCTGATTCCCGGACTCTGATTCCCAACCTCTGATTCCCGGCCTCTTATTCCCGGCAGCTGATTCCGGCCTCTAATTCCCGGCCTCTGATTCCCTGCTTCTGATTCTGATTCCCCACCTCTGATTCCCCATCTCTGATTCCGCACATCCGATTCCCTGCCTCTGATTCCCCGCCCCTGATTCACCGCCTCTGATTCCCGGCCTCTGATTTCCCGCCTCTGATTCCCTGCCACTGATACCCCGCCCCTGATTCCCCACCTCTGATTCCCCATATCTGATTCCCCGCCTCAGTTTCCCCGCCTCTGATTCCCCGCCTCTGATTCCCCGTGTTTGATTCCCTGCCTCTGATTCCCGGCCTCTGATTCCCCATCTCTGATTCACCGCCTTTCATTCGGCACCTCTGATTCCCCATATCTGATTCCCCGCCTCTGTTTCCCCGCCTCTGATTCCCCGCCTCTGATTCCCCATATCTCATTCCCCGCCTCTGAATCCCCATCTCTGATTCCCGGACTCTGATTCCCCACCTCTGATTCCCGGACTCTTATTCCCGGCATCTGATTCCGGCCTCTGATTCCTGGCCTCTGATTCCCTGCTTCTGATTCTGATTCCCTGCCTCTGATACCCCATCTCTGATTGCGCACATCTGATTCCCTGCCTCTGATTCCCCACCTCTGATTCCCCATATCTGATTTCCCGCCTCTGTTTCCCCGCCTCTGATTCCCCGCCTCTGTTTCCCAATATCTAAGTCCCCGCCTCTGATTCCCCAACTCTGATTCCCCACCTCTGATTCTCCAGCTCTGATTCCCCGCCTCTGATTCCCCGCATCTGATTCCCTGCATCTGATTCCAAGCCTCTGATTCCCTGCATCTGATTCCCAACCTCTGATTCCCCACCTCTGATTCCCCATATCTGATTCCCCGCCACTGTTTCCCCGCCTCTGATTCCCCGCCTCTGTTTCCCCATATCTGATTCCGGGCCTCTGATTCCCCGCCTCTGATTCCCCGCCTCTGATTCCCTGCCTCTGATTCCCCATCTCCGATTCCGCACATCTGATACCCTGCCTCTGATTCCCCGCCTCTGATTCCCCGCCTCTGATTCCCTGCCTCTGATTCCCAACATCTGATCCCCACCTCTGATTCCCCATATCTGATTCCCCGCCTCTGTTTCCCCGCCTCTGATTCCCCTCCTCTGATTCCCCAACTCTAATTCCCCTCCTCTGATTCCCCAGCTCTGATTCCCCGTGTTTGATTCCCTGCCTCTGATTCCCTGCCCTGATTCCCGATCTCTGTTTCACCGCCTTTGATTCGCCACCTCTGATTCCCCATATCTGATTCCCCGCCTCTGTTTCCCCGCCTCTGATTCCCTGCCTCTGATTCCCAACCTCTGATTCCACACCTCTGATTCCCCATATCTGATTCCCCGCCTGTGTTTCCCCACCTCTGATTCCCCGCCCCTGTTTCCCCATATCTGATTCCCCGCCTCTGATTCCCCAACCCTGATTCCCCGCCTCTGATTCCCCAGCTCTGATTCCCCGCCTCTGATTCCCCGTGTTTGATTCCCTGCCTCTGATTGCCCGCCTCTGATTCCCCATCTCTGATTCACCGCCTTTGATTCGCCACCTCTGATTCCCCATATCTGATTCCCCGTCTCTGTTTCCCCGCCTCTGATTCCCCGCCTCTGATTCCCCATATCTCATTCCCCGCCTCTGAATCCCCATCTCTGATTCCCGGACTCTGATTCCCCACCTCTGATTCCCGGCCTCTTATTCCCGGCATCTGATTCCGGCCTCTGATTCCCGGCCTCTGATTCCCTGCTTCTGATTCTGATTCCCTGCCTCTGATTGCCCATCTCTGATTGCGCACATCTGATTCCCTGCCTCTGATTCCCCACCTCTGATTCCCCATATCTGATTCCCCGCCTCTGTTTCCCCGCCTCGGATTCCCCGCCTCTGTTTCCCAATATCTAAGTCCCCGCCTCTGATTCCCCAACTCTGATTCCCCACCTCTGATTCTCCAGCTCTGATTCCCCGCCTCTGTTTCCCCATATCTAAGTCCCCGCCTCTGATTCCGCAACTCTTATTCCCCACCTCTGATTCCCCAGCTCTGATTCCCCGCCTCTGATTCCCTGCATCTAATTCCCCAGCTCTGATTCCCCACCTCTGATTCCCCGTGTCTGATTTTCTGCCTCTGATTCCACGCCTCTGATTACCCATGTCTGATTCACCGCCTCTGATTCCCCACCTCTGATTCCCCATCTCTGATTCCGCACATCCGATTCCCTGCTTCTGATTCCCCGCCTCTGATTCACAGCCTCTGATTCCCCAGCTCTGATTCCCCGCCTCAGATTCCCCGCGTCTTATTCCCTGCTTCTGATTCTGATTCCCTGCCTCTAATTCCCCATCTCTGATTCCGCACATCTGATTCCCTGCCTCTGATTCCCCACCTCTGATTCCCCATATCTGATTCCCCGCCTCTGTTTCCCCGCCTCTAATTCCCCGCCTCTGTTTCCCCATATCTAAGTCCCCGCCTCTGATTCCCCAACTCTGATTCCCCACCTCTGATTCCCCATATCTGATTCCCCGCCTCTGTTTCCCCGCCTCTGATACCCCGCCACTGTTTCCCCATATCTGATTCCCCGCCTCTGAATCCCCAACTCTGATTCCCTGCATCTAATTCCCCAGCTCTGATTCCCCGCCTCTGATTCCCCGTGTCTGATTTCCTGCCTCTGATTCCCCGCCTCTGATTACCCATGTCTGATTCACCGCCTCTGATTCCCCACCTCTGATTCCCCATCTCTGATTCCGCACATCCGATTCCCTGCCTCTGATTCCCCGCCTCTGATTCACCGCCTCTGATTCCCGGCCTCTGATTTCCCGCCTCTGATTCCCCATATCTGATTCCCCACCTCTGTTTCCCCGCCTCTGATTCCCCACCTCTGATTAACAATATCTGATTCCCCGCCTCTGATTCCCCACCTCTGATTCCCCGCCTCTGATTCGCCAGCTATGATTCCCCACCTCTGATTCCCCGCGTCTGATTCCCTGCCTCTGATTCCCCGCCTCTGATTCCACATCTCTGATTCACCACCTCTGATTCCCAGCGTCTGATTCCCAGCCTCTGATTCCCCATCTCTGATTCCCCATTTCTGATTCCCCATCTCTGATTCCCCAATTCTGATTCCCCGCCTCTGATTCCCCAGCTCTGAATCCTCGCCTCTGATTCCCTGCCTCTGATTCCCAACATCTGATTCCCCACCTCTGAATTCCCATATTGATTCCCTGTCTCTGATTCCCCGCCTCTGATTCCCCAACTCTCATTCCCCGCCTCTGATTCCCCAGCTCTGATTCCCCGCCTCTGATTCCCCGTGTTTGATTCCCTGCCTCTGATTCCCGGCCTCTGATTCCCCATCTCTGATTCACCGCCTTCCATTCGCCACCTCTGATTCCCCATATCTGATTCCCCGCCTCTGTTTCCCCGCCTCTGATTCCCCGCCTCTGATTCCCCATATCACATTCCCCGCCTCTGAATCCCCATCTCTGATTCCCGGACTCTGATTCCCCACCTCTGATTCCCGGACTCTTATTCCCGGCATCTGATTCCGGCCTCTGATTCCTGGCCTCTGATTCCCTGCTTCTGATTCTGATTCCCTGCCTCTGATTCCCCATCTCTGATTGCGCACATCTGATTCCCTGCCTCTGATTCCCCACCTCTGATTCCCCATATCTGATTTCCCGCCTCTGTTTCCCCGCCTCTGATTCCCCGCCTCTGTTTCCCAATATCTAAGTCCCCGCCTCTGATTCCCCAACTCTGATTCCCCACCTCTGATTCTCCAGCTCTGATTCCCCGCCTCTGATTCCCCGCATCTGATTCCCTGCATCTGATTCCAAGCCTCTGATTCCCTGCATCTGATTCCCAACCTCTGATTCCCCACCTCTGATTCCCCATATCTGATTCCCCGCCTCTGTTTCCCCGCCTCTGATTCCCCGCCTCTGTTTCCCCATATCTGATTCCCGGCCTCTGATTCCCCGCCTCTGATTCCCCGCCTCTGATTCCCTGCCTCTGATTCCCCATCTCCGATTCCGCACATCTGATACCCTGCCTCTGATTCCCCGCCTCTGATTCCCCGCCTCTGATTCCCTGCCTCTGATTCCCAACATCTGATCCCCACCTCTGATTCTCCATATCTGATTCCCCGCCTCTGTTTCCCCGCCTCTGATTCCCCTCCTCTGATTCCCGGCCTCTTATTCCCGGCAGCTGATTCCGGCCTCTAATTCCTGGCCTCTGATTCCCTGCTTCTGATTCTGATTCCCCACCTCTGATTTCCCATCTCTGATTCCGCACATCCGATTCCCTGCCTCTGATTCCCCGCCCCTGATTCACCGCCTCTGATTCCCGGCCTCTGATTTCCCACCTCTGATTCCCTGCCACTGATACCCCGCCCCTGATTCCCCACCTCTGATTCCCCATATCTGATTCCCCGCCTCTGTTTCCCCGCCTCTGATTCCCCGCCTCTGATTCCCCGTGTTTGATTCCCTGCCTCTGATTCCCGGCCTCTGATTCCCCATCTCTGATTCACCGCCTTTCATTCGGAACCTCTGATTCCCCATATCTGATTCCCCGCCTCTGTTTCCCCGCCTCTGATTCCCCGCCTCTGATTCCCCATATCTCATTCCCCGCCTCTGAATCCCCATCTCTGATTCCCGGACTCTGATTCCCCACCTCTGATTCCCGGACTCTTATTCCCGGCATCTGATTCCGGCCTCTGATTCCTGGCCTCTGATTCCCTGCTTCTGATTCTGATTCCCTGCCTCTGATACCCCATCTCTGATTGCGCACATCTGATTCCCTGCCTCTGATTCCCCACCTCTGATTCCCCATATCTGATTTCCCGCCTCTGTTTCCCCGCCTCTGATTCCCCGCCTCTGTTTCCCAATATCTAAGTCCCCGCCTCTGATTCCCCAACTCTGATTCCCCACCTCTGATTCTCCAGCTCTGATTCCCCGCCTCTGATTCCCCGCATCTGATTCCCTGCATCTGATTCCAAGCCTCTGATTCCCTGCATCTGATTCCCAACCTCTGATTCCCCACCTCTGATTCCCCATATCTGATTCCCCGCCACTGTTTCCCCGCCTCTGATTCCCCGCCTCTGTTTCCCCATATCTGATTCCCGGCCTCTGATTCCCCGCCTCTGATTCCCCGCCTCTGATTCCCTGCCTCTGATTCCCCATCTCCGATTCCGCACATCTGATACCCTGCCTCTGATTCCCCGCCTCTGATTTCCCGCCTCTGATTCCCTGCCTCTGATTCCCAACATCTGATCCCCACCTTTGATTCCCCATATCTGATTCCCCGCCTCTGTTTCCCCGCCTCTGATTCCCCTCCTCTGATTCCCCAACTCTAATTCCCCGCCTCTGATTCCCCAGCTCTGATTCCCCGTGTTTGATTCCCTGCCTCTGATTCCCTGCCCTGATTCCCGATCTCTGTTTCACCGCCTTTGATTCGCCACCTCTGATTCCCCATATCTGATTCCCCGCCTCTGTTTCCCCGCCTCTGATTCCCTGCCTCTGATTCCCAACCTCTGATTCCACACCTCTGATTCCCCATATCTGATTCCCCGCCTCTGATTCCCCAACCCTGATTCCCCGCCTCTGATTCCCCAGCTCTGATTCCCCGCCTCTGATTCCCCGTGTTTGATTCCCTGCCTCTGATTGCCCGCCTCTGATTCCCCAACTCTGATTCACCGCCTTTGATTCGCCACCTCTGATTCCCCATATCTGATTCCCCGTCTCTGTTTCCCCGCCTCTGATTCCCCGCCTCTGATTCCCCATATCTCATTCCCCGCCTCTGAATCCCCATCTCTGATTCCCGGACTCTGATTCCCCACCTCTGATTCCCGGCCTCTTATTCCCGGCATCTGATTCCGGCCTCTGATTCCCGGCCTCTGATTCCCTGCTTCCGATTCTGATTCCCTGCCTCTGATTGCCCATCTCTGATTGCGCACATCTGATTCCCTGCCTCTGATTCCCCACCTCTGATTCCCCATATCTGATTCCCCGCCTCTGTTTCCCCGCCTCGGATTCCCCGCCTCTGTTTCCCAATATCTAAGTCCCCGCCTCTGATTCCCCAACTCTGATTCCCCACCTCTGATTCTCCAGCTCTGATTCCCCGCCTCTGTTTCCCCATATCTAAGTCCCCGCCTCTGATTCCGCAACTCTTATTCCCCACCTCTGATTCCCCAGCTCTGATTCCCCGCCTCTGATTCCCTGCATCTAATTCCCCAGCTCTGATTCCCCACCTCTGATTCCCCGTGTCTGATTTCCTGCCTCTGATTCCACGCCTCTGATTACCCATGTCTGATTCACCGCCTCTGATTCCCCACCTCTGATTCCCCATCTCTGATTCCGCACATCCCATTCCCTTCCTCTGATTCCCCGCCTCTGATTCCCCGCCTCAAATTCCCCGTGTCTGATTCACCGCCTCTGATTCCCCACCTCTGATTCCCCATCTCTGATTCCGCACATCCGATTCCCTGCTTCTGATTCCCCGCCTCTGATTCACAGCCTCTGATTCCCCAGCTCTGATTCCCCGCCTCAGATTCCCCGCGTCTTATTCCCTGCTTCTGATTCTGATTCCCTGCCTCTAATTCCCCATCTCTGATTCCGCACATCTGATTCCCTGCCTCTGATTCCCCACCTCTGATTCCCCATATCTGATTCCCCGCCTCTGTTTCCCCGCCTCTAATTCCCCGCCTCTGTTTCCCCATATCTAAGTCCCCGCCTCTGATTCCCCAACTCTGATTCCCCACCTCTGATTCCCCATATCTGATTCCCCGCCTCTGTTTCCCCGCCTCTGATACCCCGCCACTGTTTCCCCATATCTGATTCCCCGCCTCTGAATCCCCAACTCTGATTCCCTGCATCTAATTCCCCAGCTCTGATTCCCCGCCTCTGATTCCCCGTGTCTGATTTCCTGCCTCTGATTCCCCGCCTCTGATTACCCATGTCTGATTCACCGCCTCTGATTCCCCACCTCTGATTCCCCATCTCTGATTCCGCACATCCGATTCCCTGCCTCTGATTCCCCGCCTCTGATTCACCGCCTCTGATTCCCGGCCTCTGATTTCCCGCCTCTGATTCCCCATATCTGATTCCCCACCTCTGTTTCCCCGCCTCTGATTCCCCACCTCTGATTAACAATATCTGATTCCCCGCCTCTGATTCCCCACCTCTGATTCCCCGCCTCTGATTCGCCAGCTATGATTCCCCACCTCTGATTCCCCGCGTCTGATTCCCTGCCTCTGATTCCCCGCCTCTGATTCCACATCTCTGATTCACCACCTCTGATTCCCAGCGTCTGATTCCCCGCCTCTGATTCCCCATCTCTGATTCCCCATTTCTGATTCCCCATCTCTGATTCCCCAATTCTGATTCCCCGCCTCTGATTCCCCAGCTCTGAATCCTCGCCTCTGATTCCCTGCCTCTGATTCCCAACATCTGATTCCCCACCTCTGAATTCCCATATTGATTCCCTGTCTCTGATTCCCCGCCTCTGATTCCCCAACTCTGATTCCCCGCCTCTGATTCCCCAGCTCTGATTCCCCGCCTCTGATTCCCCGTGTTTGATTCCCTGCCTCTGATTCCCGGCCTCTGATTCCCCATCTCTGATTCACCGCCTTCCATTCGCCACCTCTGATTCCCATATCTGATTCCCCGCCTCTGTTTCCCCGCCTCTGATTCCCCGCCTCTGATTCCCCATATCTCATTCCCCGCCTCTGAATCCCCATCTCTGATTCCCGGACTCTGATTCCCCACCTCTGATTCCCGGACTCTTATTCCCGGCATCTGATTCCGGCCTCTGATTCCTGGCCTCTGATTCCCTGCTTCCTATTCTGATTCCCTGCCTCTGATTCCCCATCTCTGATTGCGCACATCTGATTCCCTGCCTCTGATTCCCCACCTCTGATTCCCCATATCTGATTTCCCGCCTCTGTTTCCCCGCCTCTGATTCCCCGCCTCTGTTTCCCAATATCTAAGTCCCCGCCTCTGATTCCCCAACTCTGATTCCCCACCTCTGATTCTCCAGCTCTGATTCCCCGCCTCTGATTCCCCGCATCTGATTCCCTGCATCTGATTCCAAGCCTCTGATTCCCTGCATCTGATTCCCAACCTCTGATTCCCCACCTCTGATTCCCCATATCTGATTCCCCGCCTCTGTTTCCCCGCCTCTGATTCCCCGCCTCTGTTTCCCCATATCTGATTCCCGGCCTCTGATTCCCCGCCTCTGATTCCCCGCCTCTGATTCCCTGCCTCTGATTCCCCATCTCCGATTCCGCACATCTGATACCCTGCCTCTGATTCCCCGCCTCTGATTCCCCGCCTCTGATTCCCTGCCTCTGATTCCCAACATCTGATCCCCACCTCTGATTCCCCATATCTGATTCCCCGCCTCTGTTTCCCCGCCTCTGATTCCCCTCCTCTGATTCCCCAACTCTAATTCCCCGCCTCTGATTCCCCAGCTCTGATTCCCCGTGTTTGATTCCCTGCCTCTGATTCCCTGCCCTGATTCCCCATCTCTGTTTCACCGCCTTTGATTCGCCACCTCTGATTCCCCATATCTGATTCCCCGCCTCTGTTTCCCCGCCTCTGATTCCCTGCCTCTGATTCCCAACCTCTGATTCCACACCTCTGATTCCCCATATCTGATTCCCCGCCTGTGTTTCCCCACCTCTGATTCCCCGCCCCTGTTTCCCCATATCTGATTCCCCGCCTCTGATTCCCCAACCCTGATTCCCCGCCTCTGATTCCCCAGCTCTGATTCCCCGCCTCTGATTCCCCGTGTTTGATTCCCTGCCTCTGATTGCCCGCCTCTGATTCCCCATCTCTGATTCACCGCCTTTGATTCGCCACCTCTGATTCCCCATATCTGGTTCCCCGTCTCTGTTTCCCCGCCTCTGATTCCCCGCCTCTGATTCCCCATATCTCATTCCCCGCCTCTGAATCCCCATCTCTGATTCCCGGACTCTGATTCCCCACCTCTGATTCCCGGCCTCTTATTCCCGGCATCTGATTCCGGCCTCTGATTCCCGGCCTCTGATTCCCTGCTTCTGATTCTGATTCCCTGCCTCTGATTCCCCATCTCTGATTGCGCACATCTGATTCCCTGCCTCTGATTCCCCACCTCTGATTCCCCATATCTGATTCCCCGCCTCTGTTTCCCCGCCTCGGATTCCCCGCCTCTGTTTCCCAATATCTAAGTCCCCGCCTCTTATTCCCCAACTCTGATTCCCCACCTCTGATTCTCCAGCTCTGATTCCCCGCCTCTGTTTCCCCATATCTAAGTCCCCGCCTCTGATTCCGCAACTCTTATTCCCCACCTCTGATTCCCCAGCTCTGATTCCCCGCCTCTGATTCCCTGCATCTAATTCCCCAGCTCTGATTCCCCGCCTCTGATTCCCCATGTCTGATTTCCTGCCTCTGATTCCACGCCTCTGATTACCCATGTCTGATTCACCGCCTCTGATTCCCCACCTCTGATTCCCCATCTCTGATTCCGCACATCCCATTCCCTGCCTCTGATTCCCCGCCTCTGATTCCACGCCTCAAATTCCCCGTGTCTGATTCACCGCCTCTGATTCCCCACCTCTGATTCCCCATCTCTGATTCCGCACATCCGATTCCCTGCTTCTGATTCCCCACCTCTGATTCACAGCCTCTGATTCCCCAGCTCTGATTCCCCGCCTCAGATTCCCCGCGTCTTATTCCCTGCTTCTGATTCTGATTCCCTGCCTCTGATTCCCCATCTCTGATTCCGCACATCTGATTCCCTGCCTCTGATTCCCCACCTCTGATTCCCCATATCTGATTCCCCGACTCTGTTTCCCCGCCTCTGATTCCCCGCCTCTGTTTCCCCATATCTAAGTCCCCGCCTCTGATTCCCCAACTCTGATTCCCCACCTCTGATTCCCCATATCTGATTCCCCGCCTCTGTTTCCCCGCCTCTGATTCCCCGCCACTGTTTCCCCATATCTGATTCCCCGCCTCTGAATCCCCAACTCTGATTCCCTGCATCTAATTCCCCAGCTCTGATTCCCCGCCTCTGATTCCCCGTGTCTGATTTCCTGCCTCTGATTCCCCGCCTCTGATTACCCATGTCTGATTCACCGCCTCTGATTCCCCACCTCTGATTCCCCATCTCTGATTCCGCACATCCGATTCCCTGCCTCTGATTCCCCGCCTCTGATTCACCGCCTCTGATTCCCGGCCTCTGATTTCCCGCCTCTGATTCCCTGCCACTGATACCCCGCCCCTGATGCCCCACCTCTGATTCCCCATATCTGATTCCCCGCCTCTGTTTCCCCGCCTCTGATTCCCCGCCTCTGATTCCCCATATCTGATTCCCCGCCTCTGATTCCCCAACTCTGATTCCCCGCCTCTGATTCCCCAGTTCTGAATCCCCGCCTCTGATTCCCCGCGTCTGATTACCGGCCTCTGATTCCCCGCCTCTGATTCTCCATCTCTGATTCACAACCTCTGATTCCCCACCTCTGATTCCCCATATCTGATTCCCCGCCTCTGTTTCCCCGCCTCTGATTCCCCACCTCTGATTAACAATATCTGATTCCCCGCCTCTGATTCCCCACCTCTGATTCCCCGCCTCTGATTCCCCGTGTTTGATTCCCTGCCTCTGATTCCCGGCCTCTGATTCCCCATCTCTGATTCACCGCCTTTGATTCGCCACCTCTGATTCCCCATATCTGATTCCCCGCCTCTGTTTCCCCGCCTCTGATACCCGCCTCTGATTCCCCATATCTCATTCCCCACCTCTGAATCCCCATCTCTGATTCCCGGACTCTGATTCCCCACCTCTGATTCCCGGCCTCTTATTCCCGGCATCTGATTCCGGCCTCTGATCCCCGGCCTCTGATTCCCTGCTTCTGATTCTGATTCCCTGCCTCTGATTCCCCATCTCTGATTGCGCACATCTGATTCCCTGCCTCTGATTCCCCACCTCTGATTCCCCATATCTGATTCGCCGCCTCTGTTTCCCCGCCTCTGATTCCCCGCCTCTGTTTCCCAATATCTAAGTCCCCGCCTCTGATTCCCCAACTCTGATTCCCCACCTCTGATTCTCCAGCTCTGATTCCCCGCCTCTGATTCCCCATCTCTGATTCCGCACATCTGATTCCCTGCCTCTGATTCCCCGACTCTGATTCCCCATCTCTGATTCCCCATCTCTGATTCCCCAATTCTGATTCCCCGCCTCTGATTCCCCAGCTCTGAATCCTCGCCTCTGATTCCCTGCCTCTGATTCCCAACATCTGATTCCCCACCTCTGACTTCCCATATTGATTCCCTGACTCTGATTCCCCGCCTCTGATTCCCCAACTCTGATTCCCCGCCTCTGATTCCCCAGCTCTGATTCCCCGCCTCTGATTCCCCGTGTTTGATTCCCTGCCTCTGATTCCCGGCCTCTGATTCCCCATCTCTGATTCACCGCCTTTCATTCGCCACTGATTCCCCATATCTGATTCCCCGCCTCTGTTTCCCCGCCTCTGATTCCCCGCCTCTGATTCCCCATATCTCATTCCCCGCCTCTGAATCCCCATCTCTGATTCCCGGACTCTGATTCCCCACCTCTAATTCCAGGACTCTTATTCCCGGCATCTGATTCCGGCCTCTGATTCCTGGCCTCTGATTCCCTGCTTCTGATTCTGATTCCCTGCCTCTGATTCCCCATCTCTGATTGCGCACATCTGATTCCCTGCCTCTGACTCCCCACCTCTGATTCCCCATATCTGATTTCCCGCCTCTGTTTCCCCGCCTCTGATTCCCCGCCTCTGTTTCCCAATATCTAAGTCCCCGCCTCTGATTCCCCAACTCTGATTCCCCACCTCTGATTCTCCAGCTCTGATTCCCCGCCTCTGATTCCCCGCATCTGATTCCCTGCATCTGATTCCAAGCCTCTGATTCCCTGCCTCTGATTCCCAACCTCTGATTCCCGCCCTCTGATTCCCCATATCTGATTCCCCGCCTCTGTTTCCCCGCCTCTGATTCCCCGCCTCTGTTTCCCCATATCTGATTCCCGGCCTCTGATTCCCCGCCTCTGATTCCCCGCCTCTGATTCCCTGCCTCTGATTCCCCATCTCCGATTCCGCACATCTGATACCCTGCCTCTGATTCCCCGCCTCTGATTCCCCGCCTCTGATTCCCTGCCTCTGATTCCCAACATTTGATTCCCCACCTCTGATTCCCCATATCTGATTCCCCGCCTCTGTTTCCCTGCCTCTGATTCCCCTCCTCTGATTCCCCAACTCTAATTCCCCGCCTCTGATTCCCCAGCTCTGATTCCCCGTGTTTGATTCCCTGCCACTGATTCCCTGCCCTGATTCCCCATCTCTGTTACACCGCCTTTGATTCGCCACCTCTGATTCCCCATATCTGATTCCCCGCCTCTGTTTCCCCGCCTCTGATTCCCTGCCTCTGATTCCCAACCTCTGATTCCACACCTCTGATTCGCCATATCTGATTCCCCGCCTGTGTTTCCCCACCTCTGATTCCCCGCCCCTGTTTCCCCATATCTGATTCCCCGCCTCTGATTCCCCAACCCTGATTCCCCGCCTCTGATTCCCCAGCTCTGATTCCCCGCCTCTGATTCCCCGTGTTTGATTCCCTGCCTCTGATTCCCGGCCTCTGATTCCCCATCTCTGATTCACCGCCTTTGATTCGCCACCTCTGATTCCCCATATCTGATTCCCCGTCTCTGTTTCCCCGCCTCTGATTCCCCGCCTCTGATTCCCCATATCTCATTCCCCGCCTCTGAATCCCCATCTCTGATTCCCGGCCTCTTATTCCTGGCATCTGATTCCGGCCTCTGATTCCCGGCCTCTGATTCCCTGCTTCTGATTCTGATTCCCTGCCTCTGATTCCCCATCTCTGATTCCGCACATCTGATTCCCTGCCTCTGATTCCCCGACTCTGATTCCCCAGCTCTGACTCCCCGCCTCTGATTCCCCAACTCTGATTCCCCGCCTCTGATTCCCCAGCTCTGATTCCCCGCCTCTGATTCCCCATCTCTGATTCCCCATCTCTGATTCCCCATCTCTGATTCCCCAATTCTGATTCCCCGCCTCTGATTCCCCAGCTCTGAATCCTCGCCTCTGATTCCCTGCCTCTGATTCCCAACATCTGATTCCCCACCTCTGACTTCCCATATTGATTCCCTGCCTCTGATTCCCCGCCTCTGATTCCCCAACTCTGATTCCCCGCCTCTGATTCCCCAGCTCTGATTCCCCGCCTCTGATTCCCCGTGTTTAATTCCCTGCCTCTGATTCCCGGCCTCTGATTCCCCTTCTCTGATTCACCGCCTTTCATTCGCCACCTCTGATTCCCCATATCTGATTCCCCGCCTCTGTTTCCCCGCCTCTGATTCCCCGCCTCTGATTCCCCATATCTCATTCCCCGCCTCTGAATCCCCATCTCTGATTCCCGGACTCTGATTCCCCACCTCTGATTCCCGGACTCTTATTCCCGGCATCTGATTCCGGCCTCTGATTCCTGGCCTCTGATTCCCTGCTCCTGATTCTGATTCCCTGCCTCTGATTCCCCATCTCTGATTGCGCACATCTGATTCCCTGCCTCTGATTCCCCACCTCTGATTCCCCATATCTGATTTCCCGCTTCTGTTTCCCCGCCTCTGATTCCCCGCCTCTGTTTCCCAATATCTAAGTCCCCGCCTCTGATTCCCCAACTCTGATTCCCCACCTCTGATTCTCCAGCTCTGATTCCCCGCCTCTGATTCCCCGCATCTGTTTCCCTGCATCTGATTCCAAGCCTCTGATTCCCTGCCTCTGATTCCCAACCTCTGATTCCCACCCTCTGATTCCCCATATCTGATTCCCCGCCTCTGTTTCCCCACCTCTGATTCCCCGCCTCTGTTTCCCCATATCTGATTCCCGGCCTCTGATTCCCCGCCTCTGATTCCCCGCCTCTGATTCCCGGCCTCTGATTCCCCATCTCCGATTCCGCACATCTGATACCCTTTTCTGATTCCCCGCCTCTGATTCCCCGCCTCTGATTCCCTGCCTCTGATTCCCTGCCCTGATTCCCCATCTCTGTTTCACCGCCTTTGATTCGCCACCTCTGATTCCCCATATCTGATTCCCCGCCTCTGTTTCCCCGCCTCTGATTCCCTGCCTCTGATTCCCAACCTCTGATTCCACACCTCTGATTCCCCATATCTGATTCCCCGCCTGTGTTTCCCCACCTCTGATTCCCCGCCCCTGTTTCCCCATATCTGATTCCCCGCCTCTGATTCCCCAACCCTGATTCCCCGCCTCTGATTCCCCAGCTCTGATTCCCCGCCTCTGATTCCCCGTGTTTGATTCCCTGCCTCTGATTCCCGGCCTCTGATTCCCCATCTCTGATTCACCGCCTTTGATTCGCCACCTCTGATTCCCCATATCTGATTCCCCGTCTCTGTTTCCCCGCCTCTGATTCCCCGCCTCTGATTCCCCATATCTCATTCCCCGCCTCTGAATCCCCATCTCTGATTCCCGGACTCTGATTCCCCACCTCTGATTCCCGGCCTCTTATTCCCGGCATCTGATTCCGGCCTCTGATTCCCGGCCTCTGATTCCCTGCTTCTGATTCTGATTCCCTGCCTCTGATTCCCCATCTCTGATTGCGCACATCTGATTCCCTGCCTCTGATTCCCAACCTCTGATTCCCCATATCTGATTCCCCGCCTCTGTTTCCCCGCC
This sequence comes from Narcine bancroftii, assembly GCF_036971445.1. NCBI lineage: Eukaryota > Metazoa > Chordata > Chondrichthyes > Torpediniformes > Narcinidae > Narcine > Narcine bancroftii. The sequence continues at coordinate 158,270,906 of NC_091473.1, read as the reverse complement.
TCTGATTCCCCGCCTCTGTTTCCCAATATCTAAGTCCCCGCCTCTGATTCCCCAACTCTGATTCCCCACCTCTGATACTCCAGCTCTGATTCCCCACCTCTGTTTCCCCATATCTAAGTCCCCGCCTCTGATTCCCCAACTCTGATTCCCCACCTCTGATTCCCCAGCTCTTATTCCCCGCCTCTGATTCCCTGCATCTAATTCCCCAGCTCTGATTCCCCGCCTCTGATTCCCCGTGTCTGATTTCCTGCCTCTGATTCCACGCCTCTGATTACCCATGTCTGATTCACCGCCTCTGATTCCCCACCTCTGATTCCCCATCTCTGATTCCGCACATCCCATTCCCTGCCTCTGATTCCCCGCCTCTGATTCCCCGCCTCAAATTCCCCGTGTCTGATTCACCGCCTCTGATTCCCCACCTCTGATTCCCCATCTCTGATTCCGCACATCCGATTCCCTGCTTCTGATTCCCCGCCTCTGATTCACAGCCTCTGATTCCCCAGCTCTGATTCCCCGCCTCAGATTCCCCGCGTCTTATTCCCTGCTTCTGATTCTGATTCCCTGCCTCTGATTCCCCATCTCTGATTCCGCACATCTGATTCCCTGCCTCTGATTCCCCACCTCTGATTCCCCATATCTGATTCCCCGCCTCTGTTTCCCCGCCTCTGATTCCCCGCCTCTGTTTCCCCATATCTAAGTCCCCGCCTCTGATTCCCCAACTCTGATTCCCCACTTCTGATTCCCCAGCTCTGATTCCCCACCTCTGATTCCCCATATCTGATTCCCCGCCTCTGTTTCCCCGCCTCTGATTCCCCGCCACTGTTTCCCCATATCTGATTCCCCGCCTCTGAATCCCCAACTCTGATTCCCTGCATCTAATTCCCCAGCTCTGATTCCCCGCCTCTGATTCCCCGTGTCTGATGTCCTGCCTCTGATTCCCCGCCTCTGATTACCCATGTCTGATTCACCGCCTCTGATTCCCCACCTCTGATTCCCCATCTCTGATTCCGCACATCCGATTCCCTGCCTCTGATTCCCCGCCTCTGATTCACCGCCTCTGATTCCCGGCCTCTGATTTCCTGCCTCTGATTGATTCCCTGCCACTGATACCCCGCCCCTGATTCCCCACCTCTGATTCCCCATATCTGATTCCCCGCCTCTGTTTCCCCGCCTCTGATTCCCCGCCTCTGATTCCCCATATCTGATTCCCCGCCTCTGATTCCCCAACTCTGATTCCCCGCCTCTGATTCCCCAGCTCTGAATCCCCGCCTCTGATTCCCCGCGTCTCATTACCGGCCTCTGATTCCCCGCCTCTGATTCTCCATCTCTGATTCACAACCTCTGATTCCCCACCTCTGATTCCCCATATCTGATTCCCCGCCTCTGTTTCCCCGCCTCTGATTCCCCACCTCTGATTAACAATATCTGATTCCCCGCCTCTGATTCCCCACCTCTGATTCCCCGCCTCTGATTCGCCAGCTATGATTCCCCGCCTCTGATTCCCCAGCTCTGATTCCCCGCCTCTGATTCCCCGTGTTTCATTCCCTGCCTCTGATTCCCGGCCTCTGATTCCCCATCTCTGATTCACCGCCTTTGATTCGCCACCTCTGATTCCCCATATCTGATTCCCCGCCTCTGTTTCCCCGCCTCTGATTCCCCGCCTCTGATTCCCCATATCTCATTCCCCACCTCTGAATCCCCATCTCTGATTCCCGGACTCTGATTCCCCACCTCTGATTCCCGGCCTCTTATTCCCGGCATCTGATTCCGGCCTCTGATCCCCGGCCTCTGATTCCCTGCTTCTGATTCTGATTCCCTGCCTCTGATTCCCCATCTCTGATTGCGCACATCTGATTCCCTGCCTCTGATTCCCCACCTCTGATTCCCCATATCTGATTCCCCGCCTCTGTTTCCCCGCCTCTGATTCCCCGCCTCTGTTTCCCAATATCTAAGTCCCCGCCTCTGATTCCCCAACTCTGATTCCCCAACTCTGATTCCCCACCTCTGATTCTCCAGCTCTGATTCCCCGCCTCTGATTCCCCATCTCTGATTCCGCTCATCTGATTCCCTGCCTCTGATTCCCCGACTCTGATTCCCCAGCTCTGATTCCCCGCCTCTGATTCCCCAACTCTGATTCACCGCCTTTGATTCGCCACCTCTGAATCCCCATATCTGATTCCTCGCCTCTGTTTCACCGCCTCTGATTCCCCGCCTCTGATTCCCCATATCTCATTCCCTGCCTCTGATTCCCCATCTCTGATTCCCGGACTCTGATTCCCAACCTCTGATTCCAGGCCTCTTATTCCCGGCATCTGATTCCGGCCTCTAATTCCCGGCCTCTGATTCCCTGCTTCTGATTCTGATTCCCCACCTCTGATTCCCCATCTCTGATTCCGCACATCCGATTCCCTGCCTCTGATTCCCCGCCCCTGATTCACCGCCTCTGATTCCCGGCCTCTGATTTCCCGCCTCTGATTCCCTGCCACTGATACCCCGCCCGTGATTCCCCACCTCTGATTCCCCATATCTGATTCCCCGCCTCTGTTTCCCCGCCTCTGATTCCCCGCCTCTGATTCCCCATATCTGATTCCCCGCCTCTGATTCCCCAACTCTGATTCCCCGCCTCTGATTCCCCAGCTCTGATTCCCCGCCTCTGATTCCCCGCATCTGATTCCCTGCATCTGATTCCAAGCCTCTGATTCCCTGCCTCTGATTCCCAACCTCTGATTCCCCACCTCTGATTCCCCATATCTGATTCCCCGCCTCTGTTTCCCCGCCTCTGATTCCCGCCTCTGTTTCCCCATATCTAATTCCCAACCTCTGATGCCCCAACTCTGATTCCCTGCCTCTGATTCCCCGCATTCTATTCCCTGCCTCTGATTCCCCGCCTGTGATTCCCCATCTCTGATTCACCACCTCTGATTCCCCACCTCTGATTCCCCATATCTAATTCCCCGCCTCTGTTTTCCCGCCTCTGATTCCCCGCCTCTGTTTCCCCATATCTGATTCCCCGCCTCTGAATCCCCAACTCTGATTCCCTGCCTCTGATTCCCTGCTTCTGATTCTGATTCCCCACCTCTGATTCCCTATCTCTGATTCCGCACATCTAATTCCCTGCCTCTGATTCCCCATCTCTGATTCCCCATATCTGATTCCCCGCCTTCTGTTCCCCACCTCTGATTCCCCGCCTCTGGTTCCCCATATCTAAGTCCCCGACTCTGATTCCCCAACTCTGATTCCCCGCCTCTGATTCCCCGCATCTGATTCCCTGCATCTGATTCCAAGCCTCTGATTCCCTGCATCTGATTCCCAACCTCTGATTCCCCACCTCTGATTCCCCATATCTGATTCCCCGCCTCTGTTTCCCCGCCTCTGATTCCCCGCCTCTGTTTCCCCATATCTGATTCCCGGCCTCTGATTCCCCGCCTCTGATTCCCCGCCTCTGATTCCCTGCCTCTGATTCCCCATCTCCGATTCGGCACATCTGATTCCCTGCCTCTGATTCCCCGCCTCTGATTCCCCGCCTCTGATTCCCTGCCTCTGATTCCCAACATCTGATTCTCCATCTCTGATTCCCCATATCTGATTCCCCGCCTCTGTTTCCCCGCCTCTGATTCCCCTCCTCTGATTCGCCAACACTAATTCCCCGCCTCTGATTCCCCAGCTCTGATTCCCCGTGTTTCATTCCCTGCCTCTGATTCCCTGCCCTGATTCCCCATCTCTGTTTCAACGCCTTTGATTCGCCACCTCTGATTCCCCATATCTGATTCCCCGCCTCTGTTTCCCCGCCTCTGATTCCCTGCCTCTGATTCCCAACCTCTGATTCCACACCTCTGATTCCCCATATCTGATTCCCGCCTGTGTTTCCCCACCTCTGATTCCACGCCCCTGTTTCCCCATATCTGATTCCCCACCTCTGATTCCCCAACCCTGATTCCCCGCCTCTGATTCCCCAGCTCTGATTCCCCGCCTCTGATTCCCCGTGTTTGATTCCCTGCCTCTGATTGCCCGCCTCTGATTCCCCATCTCTGATTCACCGCCTTTGATTCGCCACCTCTGATTCCCCATATCTGATTCCCCGTCTCTGTTTCCCCGCCTCTGATTACCCGCCTCTGATTCCCCATATCTCATTCCCCGCCTCTGAATCCCCATCTCTGATTCCCGGACTCTGATTCCCCACCTCTGATTCCCGGCCTCTTATTCCCGGCATCTGATTCCGGCCTCTGATTCCCGGCCTCTGATTCCCTGCTTCTGATTCTGATTCCCTGCCTCTGATTCCCCATCTCTGATTGCGCACATCTGATTCCCTGCCTCTGATTCCCCACCTCTGATTCCCCATATCTGATTCCCCGCCTCTGTTTCCCCGCCTCTGATTCCCCGCCTCTGTTTCCCAATATCTAAGTCCCCGCCTCTGATTCCCCAACTCTGATTCCCCACCTCTGATTCTCCAGCTCTGATTCCCCGCCTCTGTTTCCCCATATCTAAGTCCCCGCCACTGATTCCCCAACTCTGATTCCCCACCTCTGAATCCCCAGCTCTGATTCCCCGCCTCTGATTCCCCGCATCTGATTCCCTGCATCTGATTCCCAGCCTCTGATTCCCTGCCTGTGATTCCCAACCTCTGATTCCCCACCTCTGATTCCCCATATCTGATTCCCCGCCTCTGTTTCCCCGCCTCTGATTCCCCGCCTCTGTTTCCCCATATCTGATTCCCTGTGTTTGATTCCCTGCCTCTGATTCCCGGCCTCTGATTCCCCATCTCTGATTCACCGCCTTTCATTCGCCACTGATTCCCCATATCTGATTCCCCGCCTCTGTTTCCCCGCCTCTGATTCCCCGCCTCTGATTCCCCAGCTCTGATTCCCCGCCTCTGATTCCCCGTGTTTGATTCCCTGCCTCTGATTCCCGGCCTCTGATTCCCCATCTCTGATTCACCGCCTTTCATTCGCCACTGATTCCCCATATCTGATTCCCCGCCTCTGTTTCCCCGCCTCTGATTCCCCGCCTCTGATTCCCCATATCTCATTCCCCGCCTCTGAATCCCCATCTCTGATTCCCGGACTCTGATTCCCCACCTCTGATTCCCGGACTCTTATTCCCGGCATCTGATTCCGGCCTCTGATTCCTGGCCTCTGATTCACTGCTTCTGATTCTGATTCCCTGCCTCTGATTCCCCATATCTGATTGCGCACATCTGATTCCCTGCCTCTGATTCCCCACCTCTGATTCCCCATATCTGATTTCCCGCCTCTGTTTCCCCGCCTCTGATTCCCCGCCTCTGTTTCCCAATATCTAAGTCCCCGCCTCTGATTCCCCAACTCTGATTCCCCACCTCTGATTCTCCAGCTCTGATTCCCCGCCTCTGATTCCCCGCATCTGATTCCCTGCATCTGATTCCAAGCCTCTGATTCCCTGCCTCTGATTCCCAACCTCTGATTCCCGCCCTCTGATTCCCCATATCTGATTCCCCGCCTCTGTTTCCCCGCCTCTGATTCCCCGCCTCTGTTTCCCCATATCTGATTCCCGGCCTCTGATTCCCCGCCTCTGATTCCCCGCCTCTGATTCCCTGCCTCTGATTCCCCATCTCCGATTCCGCACATCTGATACCCTGCCTCTGATTCCCCGCCTCTGATTCCCCGCCTCTGATTCCCTGCCTCTGATTCCCAACATTTGATTCCCCACCTCTGATTCCCCATATCTGATTCCCCGCCTCTGTTTCCCCGCCTCTGATTCCCCTCCTCTGATTCCCCAACTCTAATTCCCCGCCTCTGATTCCCCAGCTCTGATTCCCCGTGTTTGATTCCCTGCCACTGATTCCCTGCCCTGATTCCCCATCTCTGTTTCACCGCCTTTGATTCGCCACCTCTGATTCCCCATATCTGATTCCCCGCCTCTGTTTCCCCGCCTCTGATTCCCTGCCTCTGATTCCCAACCTCTGATTCCACACCTCTGATTCGCCATATCTGATTCCCCGCCTGTGTTTCCCCACCTCTGATTCCCCGCCCCTGTTTCCCCATATCTGATTCCCCGCCTCTGATTCCCCAACCCTGATTCCCCGCCTCTGATTCCCCAGCTCTGATTCCCCGCCTCTGATTCCCCGTGTTTGATTCCCTGCCTCTGATTCCCGGCCTCTGATTCCCCATCTCTGATTCACCGCCTTTGATTCGCCACCTCTGATTCCCCATATCTGATTCCCCGTCTCTGTTTCCCCGCCTCTGATTCCCCGCCTCTGATTCCCCATATCTCATTCCCCGCCTCTGAATCCCCATCTCTGATTCCCGGACTCTGATTCCCCACCTCTGATTCCCGGCCTCTTATTCCTGGCATCTGATTCCGGCCTCTGATTCCCGGCCTCTGATTCCCTGCTTCTGATTCTGATTCCCTGCCTCTGATTCCCCATCTCTGATTCCGCACATCTGATTCCCTGCCTCTGATTCCCCGACTCTGATTCCCCAGCTCTGACTCCCCGCCTCTGATTCCCCAACTCTGATTCCCCGCCTCTGATTCGCCAGCTATGATTCCCCGCCTCTGATTCCCCGCCTCTGATTCCCTGCCTCTGATTCCCAACCTCTGATTCCCCACCTCTGATTCCCCATATCTGATTCCCCGCCTCTGTTTCCCCGCCTCTGATTCCCCTCCTCTGATTCCCCAACTCTAATTTCCCGCCTCTGATTCCCCAGCTCTGATTCCCCGTGTTTGATTCCCTGCCTCTGATTCCCTGCCTCTGATTCCCCAGCTTCATTCCCCGCCTTTGATTCCCCCCGTCTGATTCCCAGCCTCTGAATCCCCGTGTCTGATAACCTGCCTCTGATTCCCCGCCTCTGATTCCCCATCTCAGATTCACCGGCTCTGAGTCCCCACCTCTGATTCCCCATCTCTGATTCCGCACATCCGATTCCCTGCCTCTGATTCCCCGACTCTGATTCCCCACCTCTGATTCCCCAGCTCTGATTCCCCGCCTCTGATTCCCCAACTCTGATTCCACGCCTCTGATTCCCCGGCTCTGATTCCCCGCCTCTGATTCCCCGTGTTTGATCCCCTGCCTCTGATTCCCCAGCTCTGATTCCCCATCTCTGATACACCGCCTTTGATTCGCCACCTCTGATTCCCCATATCTGATTCCTCGCCACTGTTTCCCCGCCTCTGATTCCCCGCCTCTGATTCCCCATATCTCATTCACCGCCTCTGATTCCCCATCTCTGATTCCCGGACTCTGATTCCCCACCTCTGATTCCCGACCTCTTATTCCCGGCATCTGATTCCGGCCTCTGATTCCCGGCCTCTGATTCCCTGCTTCTGATTCTGATTCCCTGCCTCTGATTCCCCATTTCTGATTCCGCACATCTAATTCCCTGCCTCTGATTCCCCACCTCTGATTCCCCATATCTGAATCCCCGCCTCTGTTTCCCCGTCTCTGATTCCCCGCCTCTGTTTCCCCATATCTAAGTCCCCGCCTCTGATTCCCCAACTTTGATTCCCCACCTCTGATTCCCCAGCTCTGATTCCCCGCCTCTGATTCCCCACCTCTGATTCCCCATACCTGATTCCCTGCCTCTGTTTCCCCGCCTCTGATTACCCGCTTCTGTTTCCACATATCTGATTCCCGGCCTCTGATTCCCTGCCTCTGATTCCCCGCCTCTGATTCCCCATATCTCATTCACCGCCTCTGATTCCCCATCTCTGATTCCCGGACTCTGATTCCCCACCTTTGATTCCCGACCTCTTATTCCCGGCATCTGATTCCGGCCTCTGATTCCCGGCCTCTGATTCCCTGCTTCTGATTCTGATTCCCTGCCTCTGATTCCCCATTTCTGATTCCGCACATCTAATTCCCTGCCTCTGATTCCCCACCTCTGATTCCCCATATCTGAATCCCCGCCTCTGTTTCCCCGTCTCTGATTCCCCGCCTCTGTTTCCCCATATCTAAGTCCCCGCCTCTGATTCCCCAACTTTGATTCCCCACCTCTGATTCCCCAGCTCTGATTCCCCGCCTCTGATTCCCCACCTCTGATTCCCCATACCTGATTCCCTGCCTCTGTTTCCCCGCCTCTGATTACCCGCTTCTGTTTCCACATATCTGATTCCCGGCCTCTGATTCCCTGCCTCTGATTCCCCGCCTCTGATTCCCTGCCTCTGATTCCCCATCTCCGATTCCGCACATCCGATTCCCTGCCTCTCATTCCCCGCCTCTGATTCCCCGCCTCTGATTCCCTGCCTCTGATTCCCAACCTCTGATTCCCCACCTCTGATTCCCCGTGTTTGATTCCCCGCCTCTGTTTCCCCGCCTCTGATTCCCCGCCTCTGATTCCCCAACCCTAATTCCCCGCCTCTGATTCCCCATATCTGATTCCCCGCCTCTGTTTCCCCGCCTCTGATTCCCCGCCCCTGTTTCCCCATATCTGATTCCCTGCCTCTGATTCCCCAACTTTGATTCCCAGACTCTGATTCCCCAGCTCTGATTCCCCGCCTCTGATTCCCCGCATCTGATTCCCTGCATCTGATTCCAAGCCTCTGATTCCCTGCCTCTGATTCCCAACCTCTGATTCCCCTCCTCTGATTCCCCATATCTGATTCCCAGCCACTGTTACCCCGCCTCTGATTCCCCGCCTCTGTTTCCCCATATCTGATTCCCGGCCTCTGATTCCCCGCCTCTGATTCCCCGCCTCTGATTCCCTGCCTCTGATTCCCCATCTCCGATTCCGCACATCTGATTCCCTGCCTCTGATTCCCCGCCTCTGATTCCCCGCCTCTGATTCCCTGCCTCTGATTTCCAACCTCTGATTCCCCACCTCTGATTCCCCGTGTTTGATTCCCCGCCTCTGTTTCCCCGCCACTGATTCCCCGCCTCTGATTCCCCAACTCTAATTCCCCGCCTCTGATTCCCCATATCTGATTCCCCGCCTCTGTTTCCCCGCCTCTGATTCCCCGCCCCTGTTTCCCCATATCTGATTCCCTGACTTTGATTCCCCAACTTTGATTCCCAGCCTCAGATTCCCCAGCTCTGATTCCCCGCCTCTGATTCCCCGTGTTTGATTCCCTGCCTCTGATTCCCCGCCTCTGATTCCCCATCTCTGATTCACCGCCTTTGATTCGCCACCTCTGATTCCCCATATCTGATTCCCCACCTCCGTTTCCCCGCCTCTGATTCCCCGCCTCTGATTCTCCATATCTCATTCCCCGCCTCTGACTCCCCATCTCTGATTCCCGGACTCTGATTCCCCACCTCTGATTCCCGGCCTCTTATTCCCAGCATCTGATTCCAGGCCTCTGATTCCCGGCCTCTGACTCCCCGCTTCTGATTCTGATTCCCTGCCTCTGATTCCCCATCTCTGATTCCGCACATCTGATTACCTGCCTCTGATTCCCCACCTCTGATTCCCCATATCTGATTCCCCGCCTCTGTTTCCATGCCTCTGATTCCCCGCCTCTGTTTCCCCATATCTAATTCCCCATCTCTGATGCCCCAACTCTGATTCCCCGCCTCTGATTCCCCAGCTCTGATTCCCCGCCTCTGATTCCCTGCATCCGATTCCCCATATCTGATTCCCCGCCTCTGTTTCCCCGCCCCTGATTCCCCGCCTCTTTTTCCCCATATCTGATTATCCGCCTCTGATTCCCAACTATGATTCCCCGCCTCTGAATCCCCGCGTCTGATTCCCTGCCTCTGCTTCCCCGCCTCTGATTCCCCAACTCTGATTCCCCAGCTCTGATTCCCCGCCTCTGATTCCCCGTGTTTGATTCCCTGCCTCTGATTCCCGGCCTCTGATTCCCCATCTCTGATTCACCGCCTTTGATTCGCCACCTCTGATTCCCCATATCTGATTCCCCGCATCTGTTTCCCCGCCTCTGATTCCCCGCCTCTGATTCCCCATATCTCATTCCCCGCCTCTGAATCCCCATCTCTGATTCCCGGACTCTGATTCCCCACCTCTGATTCCCGGCCTCTTATTCCCGGCATCTGATTCCGGCCTCTGATTCCCGGCCTCTGATTCCCTGCTTCTGATTCTGATTCACTGCCTCTGATTCCCCATCTCTGATTCCGCACATCTGATTCCCTGCCTCTGATTCCCCACCTCTGATTCCCCATATCTGACTCCCCGCCTCTGTTTCCCCGCCTCTGATTCCCCGCCTTTGTTTCCCAATATCTAAGTCCCCGCCTCTGATTCCCCAACTCTGATTCCCCACCTCTGATTCCCCAGCTCTGATTCCCCGCCTCTGATTCCCCGCATCTGATTCCCTGCATCTGATTCCCAACCTCTGATTCCCCACCTCTGATTCCCCATATCTGATTACCCGCCTCTGTTTCCCCGCCTCTGATTCCCCACCTCTGTTTCCCCATATCTGATTCCCGGCCTCTTATTCCCCGACTCTGATTCCCCACCTCTGATTCCCTACCTCTGATTGCCCATCTCCGATTCCGCACATCTGATTCCCTGCCTCTGATTCCCCGCCTCTGATTCCCTGCCTCTGATTCCCAACCTCTGATTCCCCACCTCTGATTCCCCATTTCTGATTCCCCGCCTCTGTTTCCCCGCCTCTGATTCCCCTCCTCTGATTCCCCAACTCTAATTCCCCGCCTCTGATTCCCCAGCTCTGATTCCCCGTGTTTGATTCCCTGCCTCTGATTCCCTGCCTCTGATTCCCCAGCTTCATTCCCCGCCTTTGATTCCCCCCGTCTGATTCCCAGCCTCTGAATCCCCGTGTCTGATAACCTGCCTCTGATTCCCCGCCTCTGATTCCCCATCTCAGATTCACCGCCTCTGATTCCCCACCTCTGATTCCCCATCTCTGATTCCGCACATCCGATTCCCTGCCTCTGATTCCCCGACTCTGATTCCCCACCTCTGATTCCCCAGCTCTGATTCCCCGCCTCTGATTCCCCAACTCTGATTCCCCGCCACTGATTCCCCAGCTCTGATACCCCGCCTCTGATTCCCCGTGTTTGATCCCCTGCCTCTGATTCCCCAGCTCTGATTCCCCATCTCTGATTCACCGCCTTTGATTCGCCACCTCTGATTCCCCATATCTGATTCCTCGCCACTGTTTTCCCGCCTCTGATTCCCCGCCTCTGATTCCCCATATCTCATTCCCCGCCTCTGATTCCCCATCTCTGATTCCCGGACTCTGATTCCCCACCTCTGATTCCCGACCTCTTATTCCCGGCATCTGATTCCGGCCTCTGATTCCAGGCCTCTGATTCCCCATATCTGATTCCCCACCTCTGTTTCCCCAACTTTGATTCCCAACCTCTGATTCCCCATATCTGATTCCCCGCATCTGTTTCCCCGCCTCTGATTCCCCGCCTCTGATTCCCCATATCTCATTCCCCGCCTCTGAATCCCCATCTCTGATTCCCGGACTCTGATTCCCCACCTCTGATTCCCGGCCTCTTATTCCCGGCATCTGATTCCGGCCTCTGATTCCCGGCCTCTGATTCCCTGCTTCTGATTCTGATTCCCTGCCTCTGATTCCCCATCTCTGATTCCGCACATCTGATTCCCTGCCTCTGATTCCCCACCTCTGATTCCCCATATCTGACTCCCCGCCTCTGTTTCCCCGCCTCTGATTCCCCGCCTTTGTTTCCCAATATCTAAGTCCCCGCCTCTGATACCCCAACTCTGATTCCCCACCTCTGATTCCCCAGTTCCGATTCCCCGCCTCTGATTCCCCGCATCTGATTCCCTGCATCTGATTCCAAGCCTCTGATTCCCTGCCTCTGATTCCCAACCTCTGATTCCCCACCTCTGATTCCCCATATCTGATTCCCCGCCTCTGTTTCCCCGCCTCTGATTCCCCACCTCTGTTTCCCCATATCTGATTCCCGGCCTCTTATTCCCCGCCTCTGATTCCCCACCTCTGATTCCCTACCTCTGATTACCCATCTCCGATTCCGCACATCTGATTCCCTGCCTCTGATTCCCCGCCTCTGATTCCCTGCCTCTGATTCCCAACCTCTGATTCCCCACCTCTGATTCCCCATATCTGATTCCCCGCCTCTGTTTCCCCGCCTCTGATTCCCCTCCTCTGTTTCCCCAACTCTAATTCCCCGCCTCTGATTCCCCAGCTCTGATTCCCCGTGTTTGATTCCCTGCCTCTGATTCCCTGCCTCTGATTCCCCAGCTTCATTCCCCGCCTTTGATTCCCCCCGTCTGATTCCCAGCCTCTGAATCCCCGTGTCTGATAACCTGCCTCTGATTCCCCGCCTCTGATTCCCCATCTCAGATTCACCGCCTCTGATTCCCCACCTCTGATTCCCCATCTCTGATTCCGCACATCCGATTCCCTGCCTCTGATTCCCCGACTCTGATTCCCCACCTCTGATTCCCCAGCTCTGATTCCCCGCCTCTGATTCCCCACCTCTGATTCCCCAGCTCTGATTCCCCGCCTCTGTTTCCCCGCCCCTGATTCCCCGCCTCTGTTTCCCCATATCTGATTCCCCGCCTCTGATTCCCAACTATGATTCCCCGCCTCTGATTCCCCAGCTCTGATTCCCTGCCTCTGATTCCCCGTGTTCTATTCCCTGCCTCTGATTCCCCGCCTGTGATTCCCCATCTCTGATAAACCACCTCTGATTCCCCACCACTGATTCCCCATATCTAATTCCCCGCCTCTGTTTGCCCGCCTCTGATTCCCCACCTCTGTTTCCCCATATCTGATTCCCCGCCTCTGAATCCCCAACTCTGATTCCCTGCCTCTGATTCCCCAGCTTCATTCCCCGCCTTTGATTCCCCCGTCTGATTCCCAGCCTCTGAATCCCCGTGTCTGATAACCTGCCTCTGATTCCCCGCCTCTGATTCCCCATCTCAGATTCACCGCCTCTGATTCCCCACCTCTGATTCCCCATCTCTGATTCCGCACATCCGACTCCCTGCCTCTGATTCCCCGACTCTGATTCCCCACCTCTGATTCCCCAGCTCTGATTCCCCGCCTCTGATTCCCCAACTCTGATTCCCCGCCTCTGATTCCACAGCTCTGATTCCCAGCCTCTGAATCCCCGTGTCTGATAACCTGCCTCTGATTCCCCGCCTCTGATTCCCCATCTCAGATTCACCGCCTCTGATTCCCCACCTCTGATTCCCCATCTCTGATTCCGCACATCCGATTCCCTGCCTCTGATTCCCCGACTCTGATTCCCCACCTCTGATTCCCCAGCTCTGATTCCCCGCCTCTGATTCCCCAACTCTGATTCCCCGCCTCTGATTCCCCAGCTCTGATTCCCCGCCTCTGATTCCCCGTGTTTGATCCCCTGCCTCTGATTCCCCAGCTCTGATTCCCCATCTCTGATTCACCGCCTTTGATTCGCCACCTCTGATTCCCCATATCTGATTCCTCGCCACTGTTTTCCCGCCTCTGATTCCCCGCCTCTGATTCCCCATATCTCATTCCCCGCCTCTGATTCCCCATCTCTGATTCCCGGACTCTGATTCCCCACCTCTGATTCCCGACCTCTTATTCCCGGCATCTGATTCCGGCCTCTGATTCCAGGCCTCTGATTCCCCATATCTGATTCCCCACCTCTGTTTCCCCAACTCTAATTCCCCGCCTCTGATTCCCCATATCTGATTCCCCGCCTCTGTTTCCCCGCCTCTGATTCCCCGCCCCTGTTTCCCCATATCTGATTCCCTGACTTTGATTCCCCAACTTTGATTCCCAGCCTCAGATTCCCCAGCTCTGATTCCCCGCCTCTGATTCCCCGTGTTTGATTCCCTGCCTCTGATTCCCCGCCTCTGATTCCCCATCTCTGATTCACCGCCTTTGATTCGCCACCTCTGATTCCCCATATCTGATTCCCCACCTCCGTTTCCCCGCCTCTGATTCCCCGCCTCTGATTCTCCATATCTCATTCCCCGCCTCTGACTCCCCATCTCTGATTCCCGGACTCTGATTCCCCACCTCTGATTCCCGGCCTCTTATTCCCAGCATCTGATTCCAGGCCTCTGATTCCCGGCCTCTGACTCCCCGCTTCTGATTCTGATTCCCTGCCTCTGATTCCCCATCTCTGATTCCGCACATCTGATTACCTGCCTCTGATTCCCCACCTCTGATTCCCCATATCTGATTCCCCGCCTCTGTTTCCATGCCTCTGATTCCCCGCCTCTGTTTCCCCATATCTAATTCCCCATCTCTGATGCCCCAACTCTGATTCCCCGCCTCTGATTCCCCAGCTCTGATTCCCCGCCTCTGATTCCCTGCATCCGATTCCCCATATCTGATTCCCCGCCTCTGTTTCCCCGCCCCTGATTCCCCGCCTCTTTTTCCCCATATCTGATTATCCGCCTCTGATTCCCAACTATGATTCCCCGCCTCTGAATCCCCGCGTCTGATTCCCTGCCTCTGCTTCCCCGCCTCTGATTCCCCAACTCTGATTCCCCAGCTCTGATTCCCCGCCTCTGATTCCCCGTGTTTGATTCCCTGCCTCTGATTCCCGGCCTCTGATTCCCCATCTCTGATTCACCGCCTTTGATTCGCCACCTCTGATTCCCCATATCTGATTCCCCGCATCTGTTTCCCCGCCTCTGATTCCCCGCCTCTGATTCCCCATATCTCATTCCCCGCCTCTGAATCCCCATCTCTGATTCCCGGACTCTGATTCCCCACCTCTGATTCCCGGCCTCTTATTCCCGGCATCTGATTCCGGCCTCTGATTCCCGGCCTCTGATTCCCTGCTTCTGATTCTGATTCACTGCCTCTGATTCCCCATCTCTGATTCCGCACATCTGATTCCCTGCCTCTGATTCCCCACCTCTGATTCCCCATATCTGACTCCCCGCCTCTGTTTCCCCGCCTCTGATTCCCCGCCTTTGTTTCCCAATATCTAAGTCCCCGCCTCTGATTCCCCAACTCTGATTCCCCACCTCTGATTCCCCAGCTCTGATTCCCCGCCTCTGATTCCCCGCATCTGATTCCCTGCATCTGATTCCCAACCTCTGATTCCCCACCTCTGATTCCCCATATCTGATTACCCGCCTCTGTTTCCCCGCCTCTGATTCCCCACCTCTGTTTCCCCATATCTGATTCCCGGCCTCTTATTCCCCGACTCTGATTCCCCACCTCTGATTCCCTACCTCTGATTGCCCATCTCCGATTCCGCACATCTGATTCCCTGCCTCTGATTCCCCGCCTCTGATTCCCTGCCTCTGATTCCCAACCTCTGATTCCCCACCTCTGATTCCCCATTTCTGATTCCCCGCCTCTGTTTCCCCGCCTCTGATTCCCCTCCTCTGATTCCCCAACTCTAATTCCCCGCCTCTGATTCCCCAGCTCTGATTCCCCGTGTTTGATTCCCTGCCTCTGATTCCCTGCCTCTGATTCCCCAGCTTCATTCCCCGCCTTTGATTCCCCCCGTCTGATTCCCAGCCTCTGAATCCCCGTGTCTGATAACCTGCCTCTGATTCCCCGCCTCTGATTCCCCATCTCAGATTCACCGCCTCTGATTCCCCACCTCTGATTCCCCATCTCTGATTCCGCACATCCGATTCCCTGCCTCTGATTCCCCGACTCTGATTCCCCACCTCTGATTCCCCAGCTCTGATTCCCCGCCTCTGATTCCCCAACTCTGATTCCCCGCCACTGATTCCCCAGCTCTGATACCCCGCCTCTGATTCCCCGTGTTTGATCCCCTGCCTCTGATTCCCCAGCTCTGATTCCCCATCTCTGATTCACCGCCTTTGATTCGCCACCTCTGATTCCCCATATCTGATTCCTCGCCACTGTTTTCCCGCCTCTGATTCCCCGCCTCTGATTCCCCATATCTCATTCCCCGCCTCTGATTCCCCATCTCTGATTCCCGGACTCTGATTCCCCACCTCTGATTCCCGACCTCTTATTCCCGGCATCTGATTCCGGCCTCTGATTCCAGGCCTCTGATTCCCCATATCTGATTCCCCACCTCTGTTTCCCCAACTTTGATTCCCAACCTCTGATTCCCCATATCTGATTCCCCGCATCTGTTTCCCCGCCTCTGATTCCCCGCCTCTGATTCCCCATATCTCATTCCCCGCCTCTGAATCCCCATCTCTGATTCCCGGACTCTGATTCCCCACCTCTGATTCCCGGCCTCTTATTCCCGGCATCTGATTCCGGCCTCTGATTCCCGGCCTCTGATTCCCTGCTTCTGATTCTGATTCCCTGCCTCTGATTCCCCATCTCTGATTCCGCACATCTGATTCCCTGCCTCTGATTCCCCACCTCTGATTCCCCATATCTGACTCCCCGCCTCTGTTTCCCCGCCTCTGATTCCCCGCCTTTGTTTCCCAATATCTAAGTCCCCGCCTCTGA
This sequence comes from Narcine bancroftii, assembly GCF_036971445.1. NCBI lineage: Eukaryota > Metazoa > Chordata > Chondrichthyes > Torpediniformes > Narcinidae > Narcine > Narcine bancroftii. Next base: position 158,254,628 of record NC_091473.1, on the reverse strand, counting down.
TACCCCAACTCTGATTCCCCACCTCTGATTCCCCAGTTCTGATTCCCCGCCTCTGATTCCCCGCATCTGATTCCCTGCATCTGATTCCAAGCCTCTGATTCCCTGCCTCTGATTCCCAACCTCTGATTCCCCACCTCTGATTCCCCATATCTGATTCCCCGCCTCTGTTTCCCCGCCTCTGATTCCCCACCTCTGTTTCCCCATATCTGATTCCCGGCCTCTTATTCCCCGCCTCTGATTCCCCACCTCTGATTCCCTACCTCTGATTACCCATCTCCGATTCCGCACATCTGATTCCCTGCCTCTGATTCCCCGCCTCTGATTCCCTGCCTCTGATTCCCAACCTCTGATTCCCCACCTCTGATTCCCCATATCTGATTCCCCGCCTCTGTTTCCCCGCCTCTGATTCCCCTCCTCTGTTTCCCCAACTCTAATTCCCCGCCTCTGATTCCCCAGCTCTGATTCCCCGTGTTTGATTCCCTGCCTCTGATTCCCTGCCTCTGATTCCCCAGCTTCATTCCCCGCCTTTGATTCCCCCCGTCTGATTCCCAGCCTCTGAATCCCCGTGTCTGATAACCTGCCTCTGATTCCCCGCCTCTGATTCCCCATCTCAGATTCACCGCCTCTGATTCCCCACCTCTGATTCCCCATCTCTGATTCCGCACATCCGATTCCCTGCCTCTGATTCCCCGACTCTGATTCCCCACCTCTGATTCCCCAGCTCTGATTCCCCGCCTCTGATTCCCCACCTCTGATTCCCCAGCTCTGATTCCCCGCCTCTGTTTCCCCGCCCCTGATTCCCCGCCTCTGTTTCCCCATATCTGATTCCCCGCCTCTGATTCCCAACTATGATTCCCCGCCTCTGATTCCCCAGCTCTGATTCCCTGCCTCTGATTCCCCGTGTTCTATTCCCTGCCTCTGATTCCCCGCCTGTGATTCCCCATCTCTGATAAACCACCTCTGATTCCCCACCACTGATTCCCCATATCTAATTCCCCGCCTCTGTTTGCCCGCCTCTGATTCCCCACCTCTGTTTCCCCATATCTGATTCCCCGCCTCTGAATCCCCAACTCTGATTCCCTGCCTCTGATTCCCCAGCTTCATTCCCCGCCTTTGATTCCCCCGTCTGATTCCCAGCCTCTGAATCCCCGTGTCTGATAACCTGCCTCTGATTCCCCGCCTCTGATTCCCCATCTCAGATTCACCGCCTCTGATTCCCCACCTCTGATTCCCCATCTCTGATTCCGCACATCCGACTCCCTGCCTCTGATTCCCCGACTCTGATTCCCCACCTCTGATTCCCCAGCTCTGATTCCCCGCCTCTGATTCCCCAACTCTGATTCCCCGCCTCTGATTCCACAGCTCTGATTCCCAGCCTCTGAATCCCCGTGTCTGATAACCTGCCTCTGATTCCCCGCCTCTGATTCCCCATCTCAGATTCACCGCCTCTGATTCCCCACCTCTGATTCCCCATCTCTGATTCCGCACATCCGATTCCCTGCCTCTGATTCCCCGACTCTGATTCCCCACCTCTGATTCCCCAGCTCTGATTCCCCGCCTCTGATTCCCCAACTCTGATTCCCCGCCTCTGATTCCCCAGCTCTGATTCCCCGCCTCTGATTCCCCGTGTTTGATCCCCTGCCTCTGATTCCCCAGCTCTGATTCCCCATCTCTGATTCACCGCCTTTGATTCGCCACCTCTGATTCCCCATATCTGATTCCTCGCCACTGTTTTCCCGCCTCTGATTCCCCGCCTCTGATTCCCCATATCTCATTCCCCGCCTCTGATTCCCCATCTCTGATTCCCGGACTCTGATTCCCCACCTCTGATTCCCGACCTCTTATTCCCGGCATCTGATTCCGGCCTCTGATTCCAGGCCTCTGATTCCCCATATCTGATTCCCCACCTCTGTTTCCCCAACTTTGATTCCCAACCTCTGATTCCCCATATCTGATTCCCCGCATCTGTTTCCCCGCCTCTGATTCCCCGCCTCTGATTCCCCATATCTCATTCCCCGCCTCTGAATCCCCATCTCTGATTCCCGGACTCTGATTCCCCACCTCTGATTCCCGGCCTCTTATTCCCGGCATCTGATTCCAGCCTCTGATTCCCGGCCTCTGATTCCCTGCTTCTGATTCTGATTCCCTGCCTCTGATTCCCCATCTCTGATTCCGCACATCTGATTCCCTGCCTCTGATTCCCCACCTCTGATTCCCCATATCTGACTCCCCGCCTCTGTTTCCCCGCCTCTGATTCCCCGCCTTTGTTTCCCAATATCTAAGTCCCCGCCTCTGATTCCCCAACTCTGATTCCCCACCTCTGATTCCCCAGCTCTGATTCCCCGCCTCTGATTCCCCGCATCTGATTCCCTGCATCTGATTCCAAGCCTCTGATTCCCTGCCTCTGATTCCCAACCTCTGATTCCCCACCTCTGATTCCCCATATCTGATTCCCCGCCTCTGTTTCCCCGCCTCTGATTCCCCACCTCTGTTTCCCCATATCTGATTCCCGGCCTCTTATTCCCCGCCTCTGATTCCCCACCTCTGATTCCCTACCTCTGATTACCCATCTCCGATTCCGCACATCTGATTCCCTGCCTCTGATTCCCCGCCTCTGATTCCCTGCCTCTGATTCCCAACCTCTGATTCCCCACCTCTGATTCCCCATATCTGATTCCCCGCCTCTGTTTCCCCGCCTCTGATTCCCCTCCTCTGTTTCCCCAACTCTAATTCCCTGCCTCTGATTCCCCAGCTTCATTCCCCGCCTTTGATTCCCCCCGTCTGATTCCCAGCCTCTGAATCCCCGTGTCTGAAAACCTGCCTCTGATTCCCCGCCTCTGATTCCCCATCTCTGATTCCGCACATCCGATTCCCTGCCTCTGATTCCCCGACTCTGATTCCCCACCTCTGATTCCCCAGCTCTGATTCCCCGCCTCTGATTCCCCACCTCTGATTCCCCAGCTCTGATTCCCCGCCTCTGTTTCCCCGCCCCTGATTCCCCGCCTCTGTTTCCCCATATCTGATTCCCCGCCTCTGATTCCCAACTATGATTCCCCGCCTCTGATTCCCCAGCTCTGATTCCCTGCCTCTGATTCCCCGTGTTCTATTCCCTGCCTCTGATTCCCCGCCTGTGATTCCCCATCTCTGATAAACCACCTCTGATTCCCCACCACTGATTCCCCATATCTAACTCCCCGCCTCTGTTTGCCCGCCTCTGATTCCCCGCCTCTGTTTCCCCATATCTGATTCCCCGCCTCTGAATCCCCAACTCTGATTCCCTGCCTCTGATTCCCCAGCTTCATTCCCCGCCTTTGATTCCCCCGTCTGATTCCCAGCCTCTGAATCCCCGTGTCTGATAACCTGCCTCTGATTCCCCGCCTCTGATTCCCCATCTCAGATTCACCGCCTCTGATTCCCCACCTCTGATTCCCCATCTCTGATTCCGCACATCCGATTCCCTGCCTCTGATTCCCCGACTCTGATTCCCCACCTCTGATTCCGCAGCTCTGATTCACCGCCTTTGATTCGCCACCTCTGATTCCCCATATCTGATTCCTCGCCACTGTTTTCCCGCCTCTGATTCCCCGCCTCTGATTCCCCATATCTCATTCCCCGCCTCTGATTCCCCATCTCTGATTCCCGGACTCTGATTCCCCACCTCTGATTCCCGACCTCTTATTCCCGGCATCTGATTCTGGCCTCTGATTCCCAACCTCTGATTCCCCACCTCTGATTCCCCATATCTGATTCCCCGCCTCTGTTTCCCCGCCTCTGATTCCCCACCTCTGTTTCCCCATATCTGATTCCCGGCCTCTTATTCCCCGCCTCTGATTCCCCACCTCTGATTCCCTACCTCTGATTACCCATCTCCGATTCCGCACATCTGATTCCCTGCCTCTGATTCCCCGACTCTGATTCCCTGCCTCTGATTCCCAACCTCTGATTCCCCACCTCTGATTCCCCATATCTGATTCCCCGCCTCTGTTTCCCCGCCTCTGATTCCCCTCCTCTGTTTCCCCAACTCTAATTCCCCGCCTCTGATTCCCCAGCTCTGATTCCCCGTGTTTGATTCCCTGCCTCTGATTCCCTGCCTCTGATTCCCCAGCTTCATTCCCCGCCTTTGATTCCCCCCGTCTGATTCCCAGCCTCTGAATCCCCGTGTCTGATAACCTGCCTCTGATTCCCCGCCTCTGATTCCCCATCTCAGATTCACCGCCTCTGATTCCCCACCTCTGATTCCCCATCTCTGATTCCGCACATCCGATTCCCTGCCTCTGATTCCCCGACTCTGATTCCCCACCTCTGATTCCCCAGCTCTGATTCCCCACCTCTGATTCCCCACCTCTGATGCCCCAGCTCTGATTCCCTGCCTCTGATTCCCCGTGTTCTATTCCCTGCCTCTGATTCCCCGCCTGTGATTCCCCATCTCTGATAAACCACCTCTGATTCCCCACCACTGATTCCCCATATCTAATTCCCCGCCTCTGATTCCCCACCTCTGATTCCCTACCTCTGATTACCCATCTCCGATTCCGCACATCTGATTCCCTGCCTCTGATTCCCCGACTCTGATTCCCTGCCTCTGATTCCCAACCTCTGATTCCCCACCTCTGATTCCCCATATCTGATTCCCCGCCTCTGTTTCCCCGCCTCTGATTCCCCTCCTCTGTTTCCCCAACTCTAATTCCCCGCCTCTGATTCCCCAGCTCTGATTCCCCGTGTTTGATTCCCTGCCTCTGATTCCCTGCCTCTGATTCCCCAGCTTCATTCCCCGCCTTTGATTCCCCCCGTCTGATTCCCAGCCTCTGAATCCCCGTGTCTGATAACCTGCCTCTGATTCCCCGCCTCTGATTCCCCATCTCAGATTCACCGCCTCTGATTCCCCACCTCTGATTCCCCATCTCTGATTCCGCACATCCGATTCCCTGCCTCTGATTCCCCGACTCTGATTCCCCACCTCTGATTCCCCGCCTCTGATTCCCAACTATGATTCCCCGCCTCTGATGCCCCAGCTCTGATTCCCTGCCTCTGATTCCCCGTGTTCTATTCCCTGCCTCTGATTCCCCGCCTGTGATTCCCCATCTCTGATAAACCACCTCTGATTCCCCACCACTGATTCCCCATATCTAATTCCCCGCCTCTGTTTGCCCGCCTCTGATTCCCCGCCTCTGTTTCCCCATATCTGATTCCCCGCCTCTGAATCCCCAACTCTGATTCCCTGCCTCTGATTCCCCAGCTTCATTCCCCGCCTTTGATTCCCCCGTCTGATTCCCAGCCTCTGAATCCCCGTGTCTGATAACCTGCCTCTGATTCCCCGCCTCTGATTCCCCATCTCAGATTCACCGCCTCTGATTCCCCACCTCTGATTCCCCATCTCTGATTCCGCACATCCGACTCCCTGCCTCTGATTCCCCGACTCTGATTCCCCACCTCTGATTCCCCAGCTCTGATTCCCCGCCTCTGATTCCCCAACTCTGATTCCCCGCCTCTGATTCCACAGCTCTGATTCCCAGCCTCTGAATCCCCGTGTCTGATAACCTGCCTCTGATTCCCCGCCTCTGATGCTCCTCTGATGCTCCTCTGATGCTCCTCTGATGCTCCTCTGATGCTCCTCTGATGCTCCTCTGATGCTCCTCTTATGCTCCTCTGATGCTCCTCTGATGCTCCTCTGATGCTCCTCTGATGCTCCTCTGATGCTCCTCTGATGCTCCTCTGATGCTCCACTGATGCTCCTCTGATGCACCTCTGATGCTCCTCTGATGCTCCTCTGATGCTCCTCTGATGCTCCTCTGATGCTCCTCTGATGCTCCACTGATGCTCCTCTGATGCTCCACTGATGCTCAACTGATGCTCCTCTGATGCTCAACTGATGCTCCTCTGATGCTCCTCTGATGCTCCACTGATGCTCCACTGATGCTCCTCTGATGCTCCTCTGATGCTCCTCTGATGCTCCTCTGATGCTCCTCTGATGCTCCTCTAATGCTCCTCTGAGGCTCTTCTGAGGCTCCTCTGATGCTCCTCTGATGCTCCTCTGTTGCTCCTCTGATGCTCCTCTGATGCTCCTCTGATTCTCCTCTGATGCTCCTCTGATGGTCCTCTGATGCTCCTCTGATCCTCCTCTGATGCTCCTCCTATGCTCCTCTGATGCTCCTCTGATGCTCCTCTGATGCTCCTCTGATGCTCCTCTGACGCTCCTCTGAGGCTCCTCTGATGCTCCTCTGATGCTCCTCTGATGCTCCTCTGATGCTCCTCTGATGCTCCTCTGAGGCTCCTCTGAGGCTCCTCTGATGCTCCTCTGATGCTCCTCTGTTGCTCCTCTGATGCTCCTCTGATGCTCCTCTGATGCTCCTCTGATGCTCCTCTGATGCTCCTCTGATGCTCCTCTGATGCTCCTCTGATGCTCCTCTGATGCTCCTCTGAGGCTCCTCTGATGCTCCTCTGATGCTCCTCTGATGCTCCTCTGATGCTCCTCCGATGCTCCTCCGATGCTCCTCCGATGCTCCTCTGACGCTCCTGCTCCTGCTCCTGCTCCTGCTCCTGCTCCTGCTCCTGCTCCTGCTTCTGCTCCTGCTCCTGCTCCTGCTCCTGTTTCTGCTCCTGCTCCTGCTCCTTCACCTCTGATGCTCCCCTGATGCACCTCTGATGCTCCTCTGATGCTCCTCTGATGCTCCTCTGATGCTCCTCAGATGCTCCTCTGATGCTCCTCTGATGCTCCTCTGATGCTCCTGTGATGCTCATCTGATGCTCCTCTGATCCTCCTCTGATGCTCCTCTGATGCTCCTCCGATGCTCCTCTGAGGATCCTCTGATGCTTCTCTGATTCTCCTCTGATGCTCCTCTGTTGCTCCTCTGATGCTCCTCTGTTGCTCCTCTGATGCTCCACTGATTCTCCTCTGATGCTCCTCTGATGCTCCTCTGTTGCTCCTCTGATGCTCCTCTGATGCTCCTCTGATGCTCCTCTGATGCTCCACTGATGCTCCACTGATGCTCCTCTGATTCTCCTCTGATGCTCCTCTGATGCTCCTCTGATGCTCCTCTGATGCTCCTCTGATGCTCCTCTGATGCTCCTCTGATGCTCCTCTGATGCTCCTCTGATGCTCCTCTGATGCTCCACTGATGCTCCTCTGATGCTCCTCTGATGCTCCTCTGATGCTCCTCTGATGCTCCTCTGATGCTCCACTGATGCTCCTCTGATGCTCCACTGATGCTCAACTGATGCTCCTCTGATGCTCCACTGATGCTACTCTGATGCTCCTCTGATGCTCCTCTGATGCTCCTCTGATGCTCCTCTGATGCTCCTCTGTTGCTCCTCTGATGCTCCTCTGTTGCTCCTCTGATGCTCCTCTGATGCTCCTCTGATGCTCCTCTGATGCTCCTCTGATGCTCCTCTGATGCTACACTGATGCTCCTCTGATGCTCCTCTGATGCTCCTCTGATGCTCCTCTGATGCTCCTCTGTTGCTCCTCTGATGCTCCTCTGATGCTCCTCTGATGCTCCTCTGATGCTCCTCTGATGCTCGTCTGATGCTCCTCTGATGCTACACTGATGCTCCTCTGATGCTCCTCTGATGCTCCTCTGATGCTCCTCTGATGCTCCTCTGATGCTCCTCTGATGCTCCTCTGATGCTCCTCTGATGCTCCTCTGTTGCACCTCTGATGCTCCTCTGATGCTCCTCTGATGCTGCTCTGATGCTCCAATGATGCTCCTCTGATGCTCCTCTGATGCTCCTCTGATGCTCCTCTGATGCTCCTCTGATGCTCCTCTGATGCTCCTCCGATGCTCCTCTGAGGCTCCTCTGATGCTTCTCTGATGCTCCTCTGATGCTCCTCTGTTGCTCCTCTGATGCTCCTCTGTTGCTCCTCTGATGCTCCTCTGATGCTCCTCTGATGCTCCTCTGATGCTCCTCTGATGCTACACTGATGCTCCTCTGATGCTCCTCTGATGCTCCTCTGATGCTCCTCTGATGCTCCTCTGATGCTCCTCTGTTGCTCCTCTGATGCTCCTCTGATGCTCCTCTGATGCTCCTCTGATGCTCCACTGATGCTCCACTGATGCACCTCTGATGCTCCTCTGATGCTCCTCTGATGCTCCTCTGATGCTCCTCTGATGCTCCTCTGATGCTCCTCTGTTGCTCCTCTGATGCTCCTCTGATGCTCCTCTGATGCTCCTCTGATGCTCCACTGATGCTCCACTGATGCACCTCTGATGCTCCTCTGATGCTCCTCTGATGCTCCTCTGATGCTCCTCTGATGCTCCTCTGATGCTCCTCTGATGCTCCTCTGATGCTCCTCTTATGCTCCTCTGATGCTCCTCTGATGCTCCTCTGATGCTCCTCTGATGCTCCTCTGATGCTCAACTGATGCTCCTCCGATGCTCCTCTGATGCTACTCTGATGCTCCTCTGATGCTCCTCTGATGCTCCTCTGATGCTCCTCTGATGCTCCTCTAATGCTCCTCTGATGCTCCTCTGATGCTCCTCTGATGCTCCTCTGATGCTCCTCCGTTGCTCCTCTGATGCTCCTCTGATGCTCCTCTGATGCTCCACTGATGCTCCACTGATGCTCCTCTGATGCTCCTCTGATGCTCCTCTGATGCTCCTCTGATGCTCCTCTGATGCTCCTCTGATGCTCCTCTGATGCTCCTCTGATGCTCCTCTGATGCTCCTATGATGCTCCTCTGATGCTCCTGCTCCTGCTCCTGCTCCTGCTCCTCTGATGCTCCTCTGATGCTCTTCCTCCTGCACCTGCACCTGCTCCTGCTCCTGCTTCTGCTCCTGCACCTGCTCCTGCTCCTGCTCCTCTGTTGCTCCTCTGTCGCTCCTCTGATGCTCCTCTGTTGCTCCTCTGATGCTCCTCTGATGCTCCTCTGATGATCCTCTGATGCTCCTCTGATGCTCCTCTGATGCTCCTCTGATGCTCCTCTGATGCTCCTCTGATGCTCCTCTGATGCTCCTCTGATGCTCATCTGATGCTCCTCTGATGCTCCTCTGTTGCTCCTCTGATGCTCTTCTGATGCTCCTCTGATGCTCCTCTGATGCTCCACTGATGCTCCACTGATGCAACTCTGATGCTCCTCTGATGCTCCTCTGATGCTCCTCTGATGCTCCTCTGATGCTCCTCTGATGCTCCTCTGATGCTCCTCTGATGCTCCTCTGATGCTCCTCTGATGCTCCTCTCATGCTCCTCTGATGCTCCTCTGATGCTCCTCTGATGCTCCTCTGATGCTCCACTGATGCTCCTCTGATGCTCCACTGATGCTCCACTGATGCTCCTCTGATGCTCCTCTGATGCTCCTCTGATGCTCCTCTGATGCCCCTCTGATGCTCCTCTGATGCTCCTCTGATGCTCCTCTGATGCTCCTCTGATGCTCCTCTGATGCTCCTCTGATGCTCCTCTGATGCTCCTCTGATGCTGCTCTGATGCTCCACTGATGCTCCTCTGATGCTCCTCTGATGCTCCTCTGATGCTCCTCTGATGCTCCTCTGATGCTCCACTGATGCTCCTCTGATGCTCCTCTGATGCTCCTCTGATGCTCCTCTGATGCTCCTCTGATGCTCCTCTGATGCTCCTCTGATGTTCCTCTGATGCTCCTCTGATGCTCCTCTGATGCTGCTCTGATGCTCCACTGATGCTCCTCTGATGCTCCTCTGATGCTCCTCTGATGCTCCTCTGATGCTCCTCTGATGCTCATCTGATGCTCCTCTGATGCTCCTCCGATGCTCCTCTGAGGATCCTCTGATGCTCCTCTGATTCTCCTCTGATGCTCCTCTGTTGCTCCTCTGATGCTCCTCTGTTGCTCCTCTGATGCTCCTCCGATTCTCCTCTGATGCTCCTCTGATGCTCCTCTGATGCTACACTGATGCTCCTCTGATGCTCCTCTGATGCTCCTCTGATGCTCCTCTGTTGCTCCTCTGATGCTCCTCTGATGCTCCTCTGATGCTCCTCTGTTGCTCCTCTGATGCTCCTCTGTTGCTCCTCTGATGCTCCTCTGATTCTCCTCTGATGCTCCTCTGATGCTCCTCTGATGCTCCACTGATGCTCCTCTGATGCTCCTCTGATGCTCCTCTGATGCTCCTCTGATGCTCCTCTGATGCTCCTCTGATGCTCCTCTGATGCTCCTCTCATGCTCCTCTGATGCTCCTCTGATGCTCCTCTGATGCTCCTCTGATGCTCCTCTGATGCTCCTCTGATGCTCCACTGATGCTCCTCTGATGCTCCTCCGATGCTCCTCTGAGGATCCTCTGATGCTTCTCTGATTCTCCTCTGATGCTCCTCTGTTGCTCCTCTGATGCTCCTCTGTTGCTCCTCTGATGCTCCTCTGATTCTCCTCTGATGCTCCACTGATGCTCCACTGATGCAACTCTGATGCTCCTCCGATGCTCCTCTGAGGATCCTCTGATGCTTCTCTGATTCTCCTCTGATGCTCCTCTGTTGCTCCTCTGATGCTCCTCTGTTGCTCCTCTGATGCTCCTCTGATGCTCCTCTGATGCTCCACTGATGCTCCACTGATGCAACTCTGATGCTCCTCTGATGCTCCTCTGATGCTCCTCTGATGCTCCTCTGATGCTCCTCTGATGCTCCTCTGATGCTCCTCTGATGCTCCTCTGATGCTCCTCTGATGCTCCTCTCATGCTCCTCTGATGCTCCTCTGATGCTCCTCTGATGCTCCTCTGATGCTCCACTGATGCTCCTCTGATGCTCCACTGATGCTCCACTGATGCTCCTCTGATGCTCCTCTGATGCTCCTCTGATGCTCCTCTGATGCCCCTCTGATGCTCCTCTGATGCTCCTCTGATGCTCCTCTGATGCTCCTCTGATGCTCCTCTGATGCTCCTCTGATGCTCCTCTGATGCTCCTCTGATGCTCCTCTGATGCTGCTCTGATGCTCCACTGATGCTCCTCTGATGCTCCTCTGATGCTCCTCTGATGCTCCTCTGATGCTCCTCTGATGCTCCACTGATGCTCCTCTGATGCTCCTCTGATGCTCCTCTGATGCTCCTCTGATGCTCCTCTGATGCTCCTCTGATGCTCCTCTGATGCTCCTCTGATGCTCCTCTGATGCTCCTCTGATGCTCCTCTGATGCTCCACTGATGCTCCTCTGATGCTCCTCTGATGCTCCTCTGATGCTCCTCTGATGCTCCTCTGATGCTCCTCTGATGCTCCTCTGATGCTCCTCTGATGCTCCTCTGATGCTCCTCTGATGCTCCTCTGATGCTCCACTGATGCTCCTCTGATGCTCCTCTGATGCTCCTCTGATGCTCCTCTGATGCTCCTCTGATGCTCCTCTGATGCTCCTCTGATGCTCCTCTGATGCTCCTCTGATGCCTCTCTGATGCTCCACTGATGCTCCTCTGATGCTCCTCTGATGCTCCTCTGATGCTCCACTGATGCTCCTCTGATGCTCCACTGATGCTCAACTGATGCTCCTCCGATGCTCCTCTGATGCTACTCTGATGCTCCTCTGATGCTCCTCTGATGCTCCTCTGATGCTCCTCTGATGCTCCTCTGTTGCTCCTCTGATGCTCCTCTGTTGCTCCTCTGATGCTCCTCTGATGCTCCTCTGATGCTCCTCTGATGCTCCTCTGATGCTCCTCTGATGCTCCTCTGATGCTCCTCTGATGCTCCTCTGACGCTCCTCTGAGGCTCCTCTGATGCTCCTCTGATTCTCCTCTGTTGCTCCTCTGATGCTCCTCTGATGCTCCTCTGATGCTCCTCTGATGCTCCTCTGATGCTCCTCTGAGGCTCCTCTGAGGCTCCTCTGATGCTCCTCTGATGCTCCTCTGATGCTCCTCTGATGCTCCTCTGATGCTCCTCTGATGCTCCTCTGATGCTCCTCTGATGCTCCTCTGATGCTCCTCCGATGCTCCTCTGAGGCTCCTCTGATGCTTCTCTGATGCTCCTCGGATGCTCCTCTGTTGCTCCTCTGATGCTCCTCTGTTGCTCCTCTGATGCTCCTCTGATGCTCCTCTGATGCTCCTCTGATGCTCCTCTGATGCTCCTCTAATGCTCCTCTGATGCTCCTCTGATGCTCCTCTGATGCTCCTCTGATGCTCCTCCGTTGCTCCTCTGATGCTCCTCTGATGCTCCTCTGATGCTCCACTGATGCTCCACTGATGCTCCTCTGATGCTCCTCTGATGCTCCTCTGATGCTCCTCTGATGCTCCTCTGATGCTCCTCTGATGCTCCTCTGATGCTCCTCTGATGCTCCTCTGATGCTCCTATGATGCTCCTCTGATGCTCCTGCTCCTGCTCCTGCTCCTGCTCCTCTGATGCTCCTCTGATGCTCTTCCTCCTGCACCTGCACCTGCTCCTGCTCCTGCTTCTGCTCCTGCACCTGCTCCTGCTCCTGCTCCTCTGTTGCTCCTCTGTCGCTCCTCTGATGCTCCTCTGTTGCTCCTCTGATGCTCCTCTGATGCTCCTCTGATGCTCCTCTGATGCTACACTGATGCTCCTCTGATGCTCCTCTGATGCTCCTCTGATGCTCCTCTGATGCTCCTCTGTTGCTCCTCTGATGCTCCTCTGATGCTCCTCTGATGCTCCTCTGATGCTCCTCTGATGCTCGTCTGATGCTCGTCTGATGCTACACTGATGCTCCTCTGATGCTCCTCTGATGCTCCTCTGATGCTCCTCTGATGCTCCTCTGATGCTCCTCTGATGCTCCTCTGATGCTCCTCTGATGCTCCTCTGATGCACCTCTGATGCTCCTCTGATGCTCCTCTGATGCTGCTCTGATGCTCCACTGATGCTCCTCTGATGCTCCTCTGATGCTCCTCTGATGCTCCTCTGATGCTCCTCTGATGCTCCTCTGATGCTCCTCCGATGCTCCTCTGAGGCTCCTCTGATGCTTCTCTGATGCTCCTCTGATGCTCCTCTGTTGCTCCTCTGATGCTCCTCTGTTGCTCCTCTGATGCTCCTCTGATGCTCCTCTGATGCTCCTCTGATGCTACACTGATGCTCCTCTGATGCTCCTCTGATGCTCCTCTGATGCTCCTCTGATGCTCCTCTGATGCTCCTCTGTTGCTCCTCTGATGCTCCTCTGATGCTCCTCTGATGCTCCTCTGATGCTCCACTGATGCTCCACTGATGCACCTCTGATGCTCCTCTGATGCTCCTCTGATGCTCCTCTGATGCTCCTCTGATGCTCCTCTGATGCTCCTCTGTTGCTCCTCTGATGCTCCTCTGATGCTCCTCTGATGCTCCTCTGATGCTCCACTGATGCTCCACTGACGCACCTCTGATGCTCCTCTGATGCTCCTCTGATGCTCCTCTGATGCTCCTCTGATGCTCCTCTGATGCTCCTCTGATGCTCCTCTGATGCTCCTCTTATGCTCCTCTGATGCTCCTCTGATGCTCCTCTGATGCTCCTCTGATGCTCCTCTGATGCTCCTCTGATGCTCCACTGATGCTCCTCTGATGCTCCTCTGATGCTCCTCTGATGCTCCTCTGATGCTCCTCTGATGCTCCACTGATGCTCCTCTGATGCTCCACTGATGCTCAACTGATGCTCCTCTGATGCTCCACTGATGCTACTCTGATGCTCCTCTGATGCTCCTCTGATGCTCCTCTGATGCTCCTCTGATGCTCCTCTGTTGCTCCTCTGATGCTCCTCTGTTGCTCCTCTGATGCTCCTCTGATGCTCCTCTGATGCTCCTCTGATGCTCCTCTGATGCTCCTCTGATGCTACACTGATGCTCCTCTGATGCTCCTCTGATGCTCCTCTGATGCTCCTCTGATGCTCCTCTGTTGCTCCTCTGATACTCCTCTGATGCTCCTCTGATGCTCCTCTGATGCTCCTCTGATGCTCCTCTGATACTCCTCTGATGCTCCTCTGATGCTCCTCTGATGCTCCACTGATGCTCCTCTGATGCTCCACTGATGCTCAACTGATGCTCCTCTGATGCTCCACTGATGCTACTCTGATGCTCCTCTGATGCTCCTCTGATGCTCCTCTGATGCTCCTCTGATGCTCCTCTGTTGCTCCTCTGATGCTCCACTGATGCTCCTCTGATGCTCCTCTGATGCTCCTCTGATGCTCCTCTGATGCTCCTCTGATGCTACACTGATGCTCCTCCGATGCTCCTCTGAGGCTCCTCTGATGCTTCTCTGATGCTCCTCTGATGCTCCTCTGTTGCTCCTCTGATGCTCCTCTGTTGCTCCTCTGATGCTCCTCTGATGCTCCTCTGATGCTCCTCTGATGCTCCTCTGATGCTACACTGATGCTCCTCTGATGCTCCTCTGATGCTCCTCTGATGCTCCTCTGATGCTCCTCTGATGCTCCTCTGATGCTCCTCTGATGCTCCTCTGATGCTCCTCTGATGCTCCACTGATGCTCCACTGATGCACCTCTGATGCTCCTCTGATGCTCCTCTGATGCTCCTCTGATGCTCCTCTGATGCTCCTCTGATGCTCCTCTGTTGCTCCTCTGATGCTCCTCTGATGCTCCTCTGATGCTCCTCTGATGCTCCACTGATGCTCCACTGATGCACCTCTGATGCTCCTCTGATGCTCCTCTGATGCTCCTCTGATGCTCCTCTGATGCTCCTCTGATGCTCCTCTGATGCTCCTCTGATGCTCCTCTTATGCTCCTCTGATGCTCCTCTGATGCTCCTCTGATGCTCCTCTGATGCTCCTCTGATGCTCCTCTGATGCTCCTCTGATGCTCCTCTGATGCTCCTCTGATGCTCCTCTGATGCTCCTCTGATGCTCCTCTGATGCTCCTCTGATGCTCCTCTGTTGCTCCTCTGATGCTCCTCTGATGCTCCTCTGATGCTCCTCTGATGCTGCTCTGATGCTCCACTGATGCTCCTCTGATGCTCCTCTGATGCTCCTCTGATGCTCCTCTGATGCTCCTCTGATGCTCCACTGATGCTCCTCTGATGCTCCTCTGATGCTCCTCTGATGCTCCTCTGATGCTCCTCTGATGCTCCTCTGATGCTCCTCTGATGCTCCTCTGATGCTCCTCTGATGCTCCTCTGATGCTCCTCTGATGCTCCTCTGATGCTCCACTGATGCTCCTCTGATGCTCCACTGATGCTCCACTGATGCTCCTCTGATGCTCCTCTGATGCTCCTCTGATGCTCCTCTGATGCCCCTCTGATGCTCCTCTGATGCTCCTCTGATGCTCCTCTGATGCTCCTCTGATGCTCCTCTGATGCTCCTCTGATGCTCCTCTGATGCTCCTCTGATGCTGCTCTGATGCTCCACTGATGCTCCTCTGATGCTCCTCTGATGCTCCTCTGATGCTCCTCTGATGCTCCTCTGATGCTCCACTGATGCTCCTCTGATGCTCCTCTGATGCTCCTCTGATGCTCCTCTGATGCTCCTCTGATGCTCCTCTGATGCTCCTCTGATGCTCCTCTGATGCTCCTCTGATGCTGCTCTGATGCTCCACTGATGCTCCTCTGATGCTCCTCTGATGCTCCTCTGATGCTCATCTGATGCTCCTCTGATGCTCCTCCGATGCTCCTCTGAGGATCCTCTGATGCTTCTCTGATTCTCCTCTGATGCTCCTCTGTTGCTCCTCTGATGCTCCTCTGTTGCTCCTCTGATGCTCCTCTGATTCTCCTCTGATGCTCCTCTGATGCTCCTCTGATGCTCCTCTGATGCTCCTCTGATGCTCCTCTGATGCTCCTCTGACGCTCCTCTGAGGCTCCTCTGATGCTCCTCTGATTCTCCTCTGTTGCTCCTCTGATGCTCCTCTGATGCTCCTCTGATGCTCCTCTGATGCTCCTCTGATGCTCCTCTGAGGCTCCTCTGAGGCTCCTCTGATGCTCCTCTGATGCTCCTCTGATGCTCCTCTGATGCTCCTCTGATGCTCCTCTGATGCTCCTCTGATGCTCCTCTGATGCTCCTCTGATGCTCCTCCGATGCTCCTCTGAGGCTCCTCTGATGCTTCTCTGATGCTCCTCGGATGCTCCTCTGTTGCTCCTCTGATGCTCCTCTGTTGCTCCTCTGATGCTCCTCTGATGCTCCTCTGATGCTCCTCTGATGCTCCTCTGATGCTCCTCTAATGCTCCTCTGATGCTCCTCTGATGCTCCTCTGATGCTCCTCTGATGCTCCTCCGTTGCTCCTCTGATGCTCCTCTGATGCTCCTCTGATGCTCCACTGATGCTCCACTGATGCTCCTCTGATGCTCCTCTGATGCTCCTCTGATGCTCCTCTGATGCTCCTCTGATGCTCCTCTGATGCTCCTCTGATGCTCCTCTGATGCTCCTCTGATGCTCCTATGATGCTCCTCTGATGCTCCTGCTCCTGCTCCTGCTCCTGCTCCTCTGATGCTCCTCTGATGCTCTTCCTCCTGCACCTGCACCTGCTCCTGCTCCTGCTTCTGCTCCTGCACCTGCTCCTGCTCCTGCTCCTCTGTTGCTCCTCTGTCGCTCCTCTGATGCTCCTCTGTTGCTCCTCTGATGCTCCTCTGATGCTCCTCTGATGCTCCTCTGATGCTACACTGATGCTCCTCTGATGCTCCTCTGATGCTCCTCTGATGCTCCTCTGATGCTCCTCTGTTGCTCCTCTGATGCTCCTCTGATGCTCCTCTGATGCTCCTCTGATGCTCCTCTGATGCTCGTCTGATGCTCGTCTGATGCTACACTGATGCTCCTCTGATGCTCCTCTGATGCTCCTCTGATGCTCCTCTGATGCTCCTCTGATGCTCCTCTGATGCTCCTCTGATGCTCCTCTGATGCTCCTCTGATGCACCTCTGATGCTCCTCTGATGCTCCTCTGATGCTGCTCTGATGCTCCACTGATGCTCCTCTGATGCTCCTCTGATGCTCCTCTGATGCTCCTCTGATGCTCCTCTGATGCTCCTCTGATGCTCCTCCGATGCTCCTCTGAGGCTCCTCTGATGCTTCTCTGATGCTCCTCTGATGCTCCTCTGTTGCTCCTCTGATGCTCCTCTGTTGCTCCTCTGATGCTCCTCTGATGCTCCTCTGATGCTCCTCTGATGCTACACTGATGCTCCTCTGATGCTCCTCTGATGCTCCTCTGATGCTCCTCTGATGCTCCTCTGATGCTCCTCTGTTGCTCCTCTGATGCTCCTCTGATGCTCCTCTGATGCTCCTCTGATGCTCCACTGATGCTCCACTGATGCACCTCTGATGCTCCTCTGATGCTCCTCTGATGCTCCTCTGATGCTCCTCTGATGCTCCTCTGATGCTCCTCTGTTGCTCCTCTGATGCTCCTCTGATGCTCCTCTGATGCTCCTCTGATGCTCCACTGATGCTCCACTGATGCACCTCTGATGCTCCTCTGATGCTCCTCTGATGCTCCTCTGATGCTCCTCTGATGCTCCTCTGATGCTCCTCTGATGCTCCTCTGATGCTCCTCTTATGCTCCTCTGATGCTCCTCTGATGCTCCTCTGATGCTCCTCTGATGCTCCTCTGATGCTCCTCTGATGCTCCACTGATGCTCCTCTGATGCTCCTCTGATGCTCCTCTGATGCTCCTCTGATGCTCCTCTGATGCTCCACTGATGCTCCTCTGATGCTCCACTGATGCTCAACTGATGCTCCTCTGATGCTCCACTGATGCTACTCTGATGCTCCTCTGATGCTCCTCTGATGCTCCTCTGATGCTCCTCTGATGCTCCTCTGTTGCTCCTCTGATGCTCCTCTGTTGCTCCTCTGATGCTCCTCTGATGCTCCTCTGATGCTCCTCTGATGCTCCTCTGATGCTCCTCTGATGCTACACTGATGCTCCTCTGATGCTCCTCTGATGCTCCTCTGATGCTCCTCTGATGCTCCTCTGTTGCTCCTCTGATACTCCTCTGATGCTCCTCTGATGCTCCTCTGATGCTCCTCTGATGCTCGTCTGATGCTCGTCTGATGCTACACTGATGCTCCTCTGATGCTCCTCTGATGCTCCTCTGATGCTCCTCTGATGCTCCTCTGATGCTCCTCTGATGCTCCTCTGATGCTCCTCTGATGCTCCTCTGATGCACCTCTGATGCTCCTCTGATGCTCCTCTGATGCTGCTCTGATGCTCCACTGATGCTCCTCTGATGCTCCTCTGATGCTCCTCTGATGCTCCTCTGATGCTCCTCTGATGCTCCTCTGATGCTCCTCCGATGCTCCTCTGAGGCTCCTCTGATGCTTCTCTGATGCTCCTCTGATGCTCCTCTGTTGCTCCTCTGATGCTCCTCTGTTGCTCCTCTGATGCTCCTCTGATGCTCCTCTGATGCTCCTCTGATGCTCCTCTGATGCTACACTGATGCTCCTCTGATGCTCCTCTGATGCTCCTCTGATGCTCCTCTGATGCTCCTCTGATGCTCCTCTGTTGCTCCTCTGATGCTCCTCTGATGCTCCTCTGATGCTCCTCTGATGCTCCACTGATGCTCCACTGATGCACCTCTGATGCTCCTCTGATGCTCCTCTGATGCTCCTCTGATGCTCCTCTGATGCTCCTCTGATGCTCCTCTGTTGCTCCTCTGATGCTCCTCTGATGCTCCTCTGATGCTCCTCTGATGCTCCACTGATGCTCCACTGATGCACCTCTGATGCTCCTCTGATGCTCCTCTGATGCTCCTCTGATGCTCCTCTGATGCTCCTCTGATGCTCCTCTGATGCTCCTCTGATGCTCCTCTTATGCTCCTCTGATGCTCCTCTGATGCTCCTCTGATGCTCCTCTGATGCTCCTCTGATGCTCCTCTGATGCTCCTCTGATGCTCCTCTGATGCTCCTCTGATGCTCCTCTGATGCTCCTCTGATGCTCCTCTGATGCTCCTCTGTTGCTCCTCTGATGCTCCTCTGATGCTCCTCTGATGCTCCTCTGATGCTGCTCTGATGCTCCACTGATGCTCCTCTGATGCTCCTCTGATGCTCCTCTGATGCTCCTCTGATGCTCCTCTGATGCTCCACTGATGCTCCTCTGATGCTCCTCTGATGCTCCTCTGATGCTCCTCTGATGCTCCTCTGATGCTCCTCTGATGCTCCTCTGATGCTCCTCTGATGCTCCTCTGATGCTCCTCTGATGCTCCTCTGATGCTCCTCTGATGCTCCACTGATGCTCCTCTGATGCTCCACTGATGCTCCACTGATGCTCCTCTGATGCTCCTCTGATGCTCCTCTGATGCTCCTCTGATGCCCCTCTGATGCTCCTCTGATGCTCCTCTGATGCTCCTCTGATGCTCCTCTGATGCTCCTCTGATGCTCCTCTGATGCTCCTCTGATGCTCCTCTGATGCTGCTCTGATGCTCCACTGATGCTCCTCTGATGCTCCTCTGATGCTCCTCTGATGCTCCTCTGATGCTCCTCTGATGCTCCACTGATGCTCCTCTGATGCTCCTCTGATGCTCCTCTGATGCTCCTCTGATGCTCCTCTGATGCTCCTCTGATGCTCCTCTGATGCTCCTCTGATGCTCCTCTGATGCTGCTCTGATGCTCCACTGATGCTCCTCTGATGCTCCTCTGATGCTCCTCTGATGCTCCTCTGATGCTCCTCTGATGCTCATCTGATGCTCCTCTGATGCTCCTCCGATGCTCCTCTGAGGATCCTCTGATGCTTCTCTGATTCTCCTCTGATGCTCCTCTGTTGCTCCTCTGATGCTCCTCTGTTGCTCCTCTGATGCTCCTCTGATTCTCCTCTGATGCTCCTCTGATGCTCCTCTGATGCTACACTGATGCTCCTCTGATGCTCCTCTGATGCTCCTCTGATGCTCCTCTGTTGCTCCTCTGATGCTCCTCTGATGCTCCTCTGATGCTCCTCTGTTGCTCCTCTGATGCTCCTCTGTTGCTCCTCTGATGCTCCTCTGATTCTCCTCTGATGCTCCTCTGATGCTCCTCTGATGCTCCACTGATGCTCCTCTGATGCTCCTCTGATGCTCCTCTGATGCTCCTCTGATGCTCCTCTGATGCTCCTCTGATGCTCCTCTGATGCTCCTCTGATTCTCCTCTGATGCTCCTCTGATGCTCCTCTGATGCTCCTCTGATGCTCCTCTGATGCTCCTCTGATGCTCCACTGATGCTCCTCTGATGCTCCTCCGATGCTCCTCTGAGGATCCTCTGATGCTTCTCTGATTCTCCTCTGATGCTCCTCTGTTGCTCCTCTGATGCTCCTCTGTTGCTCCTCTGATGCTCCTCTGATTCTCCTCTGATGCTCCTCTGATGCTCCTCTTTTGCTCCTCTGATGCTCATCTGATGCTCCTCTGATGCTCCTCTGATGCTCCACTGATGCTCCACTGATGCTCCTCTGATTCTCCTCTGATGCTCCTCTGATGCTCCTCTGATGCTCCTCTGATGCTCCTCTGATGCTCCTCTGATGCTCCTCTGATGCTCCTCTGATGCTCCTCTGATGCTCCACTGATGCTCCTCTGATGCTCCTCTGATGCTCCTCTGATGCTCCTCTGATGCTCCTCTGATGCTCCACTGATGCTCCTCTGATGCTCCACTGATGCTCAACTGATGCTCCTCTGATGCTCCACTGATCCTACTCTGATGCTCCTCTGATGCTCCTCTGATGCTCCTCTGATGCTCCTCTGATGCTCCTCTGTTGCTCCTCTGATGCTCCTCTGTTGCTCCTCTGATGCTCCTCTGATGCTCCTCTGATGCTCCTCTGATGCTCCTCTGATGCTCCTCTGATGCTACACTGATGCTCCTCTGATGCTCCTCTGATGCTCCTCTGATGCTCCTCTGATGCTCCTCTGTTGCTCCTCTGATGCTCCTCTGATGCTCCTCTGATGCTCCTCTGATGCTCCTCTGATGCTCGTCTGATGCTCGTCTGATGCTACACTGATGCTCCTCTGATGCTCCTCTGATGCTCCTCTGATGCTCCTCTGATGCTCCTCTGATGCTCCTCTGATGCTCCTCTGATGCTCCTCTGATGCTCCTCTGATGCACCTCTGATGCTCCTCTGATGCTCCTCTGATGCTGCTCTGATGCTCCACTGATGCTCCTCTGATGCTCCTCTGATGCTCCTCTGATGCTCCTCTGATGCTCCTCTGATGCTCCTCTGATGCTCCTCCGATGCTCCTCTGAGGCTCCTCTGATGCTTCTCTGATGCTCCTCTGATGCTCCTCTGTTGCTCCTCTGATGCTCCTCTGTTGCTCCTCTGATGCTCCTCTGATGCTCCTCTGATGCTCCTCTGATGCTACACTGATGCTCCTCTGATGCTCCTCTGATGCTCCTCTGATGCTCCTCTGATGCTCCTCTGATGCTCCTCTGTTGCTCCTCTGATGCTCCTCTGATGCTCCTCTGATGCTCCTCTGATGCTCCACTGATGCTCCACTGATGCACCTCTGATGCTCCTCTGATGCTCCTCTGATGCTCCTCTGATGCTCCTCTGATGCTCCTCTGATGCTCCTCTGTTGCTCCTCTGATGCTCCTCTGATGCTCCTCTGATGCTCCTCTGATGCTCCACTGATGCTCCACTGATGCACCTCTGATGCTCCTCTGATGCTCCTCTGATGCTCCTCTGATGCTCCTCTGATGCTCCTCTGATGCTCCTCTGATGCTCCTCTGATGCTCCTCTTATGCTCCTCTGATGCTCCTCTGATGCTCCTCTGATGCTCCTCTGATGCTCCTCTGATGCTCCTCTGATGCTCCTCTGATGCTCCACTGATGCTCCTCTGATGCTCCTCTGATGCTCCTCTGATGCTCCTCTGATGCTCCTCTGATGCTCCACTGATGCTCCTCTGATGCTCCACTGATGCTCAACTGATGCTCCTCTGATGCTCCACTGATGCTACTCTGATGCTCCTCTGATGCTCCTCTGATGCTCCTCTGATGCTCCTCTGATGCTCCTCTGTTGCTCCTCTGATGCTCCTCTGGTGCTCCTCTGATGCTCCTCTGATGCTCCTCTGATGCTCCTCTGATGCTCCTCTGATGCTCCTCTGATGCTACACTGATGCTCCTCTGATGCTCCTCTGATGCTCCTCTGATGCTCCTCTGATGCTCCTCTGTTGCTCCTCTGATACTCCTCTGATGCTCCTCTGATGCTCCTCTGATGCTCCTCTGATGCTCGTCTGATGCTCGTCTGATGCTACACTGATGCTCCTCTGATGCTCCTCTGATGCTCCTCTGATGCTCCTCTGATGCTCCTCTGATGCTCCTCTGATGCTCCTCTGATGCTCCTCTGATGCTCCTCTGATGCACCTCTGATGCTCCTCTGATGCTCCTCTGATGCTGCTCTGATGCTCCACTGATGCTCCTCTGATGCTCCTCTGATGCTCCTCTGATGCTCCTCTGATGCTCCTCTGATGCTCCTCTGATGCTCCTCCGATGCTCCTCTGAGGCTCCTCTGATGCTTCTCTGATGCTCCTCTGATGCTCCTCTGTTGCTCCTCTGATGCTCCTCTGTTGCTCCTCTGATGCTCCTCTGATGCTCCTCTGATGCTCCTCTGATGCTCCTCTGATGCTACACTGATGCTCCTCTGATGCTCCTCTGATGCTCCTCTGATGCTCCTCTGATGCTCCTCTGATGCTCCTCTGTTGCTCCTCTGATGCTCCTCTGATGCTCCTCTGATGCTCCTCTGATGCTCCACTGATGCTCCACTGATGCACCTCTGATGCTCCTCTGATGCTCCTCTGATGCTCCTCTGATGCTCCTCTGATGCTCCTCTGATGCTCCTCTGTTGCTCCTCTGATGCTCCTCTGATGCTCCTCTGATGCTCCTCTGATGCTCCACTGATGCTCCACTGATGCACCTCTGATGCTCCTCTGATGCTCCTCTGATGCTCCTCTGATGCTCCTCTGATGCTCCTCTGATGCTCCTCTGATGCTCCTCTGATGCTCCTCTTATGCTCCTCTGATGCTCCTCTGATGCTCCTCTGATGCTCCTCTGATGCTCCTCTGATGCTCCTCTGATGCTCCTCGGATGCTCCTCTGATGCTCCACTGATGCTCCTCTGATGCACCTCTGATGCTCCTCTGATGCTCCTCTGATGCTCCTCTGATGCTCCTCTGATGCTCCTCTGATGCTCCACTGATGCTCCTCTGATGCTCCACTGATGCTCAACTGATGCTCCTCTGATGCTCAACTGATGCTCCTCTGATGCTCCTCTGATGCTCCACTGATGCTCCACTGATGCTCCTCTGATGCTCCTCTGATGCTCCTCTGATGCTCCTCTGATGCTCCTCTGATGCTCCTCTAATGCTCCTCTGAGGCTCTTCTGAGGCTCCTCTGATGCTCCTCTGATGCTCCTCTGTTGCTCCTCTGATGCTCCTCTGATGCTCCTCTGATTCTCCTCTGATGCTCCTCTGATGGTCCTCTGATGCTCCTCTGATCCTCCTCTGATGCTCCTCCTATGCTCCTCTGATGCTCCTCTGATGCTCCTCTGATGCTCCTCTGATGCTCCTCTGACGCTCCTCTGAGGCTCCTCTGATGCTCCTCTGATGCTCCTCTGATGCTCCTCTGATGCTCCTCTGATGCTCCTCTGATGCTCCTCTGAGGCTCCTCTGAGGCTCCTCTGATGCTCCTCTGATGCTCCTCTGTTGCTCCTCTGATGCTCCTCTGATGCTCCTCTGATGCTCCTCTGATGCTCCTCTGATGCTCCTCTGATGCTCCTCTGATGCTCCTCTGATGCTCCTCTGATGCTCCTCTGAGGCTCCTCTGATGCTCCTCTGATGCTCCTCTGATGCTCCTCTGATGCTCCTCCGATGCTCCTCCGATGCTCCTCCGATGCTCCTCTGACGCTCCTGCTCCTGCTCCTGCTCCTGCTCCTGCTCCTGCTCCTGCTCCTGCTTCTGCTCCTGCTCCTGCTCCTGCTCCTGTTTCTGCTCCTGCTCCTGCTCCTTCACCTCTGATGCTCCCCTGATGCACCTCTGATGCTCCTCTGATGCTCCTCTGATGCTCCTCTGATGCTCCTCAGATGCTCCTCTGATGCTCCTCTGATGCTCCTCTGATGCTCCTGTGATGCTCATCTGATGCTCCTCTGATTCTCCTCTGATGCTCCTCTGATGCTCCTCCGATGCTCCTCTGAGGATCCTCTGATGCTTCTCTGATTCTCCTCTGATGCTCCTCTGTTGCTCCTCTGATGCTCCTCTGTTGCTCCTCTGATGCTCCACTGATTCACCTCTGATGCTCCTCTGATGCTCCTCTGTTGCTCCTCTGATGCTCCTCTGATGCTCCTCTGATGCTCCTCTGATGCTCCACTGATGCTCCACTGATGCTCCTCTGATTCTCCTCTGATGCTCCTCTGATGCTCCTCTGATGCTCCTCTGATGCTCCTCTGATGCTCCTCTGATGCTCCTCTGATGCTCCTCTGATGCTCCTCTGATGCTCCTCTGATGCTCCACTGATGCTCCTCTGATGCTCCTCTGATGCTCCTCTGATGCTCCTCTGATGCTCCTCTGATGCTCCACTGATGCTCCTCTGATGCTCCACTGATGCTCAACTGATGCTCCTCTGATGCTCCACTGATGCTACTCTGATGCTCCTCTGATGCTCCTCTGATGCTCCTCTGATGCTCCTCTGATGCTCCTCTGTTGCTCCTCTGATGCTCCTCTGTTGCTCCTCTGATGCTCCTCTGATGCTCCTCTGATGCTCCTCTGATGCTCCTCTGATGCTCCTCTGATGCTACACTGATGCTCCTCTGATGCTCCTCTGATGCTCCTCTGATGCTCCTCTGATGCTCCTCTGTTGCTCCTCTGATGCTCCTCTGATGCTCCTCTGATGCTCCTCTGATGCTCCTCTGATGCTCGTCTGATGCTCCTCTGATGCTACACTGATGCTCCTCTGATGCTCCTCTGATGCTCCTCTGATGCTCCTCTGATGCTCCTCTGATGCTCCTCTGATGCTCCTCTGATGCTCCTCTGATGCTCCTCTGTTGCACCTCTGATGCTCCTCTGATGCTCCTCTGATGCTGCTCTGATGCTCCAATGATGCTCCTCTGATGCTCCTCTGATGCTCCTCTGATGCTCCTCTGATGCTCCTCTGATGCTCCTCTGATGCTCCTCCGATGCTCCTCTGAGGCTCCTCTGATGCTTCTCTGATGCTCCTCTGATGCTCCTCTGTTGCTCCTCTGATGCTCCTCTGTTGCTCCTCTGATGCTCCTCTGATGCTCCTCTGATGCTCCTCTGATGCTCCTCTGATGCTACACTGATGCTCCTCTGATGCTCCTCTGATGCTCCTCTGATGCTACTCTGATGCTCCTCTGATGCTCCTCTGTTGCTCCTCTGATGCTCCTCTGATGCTCCTCTGATGCTCCTCTGATGCTCCACTGATGCTCCACTGATGCACCTCTGATGCTCCTCTGATGCTCCTCTGATGCTCCTCTGATGCTCCTCTGATGCTCCTCTGATGCTCCTCTGTTGCTCCTCTGATGCTCCTCTGATGCTCCTCTGATGCTCCTCTGATGCTCCACTGATGCTCCACTGATGCACCTCTGATGCTCCTCTGATGCTCCTCTGATGCTCCTCTGATGCTCCTCTGATGCTCCTCTTATGCTCCTCTGATGCTCCTCTGATGCTCCTCTGATGCTCCTCTGATGCTCCTCTGATGCTCCTCTGATGCTCCTCTGATGCTCCTCTGATGCTCCACTGATGCTCCTCTGATGCACCTCTGATGCTCCTCTGATGCTCCTCTGATGCTCCTCTGATGCTCCTCTGATGCTCCTCTGATGCTCCACTGATGCTCCTCTGATGCTCCACTGATGCTCAACTGATGCTCCTCTGATGCTCAACTGATGCTCCTCTGATGCTCCTCTGATGCTCCACTGATGCTCCACTGATGCTCCTCTGATGCTCCTCTGATGCTCCTCTGATGCTCCTCTGATGCTCCTCTAATGCTCCTCTGAGGCTCTTCTGAGGCTCCTCTGATGCTCCTCTGATGCTCCTCTGTTGCTCCTCTGATGCTCCTCTGATGCTCCTCTGATTCTCCTCTGATGCTCCTCTGATGGTCCTCTGATGCTCCTCTGATCCTCCTCTGATGCTCCTCCTATGCTCCTCTGATGCTCCTCTGATGCTCCTCTGATGCTCCTCTGATGCTCCTCTGACGCTCCTCTGAGGCTCCTCTGATGCTCCTCTGATGCTCCTCTGATGCTCCTCTGATGCTCCTCTGATGCTCCTCTGATGCTCATCTGAGGCTCCTCTGAGGCTCCTCTGATGCTCCTCTGATGCTCCTCTGTTGCTCCTCTGATGCTCCTCTGATGCTCCTCTGATGCTCCTCTGATGCTCCTCTGATGCTCCTCTGATGCTCCTCTGATGCTCCTCTGATGCTCCTCTGATGCTCCTCTGATGCTCCTCTGAGGCTCCTCTGATGCTCCTCTGATGCTCCTCTGATGCTCCTCTGATGCTCCTCCGATGCTCCTCCGATGCTCCTCCGATGCTCCTCTGACGCTCCTGCTCCTGCTCCTGCTCCTGCTCCTGCTCCTGCTCCTGCTCCTGCTTCTGCTCCTGCTCCTGCTCCTGCTCCTGTTTCTGCTCCTGCTCCTGCTCCTTCACATCTGATGCTCCCCTGATGCACCTCTGATGCTCCTCTGATGCTCCTCTGATGCTCCTCTGATGCTCCTCAGATGCTCCTCTGATGCTCCTCTGATGCTCCTCTGATGCTCCTGTGATGCTCATCTGATGCTCCTCTGATTCTCCTCTGATGCTCCTCCGATGCTCCTCTGATGCTCCACTGATGCTCAACTGATGCTCCTCTGATGCTCCGCCTATGAATCCCCAACTCTGATTCCCGGCCTCTGATTCCCGGCCTCTGATTCCCGGCTTCTCATTCCCGGCCTCTGATTCCCGGCCTCTGATTCCCCGCCTCTGGTACCCCGCCTCTGATTTGCTGCCCTTGATTCCCCATCTCTGATTCCGCACATCTGATTCCCTGCCTCTGATTCCCAACTTCTGATTCCCCACCTCTGATTCCCCATATCTGATTCCCCGCCTCTGTTTCCCCGCCTCTGATTCCCCGCCTCTGTTTCCCCAACTCTGATTCCCCGCCTCTGATTTCCCAGCTCCGATTCCCCGCCTCTGATTCCCCGCATCTGATTCCCTGCCTCTGATGCCCCGCCTCTGATTCCCCATCACTGATTCCCCGCCTCTGATTCCCCGTGTCTGATTCCCTGCCACTGATTCCCCGCCTCTGATTCCCCGCCTCGGATTCCCCAACTCTGATTCACCGCATCTGATTCCCCAGCTCTGATTCCCCGCCTCTGAATCCCCACGTCTGATTCCGTGCCTCTGATTCCCAGCCTCTGATTCCCCATCTCTGATTCCCCACCTCTGATTCACCACCTCTGATTCCCCATATTTGATTCCCCGCCTCAGTTTCCCCGCCTCTGATTCCCCCCTCTGATTCCCATATCTGATTCCCCGCCTCTGATTCCCCAACTCTGATTCCCCGCCTCTGATTCCCCAGCTCTGATTCCCCGCCTCTGAATCCCCAACTCTGATTCCCTGCCTCTGATTCCCCAGCTCTGATTCCCTGCCTCTGATTCCCCAGCTCTGATTCCCTGCCTCTGTTTCGCAACCTCTGATTCCCCACCTCTGATTCCCCATATATGATTCCCCACCTCTGTTTCCCTGCCTCTGATTCCCAGCCTCTGTTTCCCCATATCTGATTCCCCGCCTCTGATTCCCCGCCTCTGATTCCCCAGCTCTGATTCCCCACCTATGATTCCCCGTGTTTGATTCACTGCCTCTGATTCCCCGCCTCTGATTCCCCATCTCTGATTCACCACCTTTCATTCGCCACCTCTGATTCCCCATATCAGATTCCCCGCCTCTGTTTCCCCGCCTCTGATTCCCCTCCTCTGTTTCCCCATATCTGATTCCCCGCCTCTGATTCCCCAACTCTGATTCCCCGCCTCTGATTACCCAGCTCTGATTCCCCGTCTCTGATTCCCCGCGTCTGATTCCCTGCCTCTGATTCCCAGCCTCTGATTCCCCATCTCTGATTCCCCGCCTCTGAATCCCCGTGTCTGATACCCAGCCTCTGATACCCCGCCCCTGATTCCCCACCTCTGATTCCCCATATCTGATTCCCCGCCTCACTTTCCGCGCCTCTGATTCCCCTCCTCTGATTCCCCATATCTGATTCCCCGACTCTGATTCCCCAACTCAGATTCCCCGCCTCTGATTCCCCAGCTCTGTTTCCCCGCCTCTGATTCCCCGCCTCTGTTTCCCCATATCTAATTCCCCGCCTCTGATTCCCAAACTCTGATTCCCCGCCTCTGATTCCCCAGCTCTCATTCCCCGCCTCTGATTTCCCACATCTGATTCCCTGCCTCTGATTCGCTTCTGATTCCCTGCCTCTGATTCCCAACCTCTGATTCCCCACCTCTGAATCCCCATATCTGATTCCCTGCCTCTGATTCCCTGCCTCTGATTCCCCGCCTTTGATTCCCCGCCTCTGATTCCCAAACTCTGATTCCCCACCTCTGATTCCCCATATCTGATTCCCCGCCTCTGTTTCCCCGCCTCTGATTCCCCGCCTCTGTTTCCCCATATCTGATTCCCCGCCTCTGATTCCCCAACTCTGATTCCCCGCCTCTGATTCCCCAGCTCTGATTCCCCGCCTCTGATTCCCCGCATCTGATTCCCTGCCTCTGATGCCCCGCCTCTGATTCCCCATCACTGATTCCCCGCCTCTGATTCCCCGTGTCTGATTCCCTGCCACTGATTCCCCGCCTCTAATTCCCCGCCTCTGATTCCCCAACTCTGATTCACCGCATCTGATTCCCCAGCTCTGATTCCCCGCCTCTGAATCCCCGCGTCTGATTCCATGCCTCTGATTCCCAGCCTCTGATTCCCCATCTCTGATTCCCCACCTCTGATTCACCACCTCTGATTCCCCATATTTGATTCCCCGCCTCAGTTTCCCCGCCTCTGATTCCCCCCTCTGATTCCCATAGCTGAATCCCCGCCTCTGATTCCCCAACTCTGATACCCCGCCTCTGATTCCCCAGCTCTGATTCCCCGCCTCTGAATCCCCAACTCTGATTCCCTGCCTCTGATTCCCCAGCTCTGATTCCCCGCCTCTGATTCTCTGCCTCTGTTTCGCAACCTCTGATTCCCCACCTCTGATTCCCCATATATGATTCCCCACCTCTGTTTCCCTGCCTCTGATTCCCAGCCTCTGTTTCTCCATATCAGATTCCCCGCCTCTGATTCCACAACTCTGATTCCCCGCCTCTGATTCCCCAGCTCTGATTCCCCACCTATGATTCCCCGTGTTTGATTCACTGCCTCTGATTCTCCGCCTCTGATTCCCCATCTCTGATTCACCGCCTTTCATTCGCCACCTCTGATTCCCCATATCAGATTCCCCGCCTCTGTTTCCCCGCCTCTGATTCCCCTCCTCTGTTTCCCCATATCTGATTCCCCGCCTCTGATTCCCCAACTCTGATTCCCCGCCTCTGATTACCCAGCTCTGATTCCCCGCCTCTGATTCCCCGCGTCTGATTCCCTGCCTCTGATTCCCAGCCTCTGATTCCCCATCTCTGATTCCCCGCCTCTGAATCCCCGTGTCTGATTCCCCGCCTCTTACTCCCCGCGTCTGATTCCCTGCCTCTGATTCCCCGCCTCTGATTCCCCGCCTCTGATTCCCCATGTCTGATTCCCTTCCTCTGATTCCCCGCCTCTGATTCCCCATCTCTGATTCACCACCTCTGATTCACCACCTCTGATTCCCCATATCTGATTCCCCGCCTCAGTTTCCCCGCCTCTGATTCACCCCTCTGATTCCCCACATCTGATTCCCCGCCTCTGATTCCCCAACTCTGATTCCCCGCCTCTGATTCCCCAGCTCTGATTCCCCACCTCTGAATCACCAACTCTGATTCCCTGCCTCTGATTCCCCAGCTCTGATTCCCCGCCTCTGATTCCCTAGCTCTTATTCCCTGCATCTGATTTCCCGCCTGTGATTCCCCATCTCTGATTCACAACCTCTTATTCCCCACCTCTGATTCCCCATATCTGATTCCCCGCCTCTGTTTGCCCGCCTCTAATTCCCCGCCTCAGTTTCCGCATATCTGATTCCCCGCCTCTGAATCCCCAACTCTGATTCCCTGCCTCAGATTCCCCAGCTCTGATTCCCCGCCTCAGATTCCCCGCCTCTGATTCACAGCCTCTGATTCCCCGTGTTTGATTTCTTGCCTTTGATTCCCCGCCTCCGATTAGCCATCTCTGATTCCCCATATCTGATTCCCCACCTATGTTTCCCCGCCTCTGATTCCCCGCCTCTGATTCCCCATCTCTGATTCCTCGACTCTGACTCCCCACCTCTGATTCCCCATCTCTGATTCCGCACATCCGATTCCCTGCCTCTGATACCCCGCCTCTGATTCCCCGCCTCTGATTCCCTCCTCTGATTCCCAACCTCTGATTCCCCACCTCTGAGTCCCCATATCTGATTCCCCGCCTCTGTTTCCCCGCCTCTGATTCCCCGCCTCTGTTTCCCCATATCTGATTCCCCACTCTGATTCCCCAAGTCTGATTCCCCGCCTCTGATTCCCCAGCTCTGATTCCCCGCCTCTGATTCCCCGCGTCTGATTCCCTGCCTCTGATTCCCCGCCTCTGATTCCCCATCTCTGATTCCCAGCCTCTGAATCCCCGTGTCTGATACCCAGCCTCTGATACCCCGCCCCTGATTCCACGCCTCTGATTCCCCAGCTCTGATTCCCCGCCTCTGATTCCCCGCCTCTGTTTCCCCATATCTGATTCCCCGCCTCTGATTCCCCAACTCTGATTCCCCGCCTCTGATTCCCCAGCTCTGATTCCCCGTGTTTGATTCCCCGCCTCTGATTCCCCATCTCTGATTCCCGGCCTCTGATTGCCGGCCTCTGATTCCCGGCGTCTCATCCCCGGCCTCTGATTCCCGGCCTCTGATTCCCCGCCTCTGATTCCCCATCTCTGATTCCGCACATCTGAATCTCTGCCTCTGATTCCCCACCTCTGACTCCCCGCCTCTGATTCCCTGCCTCTGTTTCCCAACCTCTGATTCCCCATATCTCATTCCCAACCTCTGATTCCCCATCTCTGATTCCCGGACTCTGATTCCTGGCCTCTTATTCCCGGCATCTGATTCCCGGCCTCTGATCCCGGCCTCTGATTCCCCACTTCTGATTCTGTTCCCAGCCTCTGATTCCCCATCTCTGATTCCGCACAATTGATTCCCTGACTCTGATTCCACACCTCTGATTCCCCATATCTGATTCCCCGCCTCTGTTTCCCCGCCTCTGATTCCCCGCCTCTGTTTCCCCATATCTAATTCCCCGTCTCTGATTCCCCGCCTCTGATTCCCCAAATCTGATTCCTCGCCTCTGATTACCCAGCTCTGATTCCCCGCCTCTGATTCCCCGCGTCTGATTCCCTGCCTCTGATTCCCCGCCTCTGAATCCCCGTGTCTGATACCCAGCCTCTGATACCCCACCCCTGATTCCCCACCTCTGATTCCCCATATCTGATTCCCCGCCTCTCTTTCCGTGCCTCTAATTCCCCGCCTCTGATTCCCCATATCTGATTCCCCGCCTCCGATTCCCCAACTCTGATTTCCCCGCCTCTGATTCCCCAGCTCTGTTTCCCGGCCTCTGATTCCCCGCCTCTGTTTCCCCATATCTACTTCCACGCCTCTGATTCCCAAACTCTGATTCCCCGCCTCTGATTCCACAGCTCTGATTCCCCGCCTCTGATTCCCCACATCTGATTCCCTTCCTCTGACTCCCCGCCTCTGATTCCCTGCCTCTGATTCCCCAGCTCTGATTCCCCGTGTTTGATTCCCCGCCTCTGATTCCCCATCTCTGATTCCCGGCCTCTGATTGCCGGCCTCTGATTCCCTGCCTCTGATTCCCCGCCTCTGATTCGCTGCCTCTGATTCCCCATCTCTGATTCTGCACATCTGATTCCCTGCCTCTGACTCCCCGCCTCTGACTCCCCGCCTCTGATTCCCTGCCTCTGTTTCCCATCCTCTGATTCCCCACCTCTGATTCCCCATATCTGATTCCCCGCCTCTGTTTCCCCATATCTGATTCCCCGCCTCTGATTCCCCAACTCTGATTCCCCGCCTCTGATTCCCCAGCTCTGATTCCCCGCCTCTGATTCCCCGTGTTTGATTCCCTGCCTCTGATTCCCCGCCTCTGATTCACCATCTCTGATTCACCGCCTTTCATTCGCCACCCTGATTCCCCATATCAGATTCCCCGCCTCTGTTTCCCCGCCTCTGATACCCCGCCTCTGATTCCCCATATTTCATTCTCCGCCTCTGATTCCCCATCTCTGATTCCCGGACTCTGATTCCTGGCCTCTTATTCCCGGCATCTGATTCCCGGCCTCTGATCCCGGCCTCTGATTCCCCGCTTCTGATTCTGATCCCTGCCTCTGATTCCCCATCTCTGATTCCGCACATCTGATTCCCTGCCTCTGATTCCCCACCTCTGATTCCCCATATCTGATTCCCCGCCTCTGTTTCCCCGCCTCTAATTCCCCGCCTCTGTTTCCCCGCCTCTGATTCCCCATCTCTGATTCACAACCTCTGATTCCCCACCTCTGATACCCCATATCTGATTCCCCGCCTCTGTTTCCCCGCCTCTGATTCCCCACCTCTGATTCCCAATATCTGATTCCCCGCCTCTGATTCCCCACCTCTGATTCCCCGCCTCTGATTCGCCAGCTATGATTCCCCGCCTCTTATTCCCCGCGTCTGATTCCCTGCCTCTGATTCCCCGCCTCTGATTCCACATCTCTGATTCACCACCTCTGATTCCCCGCGTCTGATTCCCTGCCTCTGATTCCCCATCTCTGATTCCCCATCTCTGATTCCCCAATTCTGATTCCCCGTGTTTGATTCCCTGCCTCTGATTCCCGGCCTCTGATTCCCCATCTCTGATTCACCGCCTTTGATTCGCCACCTCTGATTCGCCATATCTGATTCCCCGCCTCTGTTTCCCCGCCTCTGATTCCCCGCCTCTGATTCCCCATATCTCATTCCCCGCCTCTGAATCCCCATCTCTGATTCCCGGACTCTGATTCCCCACCTCTGATTTCCGGCCTCTTATTCCCGGCATCTGATTCCGGCCTCTGATTCCCGGCCTCTGATTCCCTGCTTCTGATTCTGATTCCCTGCCTTTGATTCCCCGCCTCTGATTCCCCGTGTTTGATTCCCTGCCTCTGATTCCCCTCCTCTGATTCCCCATCTCTGATTCACCACCTTTGATTCGCCACCTCTGATTCCCCATCTCTGATTCCCCATATCTGATTCCCCGCCTCTGATTCCCTGCCTCTGTTTCCCAATATCTAAGTCCCCGCCTCTGATTCCCCAACTCTGATTCCCCACCTCTGATTCCCCAGCTCTGATTCCCTGCATCTGATTCCAAGCCTCTGATTCCCTGCCTCTGATTCCCAACCTCTGATTCCCCACATCTGATTCCCCGCCTCTGATTCCCAGCCTCTGTTTCCCCGCCTCTGATTCCCCGCCTCTGTTTCCCCATATCTGATTCCCGGCCTCTGATTCCCCGCCTCTGATTCCCCGCCTCTGATTCCCTGCCTCTGATTCCCCATCTCCGATTCCGCACATCTGATTCCCTGCCTCTGATTCCCCGCCTCTGATTCCCTGCCTCTGATTCCCAACCTCTGATTCCCCACCTCTGATTCCCCGTGTTTGATTCCCCGCCTCTGTTTCCCCGCCTCTGATTCCCCGCCTCTGATTCCCCAACTCTAATTCCCCACCTCTGATTCCCCATCTCTGATTCCCCATCTCTGATTCCCCACCCCTGTTTCCCCATATCTGATTCCCTGCCTCTGATTCCCCAACTTTGATTCCCAGCCTCTGATTCCCCAGCTCTGATTCCCCGCCTCTGATTCCCCGTGTTTGATTCCCTGCCTCTGATTCCCCTCCTCTGATTCCCCATCTCTGATTCACCACCTTTGATTCGCCACCTCTGATTCCCCATATCTGATTCCCCACCTCTGTTTTCCCGCCTCTGATTCCCCGCCTCTGATTCCCCAGCTCTGATTCCCCGCCTCTGAATCCCCATCTCTGATTCCCTGCCTCTGATTCCCCAGCTCTGATTCCCCGCCTCTGATTCCCCAGCTCTGATTCCCTGCCTCTGTTTCGCAACCTCTGATTCCCCACCTCTGATTCCCCATATATGATTCCCCACCTCTGTTTCCCTGCCTCTGATTCCCAGCCTCTGTTTCCCCATATCTGATTCCCCGCCTCTGATTCCCCAACTCTGATTCCCCGCCTCTGATTCCCCAGCTCTGATTCCCCACCTATGATTCCCCATGTTTGATTCACTGCCTCTGATTCCCCGCCTCTGATTCCCCATCTCTGATTCACCGCCTTTCATTTGCAACCTCTGATTCCCCATATCAGATTCCCCGCCTCTGTTTCCCCGCCTCTGATTCCCCTCCTCTGTTTCCCCATATCTGATTCCCCGCCTCTGATTCCCCAACTCTGATTCCCCGCCTCTGATTCCCCAGCTCTGATTCCCCACCTTTGATTCCCCCCGTCTGATTCCCAGCCTCTGAGTCCCCGTGTCTGATTTCCTGCCTCTGATTCCCCGCCTCTGATTCCCCATCTCTGATTCACAGCCTGTGATTCCCCACCTCTGATTCCCCATCTCTGATTCCGCACATCTGATTCCCTGCCTCTGATTCCCCGACTCTGATCCCCACCTCTGATTCCCCAGCTCTGATTCCCCGCCTCTGATTCCCCAACTCTGATTCCCCGTCTTTGATTCCCCAGCTCTGATTCCCCGCCTCTGATTCCCCGTGTTTGATTCCCTGCCTCTGATTCCCCGCCTCTGATTCCCCATCTCTGATTCAACGCCTTTGATTCGCCACCTCTGATTCCCCATATCTGATTCCTCGCCTCTGTTTCCCCGCCTCTGATTTCCCTCCTCTGATTCCCCATATCTCATTCCCCGCCTCTGATTCCCCATATCTGATTCCCGGACTCTGATTCCCCACCTCTGATTCCCGGCCTCTTATTCCCGGCATCTGATTCCGGCCTCTGATTCCCGGCCTATGATTCCCTGCTTCTGATTCCCCATCTCTGATTCCGCAAATCTAATTCCCTGCCTCTGATTCCCCATATCTGATTCCCCGCCTCTGTTTCCCCGCCTCTGATTCCCCGCCTCTGTTTCCCCATCTCTGATTCCCCACCTCTGATTCACCACCTCTGATTCCCCATATTTGATTCCCCGCCTCAGTTTCCCCGCCTCTGATTCCCCCCTCTGATTCCCATATCTGAATCCCCGCCTCTGATTCCCCAACTCTGATACCCCGCCTCTGATTCCCCAGCTCTGATTCCCCGCCTCTGAATCCCCAACTCTGATTCCCTGCCTCTGATTCCCCAGCTCTGATTCCCCGCCTCTGATTCTCTGCCTCTGTTTCGCAACCTCTGATTCCCCACCTCTGATTCCCCATATATGATTCCCCACCTCTGTTTCCCTGCCTCTGATTCCCAGCCTCTGTTTCTCCATATCAGATTCCCCGCCTCTGATTCCCCAACTCTGATTCCCCGCCTCTGATTCCCCAGCTCTGATTCCCCACCTATGATTCCCCGTGTTTGATTCACTGCCTCTGATTCTCCGCCTCTGATTCCCCATCTCTGATTCACCGCCTTTCATTCGCCACCTCTGATTCCCCATATCAGATTCCCCGCCTCTGTTTCCCCGCCTCTGATTCCCCTCCTCTGTTTCCCCATATCTGATTCCCCGCCTCTGATTCCCCAACTCTGATTCCCCACCTCTGATTACCCAGCTCTGATTCCCCGCCTCTGATTCCCCGCGTCTGATTCCCTGCCTCTGATTCCCAGCCTCTGATTCCCCATCTCTGATTCCCCGCCTCTGAATCCCCGTGTCTGATTCCCCGCCTCTTACTCCCCGCGTCTGATTCCCTGCCTCTGATTCCCCGCCTCTGATTCCCCGCCTCTGATTCCCCATGTCTGATTCCCTTCCTCTCATTCCCCGCCTCTGATTCCCCATCTCTGATTCACCACCTCTGATTCACCACCTCTGATTCCCCATATCTGATTCCCCGCCTCAGTTTCCCCGCCTCTGATTCACCCCTCTGATTCCCCACATCTGATTCCCCGCCTCTGATTCCCCAACTCTGATTCCCCGCCTCTGATTCCCCAGCTCTGATTCCCCACCTCTGAATCACCAACTCTGATTCCCTGCCTCTGATTCCCCAGCTCTGATTCCCCGCCTCTGATTCCCTAGCTCTTATTCCCTGCATCTGATTTCCCGCCTGTGATTCCCCATCTCTGATTCACAACCTCTTATTCCCCACCTCTGATTCCCCATATCTGATTCCCCGCCTCTGTTTGCCCACCTCTAATTCCCCGCCTCAGTTTCCGCATATCTGATTCCCCGCCTCTGAATCCCCAACTCTGATTCCCTGCCTCAGATTCCCCAGCTCTGATTCCCCGCCTCAGATTCCCCGCCTCTGATTCACAGCCTCTGATTCCCCGTGTTTGATTTCTTGCCTTTGATTCCCCGCCTCCGATTAGCCATCTCTGATTCCCCATATCTGATTCCCCACCTATGTTTCCCCGCCTCTGATTCCCCGCCTCTGATTCCCCATCTCTGATTCCTCGACTCTGACTCCCCACCTCTGATTCCCCATCTCTGATTCCGCACATCCGATTCCCTGCCTCTGATACCCCGCCTCTGATTCCCCGCCTCTGATTCCTTCCTCTGATTCCCAACCTCTGATTCCCCACCTCTGAGTCCCCATATCTGATTCCCCGCCTCTGTTTCCCCGCCTCTGATTCCCCGCCTCTGTTTCCCCATATCTGATTCCCCACTCTGATTCCCCAAGTCTGATTCCCCGCCTCTGATTCCCCAGCTCTGATTCCCCGCCTCTGATTCCCCGCGTCTGATTCCCTGCCTCTGATTCCCCGCCTCTGATTCCCCATCTCTGATTCCCAGCCTCTGAATCCCCGTGTCTGATACCCAGCCTCTGATACCCCGCCCCTGCTTCCACGCCTCTGATTCCCCAGCTCTGATTCCCCCCCTCTGATTCCCCGCCTCTGTTTCCCCATATCTGATTCCCCGCCTCTGATTCCCCAACTCTGATTCCCCGCCTCTGATTCCCCAGCTCTGATTCCCCGTGTTTGATTCCCCGCCTCTGATTCCCCATCTCTGATTCCCGGCCTCTGATTGCCGGCCTCTGATTCCCGGCGTCTCATCCCCGGCCTCTGATTCCCGGCCTCTGATTCCCCGCCTCTGATTCCCCATCTCTGATTCCGCACATCTGAATCTCTGCCTCTGATTCCCCACCTCTGACTCCCCGCCTCTGATTCCCTGCCTCTGTTTCCCAACCTCTGATTCCCCATATCTCATTCCCAACCTCTGATTCCCCATCTCTGATTCCCGGACTCTGATTCCTGGCCTCTTATTCCCGGCATCTGATTCCCGGCCTCTGATCCCGGCCTCTGATTCCCCACTTCTGATTCTGTTCCCAGCCTCTGATTCCCCATCTCTGATTCCGCACAATTGATTCCCTGACTCTGATTCCACACCTCTGATTCCCCATATCTGATTCCCCGCCTCTGTTTCCCCGCCTCTGATTCCCCGCCTCTGTTTCCCCATATCTAATTCCCCGTCTCTGATTCCCCGCCTCTGATTCCCCAAATCTGATTCCTCGCCTCTGATTACCCAGCTCTGATTCCCCGCCTCTGATTCCCCGCGTCTGATTCCCTGCCTCTGATTCCCCGCCTCTGAATCCCCGTGTCTGATACCCAGCCTCTGATACCCCACCCCTGATTCCCCACCTCTGATTCCCCATATCTGATTCCCCGCCTCTCTTTCCGTGCCTCTAATTCCCCGCCTCTGATTCCCCATATCTGATTCCCCGCCTCCGATTCCCCAACTCTGATTTCCCCGCCTCTGATTCCCCAGCTCTGTTTCCCGGCCTCTGATTCCCCGCCTCTGTTTCCCCATATCTAATTCCACGCCTCTGATTCCCAAACTCTGATTCCCCGCCTCTGATTCCACAGCTCTGATTCCCCGCCTCTGATTCCCCACATCTGATTCCCTTCCTCTGACTCCCCGCCTCTGATTCCCTGCCTCTGATTCCCCAGCTCTGATTCCCCGTGTTTGATTCCCCGCCTCTGATTCCCCATCTCTGATTCCCGGCCTCTGATTGCCGGCCTCTGATTCCCTGCCTCTGATTCCCCGCCTCTGATTCGCTGCCTCTGATTCCCCATCTCTGATTCTGCACATCTGATTCCCTGCCTCTGACTCCCCGCCTCTGACTCCCCGCATCTGATTCCCTGCCTCTGTTTCCCATCCTCTGATTCCCCACCTCTGATTCCCCATATCTGATTCCCCGCCTCTGTTTCCCCATATCTGATTCCCCGCCTCTGATTCCCCAACTCTGATTCCCCGCCTCTGATTCCCCAGCTCTGATTCCCCGCCTCTGATTCCCCGTGTTTGATTCCCTGCCTCTGATTCCCCGCCTCTGATTCACCATCTCTGATTCACCGCCTTTCAATCGCCACCCTGATTCCCCATATCAGATTCCCCGCCTCTGTTTCCCCGCCTCTGATACCCCGACTCTGATTCCCCATATTTCATTCTCCGCCTCTGATTCCCCATCTCTGATTCCCGGACTCTGATTCCTGGCCTCTTATTCCCGGCATCTGATTCCCGGCCTCTGATCCCGGCCTCTGATTCCCCGCTTCTGATTCTGATCCCTGCCTCTGATTCCCCATCTCTGATTCCGCACATCTGATTCCCTGCCTCTGATTCCCCACCTCTGATTCCCCATATCTGATTCCCCGCCTCTGTTTCCCCGCCTCTAATTCCCCGCCTCTGTTTCCCCGCCTCTGATTCCCCATCTCTGATTCACAACCTCTGATTCCCCACCTCTGATACCCCATATCTGATTCCCCGCCTCTGTTTCCCCGCCTCTGATTCCCCACCTCTGATTCCCAATATCTGATTCCCCGCCTCTGATTCCCCACCTCTGATTCCCCGCCTCTGATTCGCCAGCTATGATTCCCCGCCTCTTATTCCCCGCGTCTGATTCCCTGCCTCTGATTCCCCGCCTCTGATTCCACATCTCTGATTCACCACCTCTGATTCCCCGCGTCTGATTCCCTGCCTCTGATTCCCCATCTCTGATTCCCCATCTCTGATTCCCCAATTCTGATTCCCCGTGTTTGATTCCCTGCCTCTGATTCCCGGCCTCTGATTCCCCATCTCTGATTCACCGCCTTTGATTCGCCACCTCTGATTCGCCATATCTGATTCCCCGCCTCTGTTTCCCCG
Source organism: Narcine bancroftii (assembly GCF_036971445.1). Lineage (NCBI taxonomy): Eukaryota > Metazoa > Chordata > Chondrichthyes > Torpediniformes > Narcinidae > Narcine > Narcine bancroftii. Next base: position 158,215,483 of record NC_091473.1, on the reverse strand, counting down.
CCTCTGATTCCCCGCCTCTGATTCCCCATATCTCATTCCCCGCCTCTGAATCCCCATCTCTGATTCCCGGACTCTGATTCCCCACCTCTGATTTCCGGCCTCTTATTCCCGGCATCTGATTCCGGCCTCTGATTCCCGGCCTCTGATTCCCTGCTTCTGATTCTGATTCCCTGCCTTTGATTCCCCGCCTCTGATTCCCCGTGTTTGATTCCCTGCCTCTGATTCCCCTCCTCTGATTCCCCATCTCTGATTCACCACCTTTGATTCGCCACCTCTGATTCCCCATCTCTGATTCCCCATATCTGATTCCCCGCCTCTGATTCCCTGCCTCTGTTTCCCAATATCTAAGTCCCCGCCTCTGATTCCCCAACTCTGATTCCCCACCTCTGATTCCCCAGCTCTGATTCCCTGCATCTGATTCCAAGCCTCTGATTCCCTGCCTCTGATTCCCAACCTCTGATTCCCCACATCTGATTCCCCGCCTCTGATTCCCAGCCTCTGTTTCCCCGCCTCTGATTCCCCGCCTCTGTTTCCCCATATCTGATTCCCGGCCTCTGATTCCCCGCCTCTGATTCCCCGCCTCTGATTCCCTGCCTCTGATTCCCCATCTCCGATTCCGCACATCTGATTCCCTGCCTCTGATTCCCCGCCTCTGATTCCCTGCCTCTGATTCCCACCCTCTGATTCCCCACCTCTGATTCCCCGTGTTTGATTCCCCGCCTCTGTTTCCCCGCCTCTGATTCCCCGCCTCTGATTCCCCAACTCTAATTCCCCACCTCTGATTCCCCATCTCTGATTCCCCATCTCTGATTCCCCACCCCTGTTTCCCCATATCTGATTCCCTGCCTCTGATTCCCCAACTTTGATTCCCAGCCTCTGATTCCCCAGCTCTGATTCCCCGCCTCTGATTCCCCGTGTTTGATTCCCTGCCTCTGATTCCCCTCCTCTGATTCCCCATCTCTGATTCACCACCTTTGATTCGCCACCTCTGATTCCCCATATCTGATTCCCCACCTCTGTTTTCCCGCCTCTGATTCCCCGCCTCTGATTCCCCAGCTCTGATTCCCCGCCTCTGAATCCCCATCTCTGATTCCCTGCCTCTGATTCCCCAGCTCTGATTCCCCGCCTCTGATTCCCCAGCTCTGATTCCCTGCCTCTGTTTCGCAACCTCTGATTCCCCACCTCTGATTCCCCATATATGATTCCCCACCTCTGTTTCCCTGCCTCTGATTCCCAGCCTCTGTTTCCCCATATCTGATTCCCCGCCTCTGATTCCCCAACTCTGATTCCCCGCCTCTGATTCCCCAGCTCTGATTCCCCACCTATGATTCCCCATGTTTGATTCACTGCCTCTGATTCCCCGCCTCTGATTCCCCATCTCTGATTCACCGCCTTTCATTCGCCACCTCTGATTCCCCATATCAGATTCCCCGCCTCTGTTTCCCCGCCTCTGATTCCCCTCCTCTGTTTCCCCATATCTGATTCCCCGCCTCTGATTCCCCAACTCTGATTCCCCGCCTCTGATTCCCCAGCTCTGATTCCCCACCTTTGATTCCCCCCGTCTGATTCCCAGCCTCTGAGTCCCCGTGTCTGATTTCCTGCCTCTGATTCCCCGCCTCTGATTCCCCATCTCTGATTCACAGCCTGTGATTCCCCACCTCTGATTCCCCATCTCTGATTCCGCACATCTGATTCCCTGCCTCTGATTCCCCGACTCTGATCCCCACCTCTGATTCCCCAGCTCTGATTCCCCGCCTCTGATTCCCCAACTCTGATTCCCCGTCTTTGATTCCCCAGCTCTGATTCCCCGCCTCTGATTCCCCGTGTTTGATTCCCTGCCTCTGATTCCCCGCCTCTGATTCCCCATCTCTGATTCAACGCCTTTGATTCGCCACCTCTGATTCCCCATATCTGATTCCTCGCCTCTGTTTCCCCGCCTCTGATTTCCCTCCTCTGATTCCCCATATCTCATTCCCCGCCTCTGATTCCCCATATCTGATTCCCGGACTCTGATTCCCCACCTCTGATTCCCGGCCTCTTATTCCCGGCATCTGATTCCGGCCTCTGATTCCCGGCCTATGATTCCCTGCTTCTGATTCCCCATCTCTGATTCCGCAAATCTAATTCCCTGCCTCTGATTCCCCACCTCTGATTCCCCATATCTGATTCCCCGCCTCTGTTTCCCCGCCTCTGATTCCCCGCCTCTGTTTCCCCATATCTAATTCCCCGCCTCTGATTCCCCAACTTTGATTCCCCACCTCTGATTCCCCAGCTCTGATTCCCCGCCTCTGATTCACCGCATCTGATTCCATGCATCTGATTCCCAGCCTCTGATTCCCAGCCTCTGATTCCCAACCTCTGATTCCCCACCTCTGATCCCCATATCTGATTCCCCGCCTCTGTTTCCCCGCCTCTGATCACCCGCCTCTGTTTCCCCATATCTGATCCCCGCCTCTATTTGCCCGCCTCTGATTCCCCGCCTCTGTTTCCCCATATCTGATTCCCCGCCTCTGAATCCCCAACTCTGATTCCCTGCCTCTAATTTCCCAGCTCTGATTCCCCGCCTCTGATTCCCCATCTCTGATTCACATCCTCTGATTCCCCACCTCTGATACCCCATATCTGATTCCCCGCCTCTGTTTCCCCGCCTTTGATTCCCCACCTCTGATTCCCAATATCTGATTCCCCGCCTCTGATTCCCCACCTCTGATTCCCCGCCTCTGATTCGCCAGCTATGATTCCCCGCCTCTTATTCCCCGCGTCTGATTCCCTGCCTCTGATTCCGCGCCTCTGATTCCACATCTCTGATTCACCACCTCTGATTCCCCGCGTCTGATTCCCTGCCTCTGATTCCCCATCTCTGATTCCCCATCTCTGATTCCCCAATTCTGATTCCCCTCCTCTGATTCCCCGTGTTTGATTCCCTGCCTCTGATTCCCGGCCTCTGATTCCCCATCTCTGATTCACCGCCTTTGATTCTCCACCTCTGATTCGCCATATCTGATTCCCCGCCTCTGTTTCCCCGCCTCTGATTCCCCGCCTCTGATTCCCCATATCTCATTCCCCGCCTCTGAATCCCCATCTCTGATTCCCGGACTCTGATTCCCCACCTCTGATTTCCGGCCTCTTATTCCCGGCATCTGATTCCGGCCTCTGATTCCCGGCCTCTGATTCCCTGCTTCTGATTCTGATTCCCTGCCTTTGATTCCCCATCTCTGATTCCGCACATCTGATTCCCTGCCTCTGATTCCCCATCTCTGATTCCCCATATCTGATTCCCCGCCTCTGATTCCCTGCCTCTGTTTCCCAATATCTAAGTCCCCGCCTCTGATTCCCCAACTCTGATTCCCCACCTCTGATTCCCCAGCTCTGTTTCCCCGCCTCTGATTCCCCGCATCTGATTCCCTGCATCTGATTCCAAGCCTCTGATTCCCTGCCTCTGATTCCCAACCTCTGATTCCCCACCTCTGATTCCCCATATCTGATTCCCAGCCTCTGTTTCCCCGCCTCTGATTACCCGCATCTGTTTCCCCATATCTGATTCCCGGCCTCTGATTCCCCGCCTCTGATTCCCCGCCTCTGATTCCCTGCCTCTGATTCCCCATCTCCGATTCCGCACATCTGATTCCCTGCCTCTGATTCCCCGCCTCTGATTCCCCGCCTCTGATTCCCTGCCTCTGATTCCCAACCTCTGATTCCCCACCTCTGATTCCCCGTGTTTGATTCCCCGCCTCTGTTTCCCCGCCTCTGATTCCCCGCCTCTGATTCCCAAACTCTAATTCCCCGACTCTGATTCCCCATATCTGATTCCCCGCCTCTGTTTCCCCGCCTCTGATTCCCCGCCCCTGTTTCCCCATATCTGATTCCCTGCCTCTGATTCCCCAACTTTGATTCCCAGCCTCTGATTCCCCAGCTCTGATTCCCCGCCTCTGATTCCCCGTGTTTGATTCCCTGCCTCTGATTCCCCTCCTCTGATTCCCCATCTCTGATTCACCACCTTTGATTCGCCACCTCTGATTCCCCATATCTGATTCCCCACCTCTGTTTTCCCGCCTCTGATTCCCCGCCTCTGATTCTCCATATCTCATTCCCCGCCTCTGAATCCCCATCTCTGATTCCCGGACTCTGATTCCCCACCTCTGATTCCCGGCCTCTTATTCCCAGCATCTGATTCCAGGCCTCTGATTCCCGGCCTCTGACTCCCCGCTTCTGATTCTGATTCCCTGCCTCTGATTACCCATCTCTGAATCCGCACATCTGATTACTTGCCTCTGATTCCCCACCTCTGATTCCCCATATCTGATTCCCCGCCTCTGATTCCCCGCATCCGATTCCCCATATCTGATTCCCCGCCTCTGTTTCCCCGCCCCTGATTCCCCGCCTCTGTTTCCCCATATCTGATTCCCCGCCTCCGATTCCCAACTATGATTCCCCGCCTCTGATTCCCCAGCTCTGATTCCCTGCCTCTGATTCCCCGCGTTCTATTCCCTGCCTCTGATTCCCCGCCTGTGATTCCCCATCTCTGATAAACCACCTCTGATTCCCCACCACTGATTCCCCATATCTAATTCCCCGCCTCTGTTTGCCCGCCTCTGATTCCCCGCCTCTGTTTCCCCATATCTGATTCCCCGCCTCTGAATCCCCAACTCTGATTCCCTGCCTCTGATTCCCCAGCTTCATTCCCCGCCTTTGATTCGCCATCTCAGATTCACCGCCTCTGATTCCCCACCTCTGATTCCCCATCTCTGATTCCGCACATCCGACTCCCTGCCTCTGATTCCCCGACTCTGATTCCCCACCTCTGATTCCCCAGCTCTGATTCCCCGCCTCTGATTCCCCAACTCTGATTCCCCGCCTCTGATTCCACAGCTCTGATTCCCCGCCTCTGATTCCCCGTGTTTGATCCCCTGCCTCTGATTCCCCGCCTCTTATTCCCCATCTCTGATTCACCGCCTTTGATTCGCCACCTCTGATTCCCCATATCTGATTCCTCGCCACTGTTTCCCCGCCTCTGATTCCCCGCCTCTGATTCCCCATATCTCATTCCCCGCCTCTGATTCGCCAGCTATGATTCCCCGCCTCTGATTCCCCGCGTCTGATTCCCTGCCTCTGATTCCCCGCCTCTGATTCCACATCTCTGATTCACCACCTCTGATTCCACGCGTCTGATTCCCCGCCTCTGATTCCCCATCTCTGATTCCCCATCTCTGATTCCCCAATTCTGATTCCCCGCCTCTGATTCCCCAGCTCTGATTCCTCGCCTCTGATTCCCTTCCTCTGATTCCCAACCTCTGATTCCCCAACTCTGATTTCCCATATTGATTCCCTGCGTGTGATTCCCCACCTCTGATTTCCCATATTGATTCCCTGCGTCTGATTCCCCGCCTCTGATTCCCCAACTCTGATTCCCCGCCTCTGATTCCCCAGCTCTGATTCCCCGCATCTGATTCCCCGTGTTTGATTCCCTGCCTCTGATTCCCGGCCTCTGATTCCCCATCTCTGATTCACCGCCTTTGATTCGCAACCTCTGATTCCCCATATCTGATTCCCCGCCTCTGTTTCCCCGCCTCTGATTCCCCGCCTCTGATTCCCCATACCTCATTCCCCGCCTCTAAATCCCCATCTCTGATTCCCGGACTCTGATTCCCCACCTCTGATTCCCGGCCTCTTATTCCCGGCATCTGATTCCGGCCTCTGATTCCCGGCCTCTGATTCACTGCGTCTGATTCTGATTCCCTGCCTCTGATTCCCCACCTCTGATTCCCCATATCTGATTCCCCGCCTCTGTTTCCCCACCTTTGATTCCCCGCCTCTGTTTCCCAATATCTAAGTCCCCGCCTCTGATTCCCCAACTCTGATTCCCCACCTCTGATTCCCCAGCTCTGATTCCCCGCCTCTGATTCCCCGCATCTGATTCCCTGCAACTGATTCCAAGCCTCTGATTCCCTGCCTCTGATTCCCAACCTCTGATTCCCAACCTCTGATTCCACACCTCTGATTCCCCATATCTGATTCCCCGCCTCTGTTTCCCCGCCTCTGATTCCCCGCCTCTGATTCCCCATATCCCATTCCCCGCCTCCAATTCCGCATCTCTTATTCCCAACCTCTGATTCCCCACCTCTGATTCCCCATATCTGATTCCCCGCCTCTGTTTCCCCGCCTCTGATTCCCCGCCTCTGTTTCCCCATATCTGATCCCCGCCTCTATTTGCCCGCCTCTGATTCCCCACCTCTGATTCCCCATATCTGATTCCCCGCCTCTGTTTCCCCGCCTCTGATTCCCCGCCTCTCTTTCCCCATATCTAATTCCCCGCCTCTGATTCCCCAACTTTGATTCCCCACCTCTGATTCCCCAGCTCTGATTCCCCGCCTCTATTTGCCCGCCTCTGATTCCCCACCTCTGATTCCCCATATCTGATTCCCCGCCTCTGTTTCCCCGCCTCTGATTCCCCGCCTCTCTTTCCCCATATCTAATTCCCCGCCTCTGATTCCCCAACTTTGATTCCCCACCTCTGATTCCCCAGCTCTGATTCCCCGCCTCTGATTCCCCGCATCTGATTCCATGCATCCGATTCCCAGCCTCTGATTCCCAGCGTCTGATTCCCAACCACTGATTCCCCACCTCTGATCCCCATATCTGATTCCCCGTCTCTGTTTCCCCGCCTCTGATTCCCCGCCTCTGTTTCCCCATATCTGATCCCCGCCTCTATTTGCCCGCCTCTGATTCCCCGCCTCTGTTTCCCCATATCTGTTCCCTGCCTCTAATTTCCCAGCTCTGATTCCCCGCCTCTGATTCCCCGCGTCTGATTACCGGCCTCTGATTCCCCGCCTCTGATTCCCCATCTCTGATTCACAACCTCTGATTCCCCACCTCTGATTCCCAATATCTGATTCCCCGCCTCTGATTCCCCACCTCTGATTCCCCGCCTCTGATTCGCCAGCTATGATTCCCCGCCTCTTATTCCCCGCGTCTGATTCCCTGCCTCTGATTCCCCGCCTCTGATTCCACATCTCTGATTCACCACCTCTGATTCCCCGCGTCTGATTCCCTGCCTTTGATTCCCCATCTCTGATTCCCCATCTCTGATTCCCCAATTCTGATTCCCCGTGTTTGATTCCCTGCCTCTGATTCCCGGCCTCTGATTCCCCATCTCTGATTCACCGCCTTTGATTCGCCACCTCTGATTCGCCATATCTGATTCCCCGCCTCTGTTTCCCCGCCTCTGATTCCCCGCCTCTGATTCCCCATATCTCATTCCCCGCCTCTGAATCCCCATCTCTGATTCCCGGACTCTGATTCCCCACCTCTGATTTCCGGCCTCTTATTCCCGGCATCTGATTCCGGCCTCTGATTCCCGGCCTCTGATTCCCTGCTTCTGATTCTGATTCCCTGCCTTTGATTCCCCGCCTCTGATTCCCCGTGTTTGATTCCCTGCCTCTGATTCCCCTCCTCTGATTCCCCATCTCTGATTCACCACCTTTGATTCGCCACCTCTGATTCCCCATCTCTGATTCCCCATATCTGATTCCCCGCCTCTGATTCCCTGCCTCTGTTTCCCAATATCTAAGTCCCCGCCTCTGATTCCCCAACTCTGATTCCCCACCTCTGATTCCCCAGCTCTGATTCCCTGCATCTGATTCCAAGCCTCTGATTCCCTGCCTCTGATTCCCAACCTCTGATTCCCCACATCTGATTCCCCGCCTCTGATTCCCAGCCTCTGTTTGCCCGCCTCTGATTCCCCGCCTCTGTTTCCCCATATCTGATTCCCGGCCTCTGATTCCCCGCCTCTGATTCCCCGCCTCTGATTCCCTGCCTCTGATTCCCCATCTCCGATTCCGCACATCTGATTCCCTGCCTCTGATTCCCCGCCTCTGATTCCCTGCCTCTGATTCCCAACCTCTGATTCCCCACCTCTGATTCCCCGTGTTTGATTCCCCGCCTCTGTTTCCCCGCCTCTGATTCCCCGCCTCTGATTCCCCAACTCTAATTCCCCACCTCTGATTCCCCATCTCTGATTCCCCATCTCTGATTCCCCACCCCTGTTTCCCCATATCTGATTCCCTGCCTCTGATTCCCCAACTTTGATTCCCAGCCTCTGATTCCCCAGCTCTGATTCCCCGCCTCTGATTCCCCGTGTTTGATTCCCTGCCTCTGATTCCCCTCCTCTGATTCCCCATCTCTGATTCACCACCTTTGATTCGCCACCTCTGATTCCCCATATCTGATTCCCCACCTCTGTTTTCCCGCCTCTGATTCCCCGCCTCTGATTCCCCAGCTCTGATTCCCCGCCTCTGAATCCCCATCTCTGATTCCCTGCCTCTGATTCCCCAGCTCTGATTCCCCGCCTCTGATTCCCCAGCTCTGATTCCCTGCCTCTGTTTCGCAACCTCTGATTCCCCACCTCTGATTCCCCATATATGATTCCCCACCTCTGTTTCCCTGCCTCTGATTCCCAGCCTCTGTTTCCCCATATCTGATTCCCCGCCTCTGATTCCCCAACTCTGATTCCCCGCCTCTGATTCCCCAGCTCTGATTCCCCACCTATGATTCCCCATGTTTGATTCACTGCCTCTGATTCCCCGCCTCTGATTCCCCATCTCTGATTCACCGCCTTTCATTTGCCACCTCTGATTCCCCATATCAGATTCCCCGCCTCTGTTTCCCCGCCTCTGATTCCCCTCCTCTGTTTCCCCATATCTGATTCCCCGCCTCTGATTCCCCAACTCTGATTCCCCGCCTCTGATTCCCCAGCTCTGATTCCCCACCTTTGATTCCCCCCGTCTGATTCCCAGCCTCTGAGTCCCCGTGTCTGATTTCCTGCCTCTGATTCCCCGCCTCTGATTCCCCATCTCTGATTCACAGCCTGTGATTCCCCACCTCTGATTCCCCATCTCTGATTCCGCACATCTGATTCCCTGCCTCTGATTCCCCGACTCTGATCCCCACCTCTGATTCCCCAGCTCTGATTCCCCGCCTCTGATTCCCCAACTCTGATTCCCCGTCTTTGATTCCCCAGCTCTGATTCCCCGCCTCTGATTCCCCGTGTTTGATTCCCTGCCTCTGATTCCCCGCCTCTGATTCCCCATCTCTGATTCAACGCCTTTGATTCGCCACCTCTGATTCCCCATATCTGATTCCTCGCCTCTGTTTCCCCGCCTCTGATTTCCCTCCTCTGATTCCCCATATCTCATTCCCCGCCTCTGATTCCCCATATCTGATTCCCGGACTCTGATTCCCCACCTCTGATTCCCGGCCTCTTATTCCCGGCATCTGATTCCGGCCTCTGATTCCCGGCCTATGATTCCCTGCTTCTGATTCCCCATCTCTGATTCCGCAAATCTAATTCCCTGCCTCTGATTCCCCACCTCTGATTCCCCATATCTGATTCCCCGCCTCTGTTTCCCCGCCTCTGATTCCCCGCCTCTGTTTCCCCATCTCTGATTCCCCACCTCTGATTCACCACCTCTGATTCCCCATATTTGATTCCCCGCCTCAGTTTCCCCGCCTCTGATTCCCCCCTCTGATTCCCATATCTGAATCCCCGCCTCTGATTCCCCAACTCTGATACCCCGCCTCTGATTCCCCAGCTCTGATTCCCCGCCTCTGAATCCCCAACTCTGATTCCCTGCCTCTGATTCCCCAGCTCTGATTCCCCGCCTCTGATTCTCTGCCTCTGTTTCGCAACCTCTGATTCCCCACCTCTGATTCCCCATATATGATTCCCCACCTCTGTTTCCCTGCCTCTGATTCCCAGCCTCTGTTTCTCCATATCAGATTCCCCGCCTCTGATTCCCCAACTCTGATTCCCCGCCTCTGATTCCCCAGCTCTGATTCCCCACCTATGATTCCCCGTGTTTGATTCACTGCCTCTGATTCTCCGCCTCTGATTCCCCATCTCTGATTCACCGCCTTTCATTCGCCACCTCTGATTCCCCATATCAGATTCCCCGCCTCTGTTTCCCCGCCTCTGATTCCCCTCCTCTGTTTCCCCATATCTGATTCCCCGCCTCTGATTCCCCAACTCTGATTCCCCGCCTCTGATTACCCAGCTCTGATTCCCCGCCTCTGATTCCCCGCGTCTGATTCCCTGCCTCTGATTCCCAGCCTCTGATTCCCCATCTCTGATTCCCCGCCTCTGAATCCCCGTGTCTGATTCCCCGCCTCTTACTCCCCGCGTCTGATTCCCTGCCTCTGATTCCCCGCCTCTGATTCCCCGCCTCTGATTCCCCATGTCTGATTCCCTTCCTCTCATTCCCCGCCTCTGATTCCCCATCTCTGATTCACCACCTCTGATTCACCACCTCTGATTCCCCATATCTGATTCCCCGCCTCAGTTTCCCCGCCTCTGATTCACCCCTCTGATTCCCCACATCTGATTCCCCGCCTCTGATTCCCCAACTCTGATTCCCCGCCTCTGATTCCCCAGCTCTGATTCCCCACCTCTGAATCACCAACTCTGATTCCCTGCCTCTGATTCCCCAGCTCTGATTCCCCGCCTCTGATTCCCTAGCTCTTATTCCCTGCATCTGATTTCCCGCCTGTGATTCCCCATCTCTGATTCACAACCTCTTATTCCCCACCTCTGATTCCCCATATCTGATTCCCCGCCTCTGTTTGCCCGCCTCTAATTCCCCGCCTCAGTTTCCGCATATCTGATTCCCCGCCTCTGAATCCCCAACTCTGATTCCCTGCCTCAGATTCCCCAGCTCTGATTCCCCGCCTCAGATTCCCCGCCTCTGATTCACAGCCTCTGATTCCCCGTGTTTGATTTCTTGCCTTTGATTCCCCGCCTCCGATTAGCCATCTCTGATTCCCCATATCTGATTCCCCACCTATGTTTCCCCGCCTCTGATTCCCCGCCTCTGATTCCCCATCTCTGATTCCTCGACTCTGACTCCCCACCTCTGATTCCCCATCTCTGATTCCGCACATCCGATTCCCTGCCTCTGATACCCCGCCTCTGATTCCCCGCCTCTGATTCCTTCCTCTGATTCCCAACCTCTGATTCCCCACCTCTGAGTCCCCATATCTGATTCCCCGCCTCTGTTTCCCCGCCTCTGATTCCCCGCCTCTGTTTCCCCATATCTGATTCCCCACTCTGATTCCCCAAGTCTGATTCCCCGCCTCTGATTCCCCAGCTCTGATTCCCCGCCTCTGATTCCCCGCGTCTGATTCCCTGCCTCTGATTCCCCGCCTCTGATTCCCCATCTCTGATTCCCAGCCTCTGAATCCCCGTGTCTGATACCCAGCCTCTGATACCCCGCCCCTGATTCCACGCCTCTGATTCCCCAGCTCTGATTCCCCGCCTCTGATTCCCCGCCTCTGTTTCCCCATATCTGATTCCCCGCCTCTGATTCCCCAACTCTGATTCCCCGCCTCTGATTCCCCAGCTCTGATTCCCCGTGTTTGATTCCCCGCCTCTGATTCCCCATCTCTGATTCCCGGCCTCTGATTGCCGGCCTCTGATTCCCGGCGTCTCATCCCCGGCCTCTGATTCCCGGCCTCTGATTCCCCGCCTCTGATTCCCCATCTCTGATTCCGCACATCTGAATCTCTGCCTCTGATTCCCCACCTCTGACTCCCCGCCTCTGATTCCCTGCCTCTGTTTCCCAACCTCTGATTCCCCATATCTCATTCCCAACCTCTGATTCCCCATCTCTGATTCCCGGACTCTGATTCCTGGCCTCTTATTCCCGGCATCTGATTCCCGGCCTCTGATCCCGGCCTCTGATTCCCCACTTCTGATTCTGTTCCCAGCCTCTGATTCCCCATCTCTGATTCCGCACAATTGATTCCCTGACTCTGATTCCACACCTCTGATTCCCCATATCTGATTCCCCGCCTCTGTTTCCCCGCCTCTGATTCCCCGCCTCTGTTTCCCCATATCTAATTCCCCGTCTCTGATTCCCCGCCTCTGATTCCCCAAATCTGATTCCTCGCCTCTGATTACCCAGCTCTGATTCCCCGCCTCTGATTCCCCGCGTCTGATTCCCTGCCTCTGATTCCCCGCCTCTGAATCCCCGTGTCTGATACCCAGCCTCTGATACCCCACCCCTGATTCCCCACCTCTGATTCCCCATATCTGATTCCCCGCCTCTCTTTCCGTGCCTCTAATTCCCCGCCTCTGATTCCCCATATCTGATTCCCCGCCTCCGATTCCCCAACTCTGATTTCCCCGCCTCTGATTCCCCAGCTCTGTTTCCCGGCCTCTGATTCCCCGCCTCTGTTTCCCCATATCTAATTCCACGCCTCTGATTCCCAAACTCTGATTCCCCGCCTCTGATTCCACAGCTCTGATTCCCCGCCTCTGATTCCCCACATCTGATTCCCTTCCTCTGACTCCCCGCCTCTGATTCCCTGCCTCTGATTCCCCAGCTCTGATTCCCCGTGTTTGATTCCCCGCCTCTGATTCCCCATCTCTGATTCCCGGCCTCTGATTGCCGGCCTCTGATTCCCTGCCTCTGATTCCCCGCCTCTGATTCGCTGCCTCTGATTCCCCATCTCTGATTCTGCACATCTGATTCCCTGCCTCTGACTCCCCGCCTCTGACTCCCCGCCTCTGATTCCCTGCCTCTGTTTCCCATCCTCTGATTCCCCACCTCTGATTCCCCATATCTGATTCCCCGCCTCTGTTTCCCCATATCTGATTCCCCGCCTCTGATTCCCCAACTCTGATTCCCCGCCTCTGATTCCCCAGCTCTGATTCCCCGCCTCTGATTCCCCGTGTTTGATTCCCTGCCTCTGATTCCCCGCCTCTGATTCACCATCTCTGATTCACCGCCTTTCATTCGCCACCCTGATTCCCCATATCAGATTCCCCGCCTCTGTTTCCCCGCCTCTGATACCCCGACTCTGATTCCCCATATTTCATTCTCCGCCTCTGATTCCCCATCTCTGATTCCCGGACTCTGATTCCTGGCCTCTTATTCCCGGCATCTGATTCCCGGCCTCTGATCCCGGCCTCTGATTCCCCGCTTCTGATTCTGATCCCTGCCTCTGATTCCCCATCTCTGATTCCGCACATCTGATTCCCTGCCTCTGATTCCCCACCTCTGATTCCCCATATCTGATTCCCCGCCTCTGTTTCCCCGCCTCTAATTCCCCGCCTCTGTTTCCCCGCCTCTGATTCCCCATCTCTGATTCACAACCTCTGATTCCCCACCTCTGATACCCCATATCTGATTCCCCGCCTCTGTTTCCCCGCCTCTGATTCCCCACCTCTGATTCCCAATATCTGATTCCCCGCCTCTGATTCCCCACCTCTGATTCCCCGCCTCTGATTCGCCAGCTATGATTCCCCGCCTCTTATTCCCCGCGTCTGATTCCCTGCCTCTGATTCCCCGCCTCTGATTCCACATCTCTGATTCACCACCTCTGATTCCCCGCATCTGATTCCCTGCCTCTGATTCCCCATCTCTGATTCCCCATCTCTGATTCCCCAATTCTGATTCCCCGTGTTTGATTCCCTGCCTCTGATTCCCGGCCTCTGATTCCCCATCTCTGATTCACCGCCTTTGATTCGCCACCTCTGATTCGCCATATCTGATTCCCCGCCTCTGTTTCCCCGCCTCTGATTCCCCGCCTCTGATTCCCCATATCTCATTCCCCGCCTCTGAATCCCCATCTCTGATTCCCGGACTCTGATTCCCCACCTCTGATTTCCGGCCTCTTATTCCCGGCATCTGATTCCGGCCTCTGATTCCCGGCCTCTGATTCCCTGCTTCTGATTCTGATTCGCTGCCTTTGATTCCCCGCCTCTGATTCCCCGTGTTTGATTCCCTGCCTCTGATTCCCCTCCTCTGATTCCCCATCTCTGATTCACCACCTTTGATTCGCCACCTCTGATTCCCCATCTCTGATTCCCCATATCTGATTCCCCGCCTCTGATTCCCTGCCTCTGTTTCCCAATATCTAAGTCCCCGCCTCTGATTCCCCAACTCTGATTCCCCACCTCTGATTCCCCAGCTCTGATTCCCTGCATCTGATTCCAAGCCTCTGATTCCCTGCCTCTGATTCCCACCCTCTGATTCCCCACCTCTGATTCCCCGTGTTTGATTCCCCGCCTCTGTTTCCCCGCCTCTGATTCCCCGCCTCTGATTCCCCAACTCTAATTCCCCACCTCTGATTCCCCATCTCTGATTCCCCATCTCTGATTCCCCACCCCTGTTTCCCCATATCTGATTCCCTGCCTCTGATTCCCCAACTTTGATTCCCAGCCTCTGATTCCCCAGCTCTGATTCCCCGCCTCTGATTCCCCGTGTTTGATTCCCTGCCTCTGATTCCCCTCCTCTGATTCCCCATCTCTGATTCACCACCTTTGATTCGCCACCTCTGATTCCCCATATCTGATTCCCCACCTCTGTTTTCCCGCCTCTGATTCCCCGCCTCTGATTCCCCAGCTCTGATTCCCCGCCTCTGAATCCCCATCTCTGATTCCCTGCCTCTGATTCCCCAGCTCTGATTCCCCGCCTCTGATTCCCCAGCTCTGATTCCCTGCCTCTGTTTCGCAACCTCTGATTCCCCACCTCTGATTCCCCATATATGATTCCCCACCTCTGTTTCCCTGCCTCTGATTCCCAGCCTCTGTTTCCCCATATCTGATTCCCCGCCTCTGATTCCCCAACTCTGATTCCCCGCCTCTGATTCCCCAGCTCTGATTCCCCACCTATGATTCCCCATGTTTGATTCACTGCCTCTGATTCCCCGCCTCTGATTCCCCATCTCTGATTCACCGCCTTTCATTCGCCACCTCTGATTCCCCATATCAGATTCCCCGCCTCTGTTTCCCCGCCTCTGATTCCCCTCCTCTGTTTCCCCATATCTGATTCCCCGCCTCTGATTCCCCAACTCTGATTCCCCGCCTCTGATTCCCCAGCTCTGATTCCCCACCTTTGATTCCCCCCGTCTGATTCCCAGCCTCTGAGTCCCCGTGTCTGATTTCCTGCCTCTGATTCCCCGCCTCTGATTCCCCATCTCTGATTCACAGCCTGTGATTCCCCACCTCTGATTCCCCATCTCTGATTCCGCACATCTGATTCCCTGCCTCTGATTCCCCGACTCTGATCCCCACCTCTGATTCCCCAGCTCTGATTCCCCGCCTCTGATTCCCCAACTCTGATTCCCCGTCTTTGATTCCCCAGCTCTGATTCCCCGCCTCTGATTCCCCGTGTTTGATTCCCTGCCTCTGATTCCCCGCCTCTGATTCCCCATCTGTGATTCAACGCCTTTGATTCGCCACCTCTGATTCCCCATATCTGATTCCTCGCCTCTGTTTCCCCGCCTCTGATTTCCCTCCTCTGATTCCCCATATCTCATTCCCCGCCTCTGATTCCCCATATCTGATTCCCGGACTCTGATTCCCCACCTCTGATTCCCGGCCTCTTATTCCCGGCATCTGATTCCGGCCTCTGATTCCCGGCCTATGATTCCCTGCTTCTGATTCCCCATCTCTGATTCCGCAAATCTAATTCCCTGCCTCTGATTCCCCACCTCTGATTCCCCATATCTGATTCCCCGCCTCTGTTTCCCCGCCTCTGATTCCCCGCCTCTGTTTCCCCATATCTAATTCCCCGCCTCTGATTCCCCAACTTTGATTCCCCACCTCTGATTCCCCAGCTCTGATTCCCCGCCTCTGATTCACCGCATCTGATTCCATGCATCTGATTCCCAGCCTCTGATTCCCAGCCTCTGATTCCCAACCTCTGATTCCCCACCTCTGATCCCCATATCTGATTCCCCGCCTCTGTTTCCCCGCCTCTGATCACCCGCCTCTGTTTCCCCATATCTGATCCCCGCCTCTATTTGCCCGCCTCTGATTCCCCGCCTCTGTTTCCCCATATCTGATTCCCCGCCTCTGAATCCCCAACTCTGATTCCCTGCCTCTAATTTCCCAGCTCTGATTCCCCGCCTCTGATTCCCCATCTCTGATTCACATCCTCTGATTCCCCACCTCTGATACCCCATATCTGATTCCCCGCCTCTGTTTCCCCGCCTTTGATTCCCCACCTCTGATTCCCAATATCTGATTCCCCGCCTCTGATTCCCCACCTCTGATTCCCCGCCTCTGATTCGCCAGCTATGATTCCCCGCCTCTTATTCCCCGCGTCTGATTCCCTGCCTCTGATTCCGCGCCTCTGATTGCACATCTCTGATTCACCACCTCTGATTCCCCGCGTCTGATTCCCTGCCTCTGATTCCCCATCTCTGATTCCCCATCTCTGATTCCCCAATTCTGATTCCCCTCCTCTGATTCCCCGTGTTTGATTCCCTGCCTCTGATTCCCGGCCTCTGATTCCCCATCTCTGAATCACCGCCTTTGATTCTCCACCTCTGATTCGCCATATCTGATTCCCCGCCTCTGTTTCCCCGCCTCTGATTCCCCGCCTCTGATTCCCCATATCTCATTCCCCGCCTCTGAATCCCCATCTCTGATTCCCGGACTCTGATTCCCCACCTCTGATTTCCGGCCTCTTATTCCCGGCATCTGATTCCGGCCTCTGATTCCCGGCCTCTGATTCCCTGCTTCTGATTCTGATTCCCTGCCTTTGATTCCCCATCTCTGATTCCGCACATCTGATTCCCTGCCTCTGATTCCCCATCTCTGATTCCCCATATCTGATTCCCCGCCTCTGATTCCCTGCCTCTGTTTCCCAATATCTAAGTCCCCGCCTCTGATTCCCCAACTCTGATTCCCCACCTCTGATTCCCCAGCTCTGTTTCCCCGCCTCTGATTCCCCGCATCTGATTCCCTGCATCTGATTCCAAGCCTCTGATTCCCTGCCTCTGATTCCCAACCTCTGATTCCCCACCTCTGATTCCCCATATCTGATTCCCAGCCTCTGTTACCCGCCTCTGATTACCCGCATCTGTTTCCCCATATCTGATTCCCGGCCTCTGATTCCCCGCCTCTGATTCCCCGCCTCTGATTCCCTGCCTCTGATTCCCCATCTCCGATTCCGCACATCTGATTCCCTGCCTCTGATTCCCCGCCTCTGATTCCCCGCCTCTGATTCCCTGCCTCTGATTCCCAACCTCTGATTCCCCACCTCTGATACCCCGTGTTTGATTCCCCGCCTCTGTTTCCCCGCCTCTGATTCCCCGCCTCTGATTCCCCAACTCTAATTCCCCGACTCTGATTCCCCATATCTGATTCCCCGCCTCTGTTTCCCCGCCTCTGATTCCCCGCCCCTGTTTCCCCATATCTGATTCCCTGCCTCTGATTCCCCAACTTTGATTCCCAGCCTCTGATTCCCCAGCTCTGATTCCCCGCCTCGGATTCCCCGTGTTTGATTCCCTGCCTCTGATTCCCCTCCTCTGATTCCCCATCTCTGATTCACCACCTTTGATTCGCCACCTCTGATTCCCCATATCTGATTCCCCACCTCTGTTTTCCCGCCTCTGATTCCCCGCCTCTGATTCTCCATATCTCATTCCCCGCCTCTGAATCCCCATCTCTGATTCCCGGACTCTGATTCCCCACCTCTGATTCCCGGCCTCTTATTCCCAGCATCTGATTCCAGGCCTCTGATTCCCGGCCTCTGACTCCCCGCTTCTGATTCTGATTCCCTGCCTCTGATTCCCCATCTCTGAATCCGCACATCTGATTACTTGCCTCTGATTCCCCACCTCTGATTCCCCATATCTGATTCCCCGCCTCTGATTCCCCGCATCCGATTCCCCATATCTGATTCCCCGCCTCTGTTTCCCCGCCCCTGATTCCCCGCCTCTGTTTCCCCATATCTGATTCCCCGCCTCTGATTCCCAACTATGATTCCCCGCCTCTGATTCCCCAGCTCTGATTCCCTGCCTCTGATTCCCCGCGTTCTATTCCCTGCCTCTGATTCCCCGCCTGTGATTCCCCATCTCTGATAAACCACCTCTGATTCCCCACCACTGATTCCCCATATCTAATTCCCCGCCTCTGTTTGCCCGCCTCTGATTCCCCGCCTCTGTTTCCCCATATCTGATTCCCCGCCTCTGAATCCCCAACTCTGATTCCCTGCCTCTGATTCCCCAGCTTCATTCCCCGCCTTTGATTCCCCCCGTCTGATTCCCAGCCTCTGAATCCCCGTGTCTGATAACCTGCCTCTGATTCCCCGCCTCTGATTCCCCATCTCAGATTCACCGCCTCTGATTCCCCACCTCTGATTCCCCATCTCTGATTCCGCACATCCGACTCCCTGCCTCTGATTCCCCGACTCTGATTCCCCACCTCTGATTCCCCAGCTCTGATTCCCCGCCTCTGATTCCCCAACTCTGATTCCCCGCCTCTGATTCCACAGCTCTGATTCCCCGCCTCTGATTCCCCGTGTTTGATCCCCTGCCTCTGATTCCCCGCCTCTTATTCCCCATCTCTGATTCACCGCCTTTGATTCGCCACCTCTGATTCCCCATATCTGATTCCTCGCCACTGTTTCCCCGCCTCTGATTCCCCGCCTCTGATTCCCCATATCTCATTCCCCGCCTCTGATTCGCCAGCTATGATTCCCCGCCTCTGATTCCCCGCGTCTGATTCCCTGCCTCTGATTCCCCGCCTCTGATTCCACATCTCTGATTCACCACCTCTGATTCCACGCGTCTGATTCCCCGCCTCTGATTCCCCATCTCTGATTCCCCATCTCTGATTCCCCAATTCTGATTCCCCGCCTCTGATTCCCCAGCTCTGATTCCTCGCCTCTGATTCCCTTCCTCTGATTCCCAACCTCTGATTCCCCAACTCTGATTTCCCATATTGATTCCCTGCGTCTGATTCCCCACCTCTGATTTCCCATATTGATTCCCTGCGTCTGATTCCCCGCCTCTGATTCCCCAACTCTGATTCCCCGCCTCTGATTCCCCAGCTCTGATTCCCCGCATCTGATTCCCCGTGTTTGATTCCCTGCCTCTGATTCCCGGCCTCTGATTCCCCATCTCTGATTCACCGCCTTTGATTCGCAACCTCTGATTCCCCATATCTGATTCCCCGCCTCTGTTTCCCCGCCTCTGATTCCCCGCCTCTGATTCCCCATACCTCATTCCCCGCCTCTAAATCCCCATCTCTGATTCCCGGACTCTGATTCCCCACCTCTGATTCCCGGCCTCTTATTCCCGGCATCTGATTCCGGCCTCTGATTCCCGGCCTCTGATTCACTGCGTCTGATTCTGATTCCCTGCCTCTGATTCCCCACCTCTGATTCCCCATATCTGAATCCCCGCCTCTGTTTCCCCACCTTTGATTCCCCGCCTCTGTTTCCCAATATCTAAGTCCCCGCCTCTGATTCCCCAACTCTGATTCCCCACCTCTGATTCCCCAGCTCTGATTCCCCGCCTCTGATTCCCCGCATCTGATTCCCTGCAACTGATTCCAAGCCTCTGATTCCCTGCCTCTGATTCCCAACCTCTGATTCCCAACCTCTGATTCCACACCTCTGATTCCCCATATCTGATTCTCCGCCTCTGTTTCCCCGCCTCTGATTCCCCGCCTCTGATTCCCCATATCCCATTCCCCGCCTCCAATTCCGCATCTCTTATTCCCAACCTCTGATTCCCCACCTCTGATTCCCCATATCTGATTCCCCGCCTCTGTTTCCCCGCCTCTGATTCCCCGCCTCTGTTTCCCCATATCTGATCCCCGCCTCTATTTGCCCGCCTCTGATTCCCCACCTCTGATTCCCCATATCTGATTCCCCGCCTCTGTTTCCCCGCCTCTGATTCCCCGCCTCTCTTTCCCCATATCTAATTCCCCGCCTCTGATTCCCCAACTTTGATTCCCCACCTCTGATTCCCCAGCTCTGATTCCCCGCCTCTGATTCCCCGCATCTGATTCCATGCATCCGATTCCCAGCCTCTGATTCCCAGCGTCTGATTCCCAACCACTGATTCCCCACCTCTGATCCCCATATCTGATTCCCCGTCTCTGTTTCCCCGCCTCTGATTCCCCGCCTCTGTTTCCCCATATCTGATCCCCGCCTCTATTTGCCCGCCTCTGATTCCCCGCCTCTGTTTCCCCATATCTGTTCCCTGCCTCTAATTTCCCAGCTCTGATTCCCCGCCTCTGATTCCCCGCGTCTGATTACCGGCCTCTGATTCCCCGCCTCTGATTCCCCATCTCTGATTCACAACCTCTGATTCCCCACCTCTGATTCCCAATATCTGATTCCCCGCCTCTGATTCCCCACCTCTGATTCCCCGCCTCTGATTCGCCAGCTATGATTCCCCGCCTCTTATTCCCCGCGTCTGATTCCCTGCCTCTGATTCCCCGCCTCTGATTCCACATCTCTGATTCACCACCTCTGATTCCCCGCGTCTGATTCCCTGCCTCTGATTCCCCATCTCTGATTCCCCATCTCTGATTCCCCAATTCTGATTCCCCTCCTCTGATTCCCCGTGTTTGATTCCCTGCCTCTGATTCCCGGCCTCTGATTCCCCATCTCTGATTCACCGCCTTTGATTCGCCACCTCTGATTCGCCATATCTGATTCCCCGCCTCTGTTTCCCCGCCTCTGATTCCCCGCCTCTGATTCCCCATATCTCATTCCCCGCCTCTGAATCCCCATCTCTGATTCCCCACCTCTGATTTCCGGCCTCTTATTCCCGGCATATGATTCCGGCCTCTGATTCCCGGCCTCTGATTCCCTGCTTCTGATTCTGATTCCCTGCCTTTGATTCCCCATCTCTGATTCCGCACATCTGATTCCCTGCCTCTGATTCCCCATCTCTGATTCCCCATATCTGATTCCCCGCCTCTGATTCCCTGCCTCTGTTTCCCAATATCTAAGTCCCCGCCTCTGATTCCCCAACTCTGATTCCCCACCTCTGATTCCCCAGCTCTGATTCCCCGCCTCTGATTCCCCGCATCTGATTCCCTGCATCTGATTCCAAGGCTCTGATTCCCTGCCTCTGATTCCCAACCTCTGATTCCCCAACTCTGATTCCCCATATCTGATTCCCAGCCTCTGTTTCCCCGCCTCTGATTCCCCGCCTCTGTTTCCCCATATCTGATTCCCGGCCTCTGATTCCCCGCCTCTGATTCCCCGCCTCTGATTCCCTGCCTCTGATTCCCCATCTCCGATTCCGCACATCTGATTCCCTGCCTCTGATTCCCCGCCTCTGATTCCCCGCCTCTGATTCCCTGCCTCTGATTCCCAACCTCTGATTCCCCACCTCTGATTCCCCGTGTTTGATTCCCCGCCTCTGTTTCCCCGCCTCTGATTCCCTGCCTCTGATTCCCCAACTCTAATTCCCCGCCTCTGATTCCCCATATCTGATTCCCCGCCTCTGTTTCCCCGCCTCTGATTCCCCGCCCCTGTTTCCCCATATCTGATTCCCTGCCTCTGATTCCCCAACTTTGATTCCCAGCCTCTGATTCCCCAGCTCAGATTCCCCGCCTCTGATTCCCCGTGTTTGATTCCCTGCCTCTGATTCCCCTCCTCTGATTCCCCATCTCTGATTCACCACCTTTGATTCGCCACCTCTGATTCCCCATATCTGATTCCCCACCTCTGTTTTCCCGCCTCTGATTCCCCGCCTCTGATTCTCCATATCTCATTCCCCGCCTCTGAATCCCCATCTCTGATTCCCGGACTCTGAATCCCCACCCCTGATTCCCGGCCTCTTATTCCCAGCATCTGATTCCAGGCCTCTGATTCCCGGCCTCTGACTCCCCGCTTCTGATTCTGATTCTCTGCCTCTGATTCCCCATCTCTGATTCCGCACATCTGATTACCTGCCTCTGATTCCCCACCTCTGATTCCCCATATCTGATTCCCCGCCTCTGATTCCCCGCATCCGATTCCCCATATCTGATTCCCCGCCTCTGTTTCCCCGCCCCTGATTCCCCGCCTCTGTTTCCCCATATCTGATTCCCCGCCTCTGATTCCCAACTATGATTCCCCGCCTCTGATTCCCCAGCTCTGATTCCCTGCCTCTGATTCCCCGCGTTCTATTCCCTGTCTCTGATTCCCCGCCTGTGATTCCCCATCTCTGATAAACCACCTCTGATTCCCCACCACTGATTCCCCATATCTAATTCCCCGCCTCTGTTTGCCCGCCTCTGAATCCCCGCCTCTGTTTCCCCATATCTGATTCCCCGCCTCTGAATCCCCAACTCTGATTCCCTGCCTCTGATTCCCCAGCTTCATTCCCCGCCTTTGATTCCCCCCGTCTGATTCCCAGCCTCTGAATCCCCGTGTCTGATAACCTGCCTCTGATTCCCCGCCTCTGATTCCCCATCTCAGATTCACCGCCTCTGATTCCCCACCTCTGATTCCCCATCTCTGATTCCGCACATCCGACTCCCTGCCTCTGATTCCCCGACTCTGATTCCCCACCTCTGATTCCCCAGCTCTGATTCCCCGCCTCTGATTCCCCAACTCTGATTCCCCGCCTCTGATTCCACAGCTCTGATTCCCCGCCTCTGATTCCCCGTGTTTGATCCCCTGCCTCTGATTCCCCGCCTCTGATTCCCCATCTCTGATTCACCGCCTTTGATTCCCCGCCTCTGATTCCCCATATCTCATACCCGCCTCTGATTCGCCAGCTATGATTCCCCGCCTCTGATTCCCCGCGTCTGATTTCCTGCCTCTGATTCCCCGCCTCTGATTCCACATCTCTGATTCACCACCTCTGATTCCACGCGTCTGATTCCCCGCCTCTGATTCCCCATCTCTGATTCCCCATCTCTGATTCCCCAATTCTGATTCCCCGCCTCTGATTCCCCAGCTCTGATTCCTCGCCTCTGATTCCCTTCCTCTGATTCCCAACCTCTGATTCCCCAACTCTGGTTTCCCATATTGATTCCCTGCGTCTGATTCCCCACCTCTGATTTCCCATATTGATTCCCTGCGTCTGATTCCCCGCCTCTGATTCCCCAACTCTGATTCCCCGCCTCTGATTCCCCAGCTCTGATTCCCCGCATCTGAATCCCCGCGTTTGATTCCCTGCCTCTGATTCCCGGCCTCTGATTCCCCATCTCTGATTCCCCACCTCTGATTCCCCATATCTGATTCCCCGCCTCTGTTTCCCCGCCTCTGATTCCCTGCCTCTGATTCCCAACCTCTGATTCCCCACCTCTGATTCCCCGTGTTTGATTCCCCGCTTCTGTTTCCCCGCCTCTGATTCCCCGCCTCTGATTCCCCAACTCTAATTCCCCGCCTCTGATTCCCCATATCTGATTCCCCGCCTCTGTTTCCCCGCCTCTGATTCCCCGCCCCTGTTTCCCCATATCTGATTCCCTGCCTCTGATTCCCCAACTTTGATTCCCAGCCTCTGATTCCCCAGCTCTGATTCCCCGCCTCTGATTCCCCGAGTTTGATTCCCTGCCTCTGATTCCCCTCCTCTGATTCCCCATCTCTGATTCACCACCTTTGATTCGCCACCTCTGATTCCCCATATCTGATTCCCCACCTCTGTTTTCCCGCCTCTGATTCCCCGCCTCTGATTCTCCATATCTCATTCCCCGCCTCTGAATCCCCATCTCTGATTCCCGGACTCTGATTCCCCACCTCTGATTCCCGGCCTCTTATTCCCAGCATCTGATTCCAGGCCTCTGATTCCCGGCCTCTGACTCCCCGCTTCTGATTCTGATTCCCTGCCTCTGATTCCCCATCTCTGATTCCGCACATCTGATTACCTGCCTCTGATTCCCCACCTCTGATTCCCCATATCTGATCCCCGCCTCTGATTCCCCGCATCCGATTCCCCATATCTGATTCCCCGCCTCTGTTTCCCCGCCCCTGATTCCCCGCCTCTGTTTCCCCATATCTGATTCCCCGCCTCTGATTCCCAACTATGATTCCCCGCCTCTAATTCCCCAGCTCTGATTCCCTGCCTCTGATTCCCTGCGTTCTATTCCCTGCCTCTGATTCCCCGCCTCTGATTCCCCATCTCTGATAAACCACCTCTGATTCCCCACCACTGATTCCCCATATCTAATTCCCCGCCTCTGTTTGCCCGCCTCTGATTCCCCGCCTCTGATTCCCCATATCTGATTCCCCGCCTCTGAATCCCCAACTCTGATTCCCTGCCTCTGATTCCCCAGCTTCATTCCCCGCCTTTGATTCCCCCCGTCTGATTCCCAGCCTCTGAATCCCCGCGTCTGATAACCTGCCTCTGATTCCCCGCCTCTGATTCCCCATCTCAGATTCACCGCCTCTGATTCCCCGCCTCTGATTCCCCATCTCTGATTCCGCACATCCGACTCCCTGCCTCTGATTCCCCGACTCTGATTCCCCACCTCTGATTCCCAGGCTCTGATTCCCCGCCTCTGATTCCCCAACTCTGATTCCCCGCCTCTGATTCCACAGCTCTGATTCCCCGCCTATGATTCCCCGTGTTTGATCCCCTGCCTCTGATTCCCCGCCTCTGATTCCCCATCTCTGATTCACCGCCTGTGATTCGCCACCTCTGATTCCCCATATCTGATTCCTCGCCACTGTTTCCCCGCCTCTGATTCCCCGCCTCTGATTCCCCATATCTCATTCCCCGCCTCTGATTCGCCAGCTATGATTCCCCGCCTCTGATTCCCCGCGTCTGATTCCCTGCCTCTGATTCCCCATATCTCATTCCCCGCCTCTGATTCGCCAGCTATGATTCCCCGCCTCTGATTCCCCGCGTCTGATTCCCTGCCTCTGATTCCCCGCCTCTGATTCCACATCTCTGATTCACCACCTCTGATTCCACGCGTCTGATTCCCCGCCTCTGATTCCCCATCTCTGATTCCCCATCTCTGATTCCCCAATTCTGATTCCCCGCCTCTGATTCCCCAGCTCTGATTCCTCGCCTCTGATTCCCTTCCTCTGATTCCCAACCTCTGATTCCCCAACTCTGATTTCCCATATTGATTCCCTGCGTCTGATTCCCCACCTCTGATTTCCCATATTGATTCCCTGCGTCTGATTCCCCGCCTCTGATTCCCCAACTCTGATTCCCCGCCTCTGATTCCCCAGCTCTGATTCCCCGCATCTGATTCCCCGTGTTTGATTCCCTGCCTCTGATTCCCGGCCTCTGATTCCCCATCTCTGATTCACCGCCATTGATTCGCAACCTCTGATTCCCCATATCTGATTCCCCGCCTCTGTTTCCCCGCCTCTGATTCCCCGCCTCTGATTCCCCATACCTCATTCCCCGCCTCTAAATCCCCATCTCTGATTCCCGGACTCTGATTCCCCACCTCTGATTCCCGGCCTCTTATTCCCGGCATCTGATTCCGGCCTCTGATTCCCGGCCTCTGATTCACTGCGTCTGATTCTGATTCCCTGCCTCTGATTCCCCACCTCTGATTCCCCATATCTGATTCCCCGCCTCTGTTTCCCCACCTTTGATTCCCCGCCTCTGTTTCCCAATATCTAAGTCCCCGCCTCTGATTCCCCAACTCTGATTCCCCACCTCTGATTCCCCAGCTCTGATTCCCCGCCTCTGATTCCCCGCATCTGATTCCCTGCAACTGATTCCAAGCCTCTGATTCCCTGCCTCTGATTCCCAACCTCTGATTCCCAACCTCTGATTCCACACCTCTGATTCCCCATATCTGATTCCCCGCCTCTGTTTCCCCGCCTCTGATTCCCCGCCTCTGATTCCCCATATCCCATTCCCCGCCTCCAATTCCGCATCTCTTATTCCCAACCTCTGATTCCCCACCTCTGATTCCCCATATCTGATTCCCCGCCTCTGTTTCCCCGCCTCTGATTCCCCGCCTCTGTTTCCCCATATCTGATCCCCGCCTCTATTTGCCCGCCTCTGATTCCCCACCTCTGATTCCCCATATCTGATTCCCCGCCTCTGTTTCCCCGCCTCTGATTCCCCGCCTCTCTTTCCCCATATCTAATTCCCCGCCTCTGATTCCCCAACTTTGATTCCCCACCTCTGATTCCCCAGCTCTGATTCCCCGCCTCTGATTCCCCGCATCTGATTCCATGCATCCGATTCCCAGCCTCTGATTCCCAGCGTCTGATTCCCAACCACTGATTCCCCACCTCTGATCCCCATATCTGATTCCCCGTCTCTGTTTCCCCGCCTCTGATTCCCCGCCTCTGTTTCCCCATATCTGATCCCCGCCTCTATTTGCCCGCCTCTGATTCCCCGCCTCTGTTTCCCCATATCTGTTCCCTGCCTCTAATTTCCCAGCTCTGATTCCCCGCCTCTGATTCCCCGCGTCTGATTACCGGCCTCTGATTCCCCGCCTCTGATTCCCCATCTCTGATTCACAACCTCTGATTCCCCACCTCTGATTCCCAATATCTGATTCCCCGCCTCTGATTCCCCACCTCTGATTCCCCGCCTCTGATTCGCCAGCTATGATTCCCCGCCTCTTATTCCCCGCGTCTGATTCCCTGCCTCTGATTCCCCGCCTCTGATTCCACATCTCTGATTCACCACCTCTGATTCCCCGCGTCTGATTCCCTGCCTCTGATTCCCCATCTCTGATTCCCCATCTCTGATTCCCCAATTCTGATTCCCCTCCTCTGATTCCCCGTGTTTGATTCCCTGCCTCTGATTCCCGGCCTCTGATTCCCCATCTCTGATTCACCGCCTTTGATTCGCCACCTCTGATTCGCCATATCTGATTCCCCGCCTCTGTTTCCCCGCCTCTGATTCCCCGCCTCTGATTCCCCATATCTCATTCCCCGCCTCTGAATCCCCATCTCTGATTCCCCAGCTCTGATTTCCGGCCTCTTATTCCCGGCATTTGATTCCGGCCTCTGATTCCCGGCCTCTGATTCCCTGCTTCTGATTCTGATTCCCTGCCTTTGATTCCCCATCTCTGATTCCGCACATCTGATTCCCTGCCTCTGATTCCCCATCTCTGATTCCCCATATCTGATTCCCCGCCTCTGATTCCCTGCCTCTGTTTCCCAATATCTAAGTCCCCGCCTCTGATTCCCCAACTCTGATTCCCCACCTCTGATTCCCCAGCTCTGATTCCCCGCCTCTGATTCCCCGCATCTGATTCCCTGCATCTGATTCCAAGGCTCTGATTCCCTGCCTCTGATTCCCAACCTCTGATTCCCCAACTCTGATTCCCCATATCTGATTCCCAGCCTCTGTTTCCCCGCCTCTGATTCCCCGCCTCTGTTTCCCCATATCTGATTCCCGGCCTCTGATTCCCCGCCTCTGATTCCCCGCCTCTGATTCCCTGCCTCTGATTCCCCATCTCCGATTCCGCACATCTGATTCCCTGCCTCTGATTCCCCGCCTCTGATTCCCCGCCTCTGATTCCCTGCCTCTGATTCCCAACCTCTGATTCCCCACCTCTGATTCCCCGTGTTTGATTCCCCGCCTCTGTTTCCCCGCCTCTGATTCCCTGCCTCTGATTCCCCAACTCTAATTCCCCGCCTCTGATTCCCCATATCTGATTCCCCGCCTCTGTTTCCCCGCCTCTGATTCCCCGCCCCTGTTTCCCCATATCTGATTCCCTGCCTCTGATTCCCCAACTTTGATTCCCAGCCTCTGATTCCCCAGCTCAGATTCCCCGCCTCTGATTCCCCGTGTTTGATTCCCTGCCTCTGATTCCCCTCCTCTGATTCCCCATCTCTGATTCACCACCTTTGATTCGCCACCTCTGATTCCCCATATCTGATTCCCCACCTCTGTTTTCCCGCCTCTGATTCCCCGCCTCTGATTCTCCATATCTCATTCCCCGCCTCTGAATCCCCATCTCTGATTCCCGGACTCTGAATCCCCACCCCTGATTCCCGGCCTCTTATTCCCAGCATCTGATTCCAGGCCTCTGATTCCCGGCCTCTGACTCCCCGCTTCTGATTCTGATTCTCTGCCTCTGATTCCCCATCTCTGATTCCGCACATCTGATTACCTGCCTCTGATTCCCCACCTCTGATTCCCCATATCTGATTCCCCGCCTCTGATTCCCCGCATCCGATTCCCCATATCTGATTCCCCGCCTCTGTTTCCCCGCCCCTGATTCCCCGCCTCTGTTTCCCCATATCTGATTCCCCGCCTCTGATTCCCAACTATGATTCCCCGCCTCTGATTCCCCAGCTCTGATTCCCTGCCTCTGATTCCCCGCGTTCTATTCCCTGTCTCTGATTCCCCGCCTGTGATTCCCCATCTCTGATAAACCACCTCTGATTCCCCACCACTGATTCCCCATATCTAATTCCCCGCCTCTGTTTGCCCGCCTCTGAATCCCCGCCTCTGTTTCCCCATATCTGATTCCCCGCCTCTGAATCCCCAACTCTGATTCCCTGCCTCTGATTCCCCAGCTTCATTCCCCGCCTTTGATTCCCCCCGTCTGATTCCCAGCCTCTGAATCCCCGTGTCTGATAACCTGCCTCTGATTCCCCGCCTCTGATTCCCCATCTCAGATTCACCGCCTCTGATTCCCCACCTCTGATTCCCCATCTCTGATTCCGCACATCCGACTCCCTGCCTCTGATTCCCCGACTCTGATTCCCCACCTCTGATTCCCCAGCTCTGATTCCCCGCCTCTGATTCCCCAACTCTGATTCCCCGCCTCTGATTCCACAGCTCTGATTCCCCGCCTCTGATTCCCCGTGTTTGATCCCCTGCCTCTGATTCCCCGCCTCTGATTCCCCATCTCTGATTCACCGCCTTTGATTCCCCGCCTCTGATTCCCCATATCTCATACCCGCCTCTGATTCGCCAGCTATGATTCCCCGCCTCTGATTCCCCGCGTCTGATTTCCTGCCTCTGATTCCCCGCCTCTGATTCCACATCTCTGATTCACCACCTCTGATTCCA
This sequence comes from Narcine bancroftii, assembly GCF_036971445.1. NCBI lineage: Eukaryota > Metazoa > Chordata > Chondrichthyes > Torpediniformes > Narcinidae > Narcine > Narcine bancroftii. The sequence continues at coordinate 158,186,788 of NC_091473.1, read as the reverse complement.
CGCGTCTGATTCCCCGCCTCTGATTCCCCATCTCTGATTCCCCATCTCTGATTCCCCAATTCTGATTCCCCGCCTCTGATTCCCCAGCTCTGATTCCTCGCCTCTGATTCCCTTCCTCTGATTCCCAACCTCTGATTCCCCAACTCTGGTTTCCCATATTGATTCCCTGCGTCTGATTCCCCACCTCTGATTTCCCATATTGATTCCCTGCGTCTGATTCCCCGCCTCTGATTCCCCAACTCTGATTCCCCGCCTCTGATTCCCCAGCTCTGATTCCCCGCATCTGAATCCCCGCGTTTGATTCCCTGCCTCTGATTCCCGGCCTCTGATTCCCCATCTCTGATTCCCCACCTCTGATTCCCCATATCTGATTCCCCGCCTCTGTTTCCCCGCCTCTGGTTCCCTGCCTCTGATTCCCAACCTCTGATTCCCCACCTCTGTTTCCCCGTGTTTGATTCCCCGCTTCTGTTTCCCCGCCTCTGATTCCCCGCCTCTGATTCCCCAACTCTAATTCCCCGCCTCTGATTCCCCATATCTGATTCCCCGCCTCTGTTTCCCCGCCTCTGATTCCCCGCCCCTGTTTCCCCATATCTGATTCCCTGCCTCTGATTCCCCAACTTTGATTCCCAGCCTCTGATTCCCCAGCTCTGATTCCCCGCCTCTGATTCCCCGAGTTTGATTCCCTGCCTCTGATTCCCCTCCTCTGATTCCCCATCTCTGATTCACCACCTTTGATTCGCCACCTCTGATTCCCCATATCTGATTCCCCACCTCTGTTTTCCCGCCTCTGATTCCCCGCCTCTGATTCTCCATATCTCATTCCCCGCCTCTGAATCCCCATCTCTGATTCCCGGACTCTGATTCCCCACCTCTGATTCCCGGCCTCTTATTCCCAGCATCTGATTCCAGGCCTCTGATTCCCGGCCTCTGACTCCCCGCTTCTGATTCTGATTCCCTGCCTCTGATTCCCCATCTCTGATTCCGCACATCTGATTACCTGCCTCTGATTCCCCACCTCTGATTCCCCATATCTGATCCCCGCCTCTGATTCCCCGCATCCGATTCCCCATATCTGATTCCCCGCCTCTGTTTCCCCGCCCCTGATTCCCCGCCTCTGTTTCCCCATATCTGATTCCCCGCCTCTGATTCCCAACTATGATTCCCCGCCTCTAATTCCCCAGCTCTGATTCCCTGCCTCTGATTCCCTGCGTTCTATTCCCTGCCTCTGATTCCCCGCCTCTGATTCCCCATCTCTGATAAACCACCTCTGATTCCCCACCACTGATTCCCCATATCTAATTCCCCGCCTCTGTTTGCCCGCCTCTGATTCCCCGCCTCTGATTCCCCATATCTGATTCCCCGCCTCTGAATCCCCAACTCTGATTCCCTGCCTCTGATTCCCCAGCTTCATTCCCCGCCTTTGATTCCCCCCGTCTGATTCCCAGCCTCTGAATCCCCGCGTCTGATAACCTGCCTCTGATTCCCCGCCTCTGATTCCCCATCTCAGATTCACCGCCTCTGATTCCCCGCCTCTGATTCCCCATCTCTGATTCCGCACATCCGACTCCCTGCCTCTGATTCCCCGACTCTGATTCCCCACCTCTGATTCCCAGGCTCTGATTCCCCGCCTCTGATTCCCCAACTCTGATTCCCCGCCTCTGATTCCACAGCTCTGATTCCCCGCCTATGATTCCCCGTGTTTGATCCCCTGCCTCTGATTCCCCGCCTCTGATTCCCCATCTCTGATTCACCGCCTGTGATTCGCCACCTCTGATTCCCCATATCTGATTCCTCGCCACTGTTTCCCCGCCTCTGATTCCCCGCCTCTGATTCCCCATATCTCATTCCCCGCCTCTGATTCGCCAGCTATGATTCCCCGCCTCTGATTCCCCGCGTCTGATTCCCTGCCTCTGATTCCCCGCCTCTGATTCCACATCTCTGATTCACCACCTCTGATTCCACGCGTCTGATTCCCCGCCTCTGATACCCCAGCTCTGATTCCTCGCCTCTGATTCCCTTCCTCTGATTCCCAACCTCTGATTCCCCAACTCTGATTTCCCATATTGATTCCCTGCGTCTGATTCCCCACCTCTGATTTCCCATATTGATTCCCTGCGTCTGATTCCCCGCCTCTGATTCCCCAACTCTGATTCCCCGCCTCTGATTCCCCAGCTCTGATTCCCCGCATCTGATTCCCCGTGTTTGATTCCCTGCCTCTGATTCCCGGCCTCTGATTCCCCATCTCTGATGCACCGCCTTTGATTCGCAACCTCTGATTCCCCATATCTGATTCCCCGCCTCTGTTTCCCCGCCTCTGATTCCCCGCCTCTGATTCCCCATATCTCATTCCCCGCCTCTAAATCCCCATCTCTGATTCCCGGACTCTGATTCCCCACCTCTGATTCCCGGCCTCTTATTCCCGGCATCTGATTCCGGCCTCTGATTCCCGGCCTCTGATTCCCTGCGTCTGATTCTGATTCCCTGCCTCTGATTCCCCATCTCTGATTCCGCACATCTGATTCCCTGCCTCTGATTCCCCACCTCTGATTCCCCATATCTGATTCCCCGCCTCTGTTTCCCCACCTTTGATTCCCCGCCTCTGTTTCCCAATATCTAAGTCCCCGCCTCTGATTCCCCAACTCTGATTCCCCACCTCTGATTCCCCAGCTCTGATTCCCCTCCTCTGATTCCCCGCATCTGATTCCCTGCAACTGATTCCAAGCCTCTGATTCCCTGCCTCTGATTCCCAACCTCTGATTCCCAACCTCTGATTCCACACCTCTGATTCCCCATATCTGATTCCCCGCCTCTGTTTCCCCGCCTCTGATTCCCCGCCTCTGATTCCCCATATTCCATTCCCCGCCTCCAATTCCGCATCTCTGATTCCCAACCTCTGATTCCCCACCTCTGATTCCCCACCTCTGATTCCCCATATCTGATTCCCCGCCTCTGATTCCCCGCCTCTGATTCCCCGCCTCTGTTTCCCCATATCTGATCCCCGCCTCTATTTGCCCGCCTCTGATTCCCCGCCTCTGTTTCCCCATATCTGATTCCCCGCCTCTGAATCCCCAACTCTGATTCCCTGCCTCTAATTTCCCATGTCTGATTCCCCGCCTCTGATTCCCCGCGTCTGATTACCGGCCTCTGATTCCCCGCCTCTGATTCCCCATCTCTGATTCACAACCTCTGATTCCCCACCTCTGATTCCCCATATCTGATTCCCCGCCTCTGTTTCCCCGCCTCTGATTCCCCACCTCTGATTCCCAATATCTGATTCCCCGCCTCTGATTCCCCACCTCTGATTCCCCGCCTCTGATTCGCCAGCTATGATTCCCCAGCTCTGATTCCCCAGCTCTGATTCCCCGCCTATGATTCCCCAACTCTGATTCCCCGCCTCTGATTCGACAGCTCTGATTCCCCGCCTCTGATTCCCCGTGTTTGATCCCCTGCCTCTGATTCCCCGCCTCTGATTCCCCATCTCTGATTCACCGCCTTTGATTCGCCACCTCTGATTCCCCATATCTGATTCCTCGCCACTGTTTCCCTTCCTCTGATTCCCAACCTCTGATTCCCCAACTCTGATTTCCCATATTGATTCCCTGCGTCTGATTCCCCACCTCTGATTCCCATATTGATTCCCTGTGTCTGATTCCCCGCCTCTGATTCCCCAACTCTGATTCCCCGCCTCTGATTCCCCAGCTCTGATTCCCCGCATCTGATTCCCCGTGTTTGATTCCCTGTCTCTGATTCCCGGCCTCTGATTCCCCATCTCTGATTCCCTGCCTCTGATTCCCCACCTCTGATTCCCCATATCTGATTCCCCGCCTCTGTTTCCCCGCCTCTGATTCCCCGCCTCTGATTCCCCATATCTCATTCCCAGCCTCTAAATCCCCATCTCTGATTCCCGGACTCTGATTCCCCACCTCTGATTCCCGGCCTCTTATTCCCGGCATCTGATTCCGGCCTCTGATTCCTGGCCTCTGATTCCCTGCGTCTGATTCTGATTCCCTGCCTCTGATTCCCCATCTCTGATTCCGCACATCTGATTCGCTGCCTCTGATTCCCCACCTCTGATTCCCCATATCTGATTCCCCGCCTCTGTTTCCCCACCTTTGATTCCCCGCCTCTGTTTCCCAATATCTAAGTCCCCGCCTCTGATTCCCCAACTCTGATTCCCCACCTCTGATTCCCCAGCTCTGATTCCCCGCCTCTGATTCCCCGCATCTGATTCCCTGCAACTGATTCCAAGCCTCTGATTCCCTGCCTCTGATTCCCAACCTCTGATTCCCAACCTCTGATTCCACACCTCTGATTCCCCATATCTGATTCCCCGCCTCTGTTTCCCCGCCTCTGATTCCCCGCCTCTGATTCCCCATATCCCATTCCCCGCCTCCAATTCCGCATCTCTGATTCCCAACCTCTGATTCCCCACCTCTGATTCCCCATATCTCATTCCCCGCCTCTGATTCGCCAGCTATGATTCCCCGCCTTTGATTCCCCGCGTCTGATTCCCTGCCTCTGATTCCCCGCCTCTGATTCCACATCTCTGATTCACCACCTCTGATTCCACGCGTCTGATTCCCCGCCTCTGATTCCCCATCTCTGATTCCCCATCTCTGATTCCCCAATTCTGATTCCCCGCCTCTGATTCCCCAGCTCTGATTCCTCGCCTCTGATTCCCTTCCTCTGATTCCCAACCTCTGATTCCCCAACTCTGATTTCCCATATTGATTCCCTGCGTCTGATTCCCCACCTCTGATTTCCCATATTGATTCCCTGCGTCTGATTCCCCGCCTCTGATTCCCCAACTCTGATTCCCCGCCTCTGATTCCCCAGCTCTGATTCCCCGCATCTGATTCCCCGTGTTTGATTCCCTGCCTCTGATTCCCGGCCTCTGATTCCCCATCTCTGATGCACCGCCTTTGATTCGCAACCTCTGATTCCCCATATCTGATTCCCCGCCTCTGTTTCCCCGCCTCTGATTCCCCGCCTCTGATTCCCCATATCTCATTCCCCGCCTCTAAATCCCCATCTCTGATTCCCGGACTCTGATTCCCCACCTCTGATTCCCGGCCTCTTACTCCCGGCATCTGATTCCGGCCTCTGATTCCCGGCCTCTGATTCCCTGCGTCTGATTCTGATTCCCTGCCTCTGATTCCCCATCTCTGATTCCGCACATCTGATTCCCTGCCTCTGATTCCCCACCTCTGATTCCCCATATCTGATTCCCCGCCTCTGTTTCCCCACCTTTGATTCCCCGCCTCTGTTTCCCAATATCTAAGTCCCCGCCTCTGATTCCCCAACTCTGATTCCCCACATCTGATTCCCCAGCTCTTATTCCCCGCCTCTGATTCCCCGCATCTGATTCCCTGCAACTGATTCCAAGCCTCTGATTCCCTGCCTCTGATTCCCAACCTCTGATTCCCAACCTCTGATTCCACACCTCTGATTCCCCATATCTGATTCCCCGCCTCTGTTTCCCCGCCTCTGATTCCCCGCCTCTGATTCCCCATATCCCATTCCCCGCCTCCAATTCCGCATCTCTGATTCCCAACCTCTGATTCCCCACCTCTGATTCCCCACCTCTGATTCCCCATATCTGATTCCCCGCCTCTGTTTCCCCGCCTCTGATTCCCCGCCTCTGTTTCCCCATATCTGATCCCCGCCTCTATTTGCCCGCCTCTGATTCCCCGCCTCTGTTTCCCCATATCTGATTCCCCGCCTCTGAATCCCCAACTCTGATTCCCCGCCTCTGATTCCCCATGTTTGATCCCCTGCCTCTGATTCCCCGCCTCTGATTCCCCATCTCTGATTCACCGCCTTTGATTCGCCACCTCTGATTCCCCATATCTGATTCCTCGCCACTGTTTCCCCGCCTCTGATTCCCCGCCTCTGATTCCCCATATCTCATTCCCCGCCTCTGATTCGCCAGCTATGATTCCCCGCCTCTGATTCCCCGCGTCTGATTCCCTGCCTCTGATTCCCCGCCTCTGATTCCACATCTCTGATTCACCACCTCTGATTCCACGCGTCTGATTCCCCGCCACTGATTCCCCATCTCTGATTCCCCATCTCTGATTCCCCAATGCTGATTCCCCGCCTCTGATTCCCCAGCTCTGATTCCTCGCCTCTGATTCCCTTCCTCTGGTTCCCAACCTCTGATTCCCCAACTCTGATTTCCCATATTGATTCCCTGCGTCTGGTTCCCCACCTCTGATTTCCCATATTGATTCCCTGCGTCTGATTCCCCGCCTCTGATTCCCCAACTCTGATTCCCCGCCTCTGATTCCCCAGCTCTGATTCCCCGCATCTGATTCCCCGTGTTTGATTCCCTGCCTCTGATTCCCGGCCTCTGATTCCCCATCTCTGATTCCCTGCCTCTGATTCCCCACCTCTGATTCCCCATATCTGATTCCCCGCCTCTGTTTCCCCGCCTCTGATTCCCCGCCTCTGATTCCCCATATCTCATTCCCAGCCTCTAAATCCCCATCTCTGATTCCCGGACTCTGATTCCCCACCTCTGATTCCCGGCCTCTTATTCCCGGCATCTGATTCAGGCCTCTGATTCCCGGCCTCTGATTCCCTGCGTCTGATTCTGATTCCCTGCCTCTGATTCCCCATCTCTGATTCCGCACATCTGATTCGCTGCCTCTGATTCCCCACCTCTGATTCCCCATATCTGATTCCCCGCCTCTGTTTCCCCACCTTTGATTCCCCGCCTCTATTTCCCAATATCTAAGTCCCCGCCTATGATTCCCCAACTCTGATTCCCCACCTCTGATTCCCCAGCTCTGATTCCCCGCCTCTGATTCCCCGCATCTGATTCCCTGCAACTGATTCCAAGCCTCTGATTCCCTGCCTCTGATTCCCAACCTCTGATTCCCAACCTCTGATTCCACACCTCTGATTCCCCGCCTCTGTTTCCCCGCCTCTGATTCCCCGCCTCTGATTCCCCATATCCCATTCCCCGCCTCCAATTCCGCATCTCTGATTCCCAACCTCTGATTTCCCACCTCTGATTCCCCATATCTGATTCCCCGCCTCTGTTTCCCCGCCTCTGATTCCCCGCCTCGGTTTCCCCGCCTCTGATTCCCCACCTCTGATTCCCCATCTCTGATTCCCCGCCTCTGATTCCCCACCTCTGATTCCCCGCCTCTGATTCGCCAGCTATGATTCCCCGCCTCTTATTCCCCGCGTCTGATTCCCTGCCTCTGATTCCCCGCCTCTGATTCCACATCTCTGATTCACCACCTCTGATTCCCCGCGTCTGATTCCCTGCCTCTGATTCCCCATCTCTGATTCCCCATCTCTGATTCCCCAATTCTGATTCCCCAATTCTGATTCCCCAGCTCTGATTCCCCGCCTCTGATTCCCCGCATCTGATTCCCTGCATCTGATTCCAAGCCTCTGATTCCCTGCCTCTGATTCCCAACCTCTGATTCCCCACCTCTGATTCCCCATATCTGATTCCCAGCCTCTGTTTCCCCGCCTCTGATTCCCCGCCTCTGTTTCCCCATATCTGATTCCCGGCCTCTGATTCCCCGCCTCTGATTCCCCGCCTCTGATTCCCTGCCTCTGATTCCCCATCTCCGATTCCGCACATCTGATTCCCTGCCTCTGATTCCCCGCCTCTGATTCCCCGCCTCTGATTCCCTGCCTCTGATTCCCAACCTCTGATTCCCCACCTCTGATTCCCCGTGTTTGATTCCCCGCTTCTGTTTCCCCGCCTCTGATTCCCCGCCTCTGATTCCCCAACTCTAATTCCCCGCCTCTGATTCCCCATATCTGATTCCCCGCCTCTGTTTCCCCGCCTCTGATTCCCCGCCCCTGTTTCCCCATATCTGATTCCCTGCCTCTGATTCCCCAACTTTGATTCCCAGCCTCTGATTCCCCAGCTCTGATTCCCCGCCTCTGATTCCCCGTGTTTGATTCCCTGCCTCTGATTCCCCTCCTCTGATTCCCCATCTCTGATTCACCACCTTTGATTCGCCACCTCTGATTCCCCATATCTGATTCCCCACCTCTGTTTTCCCGCCTATGATTCCCCGCCTCTGATTCTCCATATCTCATTCCCCGCCTCTGAATCCCCATCTCTGATTCCCGGACTCTGATTCCCCACCTCTGATTCCCGGCCTCTTATTCCCAGCATCTGATTCCAGGCCTCTGATTCCCGGCCTCTGACTCCCCGCTTCTGATTCTGATTCCCTGCCTCTGATTCCCCATCTCTGATTCCGCACATCTGATTACCTGCCTCTGATTCCCCACCTCTGATTCCCCATATCTGATTCCCCGCCTCTGATTCCCCGCATCCGATTCCCCATATCTGATTCCCCGCCTCTGTTTCCCCGCCCCTGATTCCCCGCCTCTGTTTCCCCATATCTGATTCCCCGCCTCTGATTCCCAACTATGATTCCCCGCCTCTGATTCCCCAGCTCTGATTCCCTGCCTCTGATTCCCCGTGTTCTATTCCCTGCCTCTGATTCCCCGCCTGTGATTCCCCATCTCTGATAAACCACCTCTGATTCCCCACCACTGATTCCCCATATCTAATTCCCCGCCTCTGTTTGCCCGCCTCTGATTCCCCGCCTCTGTTTCCCCATATCTGATTCCCCGCCTCTGAATCCCCAACTCTGATTCCCTGCCTCTGATTCCCCAGCTTCATTCCCCGCCTTTGATTCCCCCCGTCTGATTCCCAGCCTCTGAATCCCCGTGTCTGATAACCTGCCTCTGATTCCCTGCCTCTGATTCCCCATCTCAGATTCACCACCTCTGATTCCCCACCTCTGATTCCCCATCTCTGATTCCGCACATCCGACTCCCTGCCTCTGATTCCCCGACTCTGATTCCCCACCTCTGATTCCCCAGCTCTGATTCCCCGCCTCTGATTCCCCAACTCTGATTCACCGCCTCTGATTCCACAGCTCTGATTCCCCGCCTCTGATTCCCCGTGTTTGATCCCCTGCCTCTGATTCCCCGCCTCTGATTCCCCATCTCTGATTCTTTGATTCGCCACCTCTGATTCCCCATATCTGATTCCTCGCCACTGTTTCCCCGCCTCTGATTCCCCGCCTCTGATTACCCATATCTCATTCCCCGCCTCTGATTCGCCAGCTATGATTCCCCGCCTCTGATTCCCCGCGTCTGATTCCCTGCCTCTGATTCCCCGCCTCTGATTCCACATCTCTGATACACCACCTCAGATTCCACGCGTCTGATTCCCCGCCTCTGATTCCCCGCCTCTGATTCCCCATCTCTGATTCCCCATCTCTGATTCCCCAATTCTGATTCCCCGCCTCTGATTCCCCAGCTCTGATTCCTCGCCTCTGATCCCCTGCCTCTGATTCCCCGCCTCTGATTCCCCATCTCTGATTCACCGCCTTTGATTCGCCACCTCTGATTCCCCATATCTGATTCCTCGCCACTGTTTCCCCGCCTCTGATTCCCCGCCTATGATTCCCCATATCTCATTCCCCGCCTCTGATTCGCCAGCTATGATTCCCCGCCTCTGATTCCCCGCGTCCGATTTCCTGCCTCTGATTCCCCGCCTCTGATTCCACATCTCTGATTCACCACCTCTGATTCCACGCGTCTGATTCCCCGCCTCTGATTCCCCATCTCTGATTCCCCAATTCTGATTCCCCGCCTCTGATTCCCCAGCTCTGATTCCTCGCCTCTGATTCCATTCCTCTGATTCCCAACCTCTGATTCCCCAACTCTGACTTCCCATATTGATTCCCTGCGTCTGATTCCCCACTTCTGATTTCCCATATTGATTCCCTGCGTCTGATTCCCCGCCTCTGATTCCCCAACTCTGATTCCCCGCCTCTGATTCCCCAGCTCTGATTCCCCGCATCTGATTCCCCGTGTTTGATTCCCTGCCTCTGATTCCCGGACTCTGATTCCCCATCTCTGATTCCCTGCCTCTGATTCTCCACCTCTGATTCCCCATATCTGATTCCCCGCCTTTGTTTCCCCGCCTCTGATTCCCCGCCTCTGATTCCCCATATCTCATTCCCCGCCTCTAAATCCCCATCTCTGATTCCCGGACTCTGATTCCCCACCTCTGATTCCCGGCCTCTTATTCCCGGCATCTGATTCCGGCCTCTGATTCCCGGCCTCTGATTCCCTGCGTCTGATTCTGATTCCCTGCCTCTGATTCCCCATCTCTGATTCCGCACATCTGATTCCCTGCCTCTGATTCCCCACCTCTGATTCCCCATATCTGATTCCCCGCCTCTGTTTCCCCACCTTTGATTCCCCGCCTCTGTTTCCCAATATCTAAGTCCCCGCCTCTGATTCCCCGCCTCTGATTCCCCAACTCTGATTCCCCACCTCTGATTCCCCAGCTCTGATTCCCCGCCTCTGATTCCCCGCATCTGATTCCCTGCAACTGATTCCAAGCCTCTGATTCCCTGCCTCTGATTCCCAACCTCTGATTCCCAACCTCTGATTCCACACCTCTGATTCCCCATATCTGATTCCCCGCCTCTGTTTCCCCGCCTCTGATTCCCCGCCTCTGATTCCCCATATCCCATTCCCCGCCTCCAATTCCGCATCTCTGATTCACAACCTCTGATTCCACACCTCTGATTCCCCATATCTGATTCCCCGCCTCTGTTTCCCCGCCTCTGATTCCCCGCCTCTGTTTCCCCGCCTCTGATTCCCCACCTCTGATTCCCAATATCTGATTCCCCGCCTCTGATTCCCCACCTCTGATTCCCTGCCTCTGATTCGCCTGCTATGATTCCCCGCCTCTTATTCCCCGCGTCTGATTCCCTGCCTCTGATTCCCCGCCTCTGATTCCACATCTCTGATTCACCACCTCTGATTCCCCGCGTCTGATTCCCTGCCTCTGATTCCCCATCTCTGATTCCCCATCTCTGATTCCCCAATTCTGATTCCCCACCTCTGATTCCCCGTGTTTGATTCCCTGCCTCTGATTCCCGGCCTCTGATTCCCCATCTCTGATTCACCGCCTTTGATTCGCCACCTCTGATTCGCCATATCTGATTCCCCGCCTCTGTTTCCCCGCCTCTGATTCCCCGCCTCTGATTCCCCATATCTCATTCCCCGCCTCTGAATCCCCATCTCTGATTCCCGGACTCTGATTCCCCACCTCTGATTTCCGGCCTCTTATTCCCGGCATCTGATTCCGGCCTCTGATTCCCGGCCTCTGATTCCCTGCTTCTGATTCTGATTCCCTGCCTTTGATTCCCCATCTCTGATTCTGCACATCTGATTCCCTGCCTCTGATTCCCCATCTCTGATTCCCCATATCTGATTCCCCGCCTCTGATTCCCTGCCTCTGTTTCCCAATATCTAAGTCCCCGCCTCTGATTCCCCAACTCTGATTCCCCACTTCTGATTCCCCAGCTCTGATTCCCCGCCTCTGATTCCCCGCATCTGATTCCCCATATCTGATTCCCAGCCTCTGTTTCCCCGCCTCTGATTCCCCGCCTCTGTTTCCCCATATCTGATTCCCGGCCTCTGATTCCCCGCCTCTGATTCCCCGCCTCTGATTCCCTGCCTCTGATTCCCCATCTCCGATTCCGCACATCTGATTCCCTGCCTCTGATTCCCTGCCTCTGATTCCCCGCCTCTGATTCCCTGCCTCTGATTCCCAACCTCTGATTCCCCACCTCTGATTCCCCGTGTTTGATTCCCCGCTTCTGTTTCCCCGCCTCTGATTCCCCGCCTCTGATTCCCCAACTCTAATTCCCCGCCTCTGATTCCCCATATCCGATTCCCCGCCTCTGTTTCCCCGCCTCTGATTCCCCGCCCCTGTTTCCCCATATCTGATTCCCTGCCTCTGATTCCCCAACTTTGATTCCCAGCCTCTGATTCCCCAGCTCTGATTCCCCGCCTCTGATTCCCCGTGTTTGATTCCCTGCCTCTGATTCCCCTCCTCTGATTCCCCATCTCTGATTCACCACCTTTGATTCGCCACCTCTGATTCCCCATATCTGATTCCCCACCTCTGTTTTCCCGCCTCTGATTCCCCGCCTCTGATTCTCCATATCTCATTCCCCGCCTCTGAATCCCCATCTCTGATTCCTGGACTCTGATTCCCCACCTCTGATTCCCGGCCTCTTATTCCCAGCATCTGATTCCAGGCCTCTGATTCCCGGCCTCTGACTCCCCGCTTCTGATTCTGATTCCCTGCCTCTGATTCCCCATCTCTGATTCCGCACATCTGATTACCTGCCTCTGATTCCCCACCTCTGATTCCCCATATCTGATTCCCCGCCTCTGATTCCCCGCATCCGATTCCCCATATCTGATTCCCCGCCTCTGTTTCCCCGCCCCTGATTCCCCGCCTCTGTTTCCCCATATCTCATTCCCCGCCTCTGATTCCCAACTATGATTCCCCGCCTCTGATTCCCCAGCTCTGATTCCCTGCCTCTGATTCCCCGCGTTCTATTCCCTGCCTCTGATTCCCCGCCTGTGATTCCCCATCTCTGATAAACCACCTCTGATTCCCCACCACTGATTCCCCATATCTAATTCCCCGCCTCTGTTTGCCCGCCTCTGATTCCCCGCCTCTGAATCCCCATCTCTGATTCCCGGACTCTGATTCCCCACCTCTGATTTCCGGCCTCTTATTCCCGGCATCTGATTCCGGCCTCTGATTCCCGGCCTCTGATTCCCTGCTTCTGATTCTGATTCCCTGCCTTTGATTCCCCATCTCTGATTCCGCACATCTGATTCCCTGCCTCTGATTCCCCATCTCTGATTCCCCATATCTGATTCCCCGCCTCTGATTCCCTGCCTCTGTTTCCCAATATCTAAGTCCCCGCCTCTGATTCCCCAACTCTGATTCCCCACCTCTGATTCCCCAGCTCTGATTCCCCGCCTCTGATTCCCCGCATCTGATTCCCTGCATCTGATTCCAAGCCTCTGATTCCCTGCCTCTGATTCCCAACCTCTGATTCCCCACCTCTGATTCCCCATATCTGATTCCCAGCCTCTGTTTCCCCGCCTCTGATTCCCCGCCTCTGTTTCCCAATATCTGATTCCCGGCCTCTGATTCCCCGCCTCTGATTCCCCGCCTCTGATTCCCTGCCTCTGATTCCCCATCTCCGATTCCGCACATCTGATTCCCTGCCTCTGATTCCCCGCCTCTGATTCCCCGCCTCTGATTCCCTGCCTCTGATTCCCCGCCTCTGATTCCCCATCTCTGATTCACCGCCTTTGATTCCCCGCCTCTGATTCCCCATATCTCATACCCGCCTCTGATTCGCCAGCTATGATTCCCCGCCTCTGATTCCCCGCGTCTGATTTCCTGCCTCTGATTCCCCGCCTCTGATTCCACATCTCTGATTCACCACCTCTGATTCCACGCGTCTGATTCCCCGCCTCTGATTCCCCATCTCTGATTCCCCATCTCTGATTCCCCAATTCTGATTCCCCGCCTCTGATTCCCCAGCTCTGATTCCTCGCCTCTGATTCCCTTCCTCTGATTCCCAACCTCTGATTCCCCAACTCTGGTTTCCCATATTGATTCCCTGCGTCTGATTCCCCACCTCTGATTTCCCATATTGATTCCCTGCGTCTGATTCCCCGCCTCTGATTCCCCAACTCTGATTCCCCGCCTCTGATTCCCCAGCTCTGATTCCCCGCATCTGAATCCCCGTGTTTGATTCCCTGCCTCTGATTCCCGGCCTCTGATTCCCCATCTCTGATTCCCCACCTCTGATTCCCCATATCTGATTCCCCGCCTCTGTTTCCCCGCCTCTGATTCCCCGCCTCTGATTCCCCATATCTCATTCCCCGCCTCTAAATCCCCATCTCTGATTCCCGGACTCTGATTCCCCACCTCTGATTCCCGGCCTCTTAATCCCGGCATCTGATTCCGGCCTCTGATTCCCGGCCTCTGATTCCCTGCGTCTGATTCTGATTCCCTGCCTCTGATTCCCCATCTCTGATTCCGCACATCTGATTCCCTGCCTCTGATTCCCCACCTCTGATTCCCCATATCTGATTCCCCGCCTCTGTTTCCCCACCTTTGATTCCCCGCCTCTGTTTCCCAATATCTAAGTCCCCGCCTCTGATTCCCCAACTCTGATTCCCCACCTCTGATTCCCCAGCTCTGATTCCCCGCCTCTGTTTCCCCGCATCTGATTCCCTGCAACTGATTCCAAGCCTCTGATTCCCTGCCTCTGATTCCCAACCTCTGATTCCCAACCTCTGATTCCACACCTCTGATTCCCCATATCTGATTCCCCGCCTCTGTTTCCCCGCCTCTGATTCCCCGCCTCTGATTCCCCATATCCCATTCCCCGCCTCCAATTCCGCATCTCTGATTCCCAACCTCTGATTCCCCACCTCTGATTCCCCATATCTGATTCCCCGCCTCTGTTTCCCCGCCTCTGATTCCCCGCCTCTGTTTCCCCGCCTCTGATTCCCCACCTCTGATTCCCAATATCTGATTCCCCGCCTCTGATTCCCCACCTCTGATTCCCCGCCTCTGATTCGCCAGCTATGATTCCCCGCCTCTTATTCCCCGCGTCTGATTCCCTGCCTCTGATTCTCCGCCTCTGATTCCACATCTCTGATTCACCACCTCTGATTCCCCACGTCTGATTCCCTGCCTCTGATTCCCCATCTCTGATTCCCCATCTCTGATTCCCCAATTCTGATTCCCCGCCTCTGATTCCCCGTGTTTGATTCCCTGCCTCTGATTCCCGGCCTCTGATTCCCCATCTCTGATTCACCGCCTTTGATTCGCCACCTCTGATTCGCCATATCTGATTCCCCGCCTCTGTTTCCCCGCCTCTGATTCCCCGCCTCTGATTCCCCATATCTCATTCCCCGCCTCTGAATCCCCATCTCTGATTCCCGGACTCTGATTCCCCACCTCTGATTTCCGGCCTCTTATTCCCGGCATCTGATTCCGGCCTCTGATTCCCGGCCTCTGATTCCCTGCTTCTGATTCTGATTCCCTGCCTTTGATTCCCCATCTCTGATTCCGCACATCTGATTCCCTGCCTCTGATTCCCCATCTCTGATTCCCCATATCTGATTCCCCGCCTCTGATTCCCTGCATCTGTTTCCCAATATCTAAGTCCCCGCCTCTGATTCCCCAACTCTGATTCCCCACCTCTGATTCCCCAGCTCTGATTCCCCGCCTCTGATTCCCCGCATCTGATTCCCTGCATCTGATTCCAAGCCTCTGATTCCCTGCCTCTGATTCCCAACCTCTGTTTCCCCACCTCTGATTCCCCATATCTGATTCCCAGCCTCTGTTTCCCCGCCTCTGATTCCCCGCCTCTGTTTCCCCATATCTGATTCCCGTCCTCTGATTCCCCGCCTCTGATTCCCCGCCTCTGATTCCCTGCCTCTGATTCCCCATCTCCGATTCCGCACATCTGATTCCCTGCCTCTGATTCCCCGCCTCTGATTCCCCGCCTCTGATTCCCTGCCTCTGATTCCCAACCTCTGATTCCCCACCTCTGATTCCCCGTGTTTGATTCCCCGCTTCTGTTTCCCCGCCTCTGATTCCCCGCCTCTGATTCCCCAACTCTAATTCCCCGCCTCTGATTCCCCATATCTGATTCCCCGCCTCTGTTTCCCCGCCTCTGATTCCCCGCCCCTGTTTCCCCATATCTGATTCCCTGCCTCTGATTCCCCAACTTTGATTCCCAGCCTCTGATTCCCCAGCTCTGATTCCCCGCCTCTAATTCCCCGTGTTTGATTCCCTGCCTCTGATTCCCCTCCTCTGATTCCCCATCTCTGATTCACCACCTTTGATTCGCCACCTCTGATTCCCCATATCTGATTCCCCACCTCTGTTTTCCCGCCTCTGATTCCCCGCCTCTGATTCTCCATATCTCATTCCCCGCCTCTGAATCCCCATCTCTGATTCCCGGACTCTGATTCCCAACCTCTGATTCCCGGCCTCTTATTCCCAGCATCTGATTCCAGGCCTCTGATTCCCGGCCTCTGACACCCCGCTTCTGATTCTGATTCCCTGCCTCTGATTCCCCATCTCTGATTCCGCACATCTGATTACCTGCCTCTGATTCCCCACCTCTGATTCCCCATATCTGATCCCCGCCTCTGATTCCCCGCATCCGATTCCCCATATCTGATTCCCCGCCTCTGTTTCCCCGCACCTGATTCCCTGCCTCTGTTTCCCCATATCTGATTCCCCGCCTCTGATTCCCAACTATGATTCCCCGCCTCTAATTCCCCAGCTCTGATTCCCTGCCTCTGATTCCCTGCGTTCTATTCCCTGCCTCTGATTCCCCGCCTCTGATTCCCCATCTCTGATAAACCACCTCTGATTCCCCACCACTGATTCCCCATATCTAATTCCCCGCCTCTGTTTGCCCGCCTCTGATTCCCCGCCTCTGTTTCCCCATATCTGATTCCCCGCCTCTGAATCCCCAACTCTGATTCCCTGCCTCTGATTCCCCGCGTCTGATAACCTGCCTCTGATTCCCCGCCTCTGATTCCCCATCTCAGATTCACCGCCTCTGATTCCCCACCTCTGATTCCCCATCTCTGATTCCGCACATCCGACTCCCTGCCTCTGATTCCCCGACTCTGATTCCCCACCTCTGATTCCCAGGCTCTGATTCCCCGCCTCTGATTCCCCAACTCTGATTCCCCGCCTCTGATTCCACAGCTCTGATTCCCCGCCTCTGATTCCCCGTGTTTGATCCCCTGCCTCTGATTCCCCGCCTCTGATTCCCCATCTCTGATTCACCGCCTTTGATTCGCCACCTCTGATTCCCCATATCTGATTCCTCGCCACTGTTTCCCCGCCTCTGATTCCCCGCCTCTGATTCCCCATATCTCATTCCCCGCCTCTGATTCGCCAGCTATGATTCCCCGCCTCTGATTCCCCGCGTCTGATTCCCTGCCTGTGATTCCCCGCCTCTGATTCCACATCTCTGATTCACCACCTCTGATTCCACGCGTCTGATTCCCCGCCTCTGATTCCCCATCTCTGATTCCCCATCTCTGATTCCCCAATTCTGATTCCCCGCCTCTGATTCCCCAGCTCTGATTCCTCGCCTCTGATTCCCTTCCTCTGATTCCCAACCTCTGATTCCCCAACTCTGATTTCCCATATTGATTCCCTGCGTCTGATTCCCCACCTCTGATTTCCCATATTGATTCCCTGCGTCTGATTCCCCGCCTCTGATTCCCCAACTCTGATTCCCCACCTCTGATTCCCCAGCTCTGATTCCCCGCATCTGATTCCCCGTGTTTGATTCCCTGCCTCTGATTCCCGGCCTCTGATTCCCCATCTCTGATGCACCGCCTTTGATTCGCAACCTCTGATTCCCCATATCTGATTCCCCGCCTCTGTTTCCCCGCCTCTGATTCCCCGCCTCTGATTCCCCATATCTCATTCCCCGCCTCTAAATCCCCATCTCTGATTCCCGGACTCTGATTCCCCACCTCTGATTCCCGGCCTCTTATTCCCGGCATCTGATTCCGGCCTCTGATTCCCGGCCTCTGATTCCCTGCGTCTGATTCTGATTCCCTGCCTCTGATTCCCCATCTCTGATTCCGCACATCTGATTCCCTGCCTCTGATTCCCCACCTCTGATTCCCCATATCTGATTCCCCGCCTCTGTTTCCCCACCTTTGATTCCCCGCCTCTGTTTCCCAATATCTAAGTCCCCGCCTCTGATTCCCCAACTCTGATTCCCCACCTCTGATTCCCCAGCTCTGATTCCCCGCCTCTGATTCCCCGCATCTGATTCCCTGCAACTGATTACAAGCCTCTGATTCCCTGCCTCTGATTCCCAACCTCTGATTCCCAACCTCTGATTCCACACCTCTGATTCCCCATATCTGATTCACCGCCTCTGTTTCCCCGCCTCTGATTCCCCGCCTCTGATTCCCCATATCCCATTCCCCGCCTCCAATTCCGCATCTCTGATTCCCAACCTCTGATTCCCCACCTCTGATTCCCCACCTCTGATTCCCCATATCTGATTCCCCGCCTCTGTTTCCCCGCCTCTGATTCCCCGCCTCTGTTTCCCCATATCTGATCCCCGCCTCAATTTGCCCGCCTCTGATTCCCCGCCTCTGTTTCCCCATATCTGATTCCCCGCCTCTGAATCCCCAACTCTGATTCCCTGCCTCTAATTTCCCATGTCTGATTCCCCGCCTCTGATTCCCCGCGTCTGATTACCGGCCTCTGATTCCCCGCCTCTGATTCCCCATCTCTGATTCACAACCTCTGATTCCCCACCACTGATTCCCCATATCTGATTCCCCGCCTCTGTTTCCCCGCCTCTGATTCCCCACCTCTGATTCCCAATATCTGATTCCCCGCCTCTGATTCCCTGCGTCTGATTCTGATTCCCTGCCTCTGATTCCCCATCTCTGATTCAGCACATCTGATTCCCTGCCTCTGATTCCCCACCTCTGATTCCCCGCCTCTGTTTCCCCACCTTTGATTCCCCGCCTCTGTTTCCCAATATCTAAGTCCCCGCCTCTGATTCCCCAACTCTGATTCCCCACCTCTGATTCCCCAGCTCTGATTCCCCGCCTCTGATTCCCCGCCTCTGATTCCCTGCAACTGATTCCAAGCCTCTGATTCCCTGCCTCTGATTCCCAACCTCTGATTCCCAACCTCTGATTCCACACCTCTGATTCCCCATATCTGATTCCCCGCCTCTGTTTCCCCGCCTCTGATTCCCCGCCTCTGATTCCCCATATCCCATTCCCCGCCTCCAATTCCGCATCTCTGATTCCCAACCTCTGATTCCCCACCTCTGATTCCCCACATCTGATTCCCCATATCTGATTCCCCGCATCTGTTTCCCCGCCTCTGATTCCCCGCCTCTGTTTCCCCATATCTGATCCCCGCCTCTATTTGCCCGCCTCTGATTCCCCGCCTCTGTTTCCCCATATCTGATTCCCCGCCTCTGAATCCCCAACTCAGATTCCCCGCCTCTGATTCCACAGCTCTGATTCCCCGCCTCTGATTCCCCGTGTTTGATCCCCTGCCTCTGATTCCCCGCCTCTGATTCCCCATCTCTGATTCACCGCCTTTGATTCGCCACCTCTGATTCCCCATATCTGATTCCTCGCCACTATTTCCCCGCCTCTGATTCCCCGCCTCTGATTCCCCATATCTCATTCCCCGCCTCTGATTCGCCAGCTATGATTCCCCGCCTCTGATTCCCCGCGTCTGATTCCCTGCCTCTGATTCCCCGCCTCTGATTCCACATCTCTGATTCACCACCTCTGATTCCACGCGTCTGATTCCCCGCCTCTGATTCCCCATCTCTGATTCCCCATCTCTGATTCCCCAATTCTGATTCCCCGCCTCTGATTCCCCAGCTCTGATTCCTCGCCTCTGATTCCCCACCTCTGATTCCCAATATATGATTCCCCGCCTCTGATTCCCCACCTCTGATTCCCCGCCTCTGATTCGCCAGCTATGATTCCCCACCTCTGATTCCCCAGCTCTGATTCCCCGCCTCTGATTCCCCAACTCTGATTCCCCGCCTCTGATTCCACAGCTCTGATTCCCCGCCTCTGATTCCCCGTGTTTGATCCCCTGCCTCTGATTCCCCGCCTCTGATTCCCCATCTCTGATTCACCGCCTTTGATTCGCCACCTCTGATTCCCCATATCTGATTCCTCGCCACTGTTTCCCCGCCTCTGATTCCCCGCCTCTGATTCCCCATATCTCATTCCCCGCCTCTGATTCGCCAGCTATGATTCCCCGCCTCTGATTCCCCGCGTCTGATTCCCTGCCTCTGATTCCCCGCCTCTGATTCCACATCTCTGATTCACCACCTCTGATTCCACGCGTCTGATTCCCCGCCTCTGATTCCCCATCTCTGATTCCCCATCTCTGATTCCCCAATTCTGATTCCCCGCCTCTGATTCCCCAGCTCTGATTCCTCGCCTCTGATTCCCTTCCTCTGATTCCCAACCTCTGATTCCCCAACTCTGATTTCCCATATTGATTCCCTGCGTCTGATTCCCCACCTCTGATTTCCCATATTGATTCCCTGCGTCTGATTCCCCGCCTCTGATTCCCCAACTCTGATTCCCCGCCTCTGATTCCCCAGCTCTGATTCCCCGCATCTGATTCCCCGTGTTTGATTCCCTGCCTCTGATTCCCGGCCTCTGATTCCCCATCTCTGATTCCCTGCCTCTGATTCCCCACCTCTGATTCCCCATATCTGATTCCCCGCCTCTGTTTCCCCGCCTCTGATTCCCCGCCTCTGATTCCCCATATCTCATTCCCAGCCTCTAAATCCCCATCTCTGATTCCCGGACTCTGATTCCCCACCTCTGATTCCCGGCCTCTTATTCCCGGCATCTGATTCCGGCCTCTGATTCCCGGCCTCTGAGTCCCTGCGTCTGATTCTGATTCCCTGCCTCTGATTCCCCATCTCTGATTCCGCACATCTGATTCGCTGCCTCTGATTCCCCACCTCTGATTCCCCATATCTGATTCCCCGCCTCTGTTTCCCCAACTTTGATTCCCCGCCTCTGTTTCCCAATATCTAAGTCCCCGCCTCTGATTCCCCAACTCTGATTCCCCACCTCTGATTCCCCAGCTCTGATTCCCCGCCTCTGATTCCCCGCATCTGATTCCCTGCAACTGATTCCAAGCCTCTGATTCCCTGCCTCTGATTCCCAACCTCTGATTCCCAACCTCTGATTCCACACCTCTGATTCCCCATATCTGATTCCCCGCCTCTGTTTCCCCGCCTCTGATTCCCCGCCTCTGATTCCCCATATCCCATTCCCCGCCTCCAATTCCGCATCTCTGATTCCCAACCTCTGATTCCCCACCTCTGATTCCCCATATCTCATTCCCCGCCTCTGATTCGCCAGCTATGATTCCCCGCCTCTGATTCCCCGCGTCTGATTCCCTGCCTCTGATTCCCCGCCTCTGATTCCACATCTCTGATTCACCACCTCTGATTCCACGCGTCTGATTCCCCGCCTCTGATTCCCCATCTCTGATTCCCCATCTCTGATTCCCCAATTCTGATTCCCCGCCTCTGATTCCCCAGCTCTGATTCCTCGCCTCTGATTCCCTTCCTCTGATTCCTAACCTCTGATTCCCCAACTCTGATTTCCCATATTGATTCCCTGCGTCTGATTCCCCACCTCTGATTTCCCATATTGATTCCCTGCGTCTGATTCCCCGCCTCTGATTCCCCAACTCTGATTCCCCGCCTCTGATTCCCCAGCTCTGATTCCCCGCATCTGATTCCCCGTGTTTGATTCCCTGCCTCTGATTCCCGGCCTCTGATTCCCCATCTCTGATGCACCGCCTTTGATTCGCAACCTCTGATTCCCCATATCTGATTCCCCGCCTCTGTTTCCCCGCCTCTGATTCCCCGCCTCTGATTCCCCATATCTCATTCCCCGCCTCTAAATCCCCATCTCTGATTCCCGGACTCTGATTCCCCACCTCTGATTCCCGGCCTCTTATTCCCGGCATCTGATTCCGGCCTCTGATTCCCGGCCTCTGTTTCCCTGCGTCTGATTCTGATTCCCTGCCTCTGATTCCCCATCTCTGATTCCGCACATCTGATTCCCTGCCTCTGATTCCCCACCTCTGATTCCCCGCCTCTGTTTCCCCACCTTTGATTCCCCGCCTCTGTTTCCCAATATCTAAGTCCCCGCCTCTGATTCCCCAACTCTGATTCCCCACCTCTGATTCCCCAGCTCTGATTCCCCGCCTCTGATTCCCCGCATCTGATTCCCTGCAACTGATTCCAAGCCTCTGATTCCCTGCCTCTGATTCCCAACCTCTGATTCCCAACCTCTGATTCCACACCTCTGATTCCCCATATCTGATTCCCCGCCTCTGTTTCCCCGCCTCTGATTCCCCGCCTCTGATTCCCCATATTCCATTCCCCGCCTCCAATTCCGCATCTCTGATTCCCAACCACTGATTCCCCACCTCTGATTCCCCACCTCTGATTCCCCATATCTGATTCCCCGCCTCTGTTTCCCCGCCTCTGATTCCCCGCCTCTGTTTCCCCATATCTGATCCCCGCCTCTATTTGCCCGCCTCTGATTCCCCGCCTCTGTTTCCCCATATCTGATTCCCCGCCTCTGAATCCCCAACTCTGATTCCCCGCCTCTGATTCCACAGCTCTGATTCCCCGCCTCTGATTCCCCGTGTTTGATCCCCTGCCTCTGATTCCCCGCCTCTGATTCCCCATCTCTGATTCACCGCCTTTGATTCGCCACCTCTGATTCCCCATATCTGATTCCTCGCCACTGTTTCCCCGCCTTTGATTCCCCGCCTCTGATTCCCCATATCTCATTCCCCGCCTCTGATTCGCCAGCTATGATTCCCCGCCTCTGATTCCCCGCGTCTGATTCCCTGCCTCTGATTCCCCGCCTCTGATTCCACATCTCTGATTCACCACCTCTGATTCCACGCGTCTGATTCCCCGCCTCTGATTCCCCATCTCTGATTCCCCATCTCTGATTCCCCAATTGTGATTCCCCGCCTCTGATTCCCCAGCTCTGATTCCTCGCCTCTGATTCCCTTCCTCTGATTCCCAACCTCTGATTCCCCAACTCTGATTTCCCATATTGATTCCCTGCGTCTGATTCCCCACCTCTGATTTCCCATATTGATTCCCTGCGTCTGATTCCCCACCTCTGATTCCCCAACTCTGATTCCCCGCCTCTGATTCCCCAGCTCTGATTCCCCGCATCTGATTCCCCGTGTTTGATTCCCTGCCTCTGATTCCCGGCCTCTGATTCCCCATCTCTGATTCCCTGCCTCTGATTCCCCACCTCTGATTCCCCATATCTGATTCCCCGCCTCTGTTTCCCCGCCTCTGATTCCCCGCCTCTGATTCCCCATATCTCATTCCCAGCCTCTAAATCCCCATCTCTGATTCCCGGACTCTGATTCCCCACCTCTGATTCCCGGCCTCTTATTCCCGGCATCTGATTCCGGCCTCTGATTCCCGGCCTCTGATTCCCTGCGTCTGATTCTGATTCCCTGCCTCTGATTCCCCATCTCTGATTCCGCACATCTGATTCGCTGCCTCTGATTCCCCACCTCTGATTCCCCATATCTGATTCCCCGCCTCTGTTTCCCCACCTTTGATTCCCCGCCTCTGTTTCCCAATATCTAAGTCCCCGCCTCTGATTCCCCAACTCTGATTCCCCACCTCTGATTCCCCAGCTCTGATTCCCCGCCTCTGATTCCCCGCATCTGATTCCCTGCAACTGATTCCAAGCCTCTGATTCCCTGCCTCTGATTCCCAACCTCTGATTCCCAACCTCTGATTCCACACCTCTGATTCCCCATATCTGATTCCCCGCCTCTGTTTCCCCGCCTCTGATTCCCCGCCTCTGATTCCCCATATCCCATTCCCCGCCTCCAATTCCGCATCTCTGATTCCCAACCTCTGATTCCCCACCTCTGATTCCCCATATCTGATTCCCCGCCTCTGTTTCCCCGCCTCTGATTCCCCGCCTCTGTTTCCCCGCCTCTGATTCCCCACCTCTGATTCCCCATCTCTGATTCCCCGCCTCTGATTCCCCACCTCTGATTCCCCGCCTCTGATTCGCCAGCTATGATTCCCCGCCTCTTATTCCCCGCGTCTGATTCCCTGCCTCTGATTCCCCGCCTCTGATTCCACATCTCTGATTCACCACCTCTGATTCCCCGCGTCTGATTCCCTGCCTCTGATTCCCCATCTCTGATTCCCCATCTCTGATTCCCCAATTCTGATTCCCCTCCTCTGATTCCCCGTGTTTGATTCCCTGCCTCTGATTCCCGGCCTCTGATTCCCCATCTCTGATTCACCGCCTTTGATTCGCCACCTCTGATTCGCCATATCTGATTCCCCGCCTCTGTTTCCCCGCCTCTGATTCCCAATATCTAAGTCCCCGCCTCTGATTCCCCAACTCTGATTCCCCACCTCTGATTCCCCAGCTCTGATTCCCCGCCTCTGATTCCCCGCATCTGATTCCCTGCATCTGATTCCAAGCCTCTGATTCCCTGCCTCTGATTCCCAACCTCTGATTCCCCACCTCTGATTCCCCATATCTGATTCCCAGCCTCTGTTTCCCCGCCTCTGATTCCCCGCCTCTGTTTCCCCATATCTGATTCCCGGCCTCTGATTCCCCGCCTCTGATTCCCCGCCTCTGATTCCCTGCCTCTGATTCCCCATCTCCGATTCCGCACATCTGATTCCCTGCCTCTGATTCCCCGCCTCTGATTCCCCGCCTCTGATTCCCTGCCTCTGATTCCCAACCTCTGATTCCCCACCTTTGATTCCCCGTGTTTGATTCCCCGCTTCTGTTTCCCCGCCTCTGATTCCCCGCCTCTGATTCCCCAACTCTAATTCCCCGCCTCTGATTCCCCATATCTGATTCCCCGCCTCTGTTTCCCCGCCTCTGATTCCCCGCCCCTGTTTCCCCATATCTGATTCCCTGCCTCTGATTCCCCAACTTTGATTCCCAGCCTCTGATTCCCCAGCTCTGATTCCCCGCCTCTGATTCCCCGTGTTTGATTCCCTGCCTCTGATTCCCCTCCTCTGATTCCCCATCTCTGATTCACCACCTTTGATTCGCCACCTCTGATTCCCCATATCTGATTCCCCACCTCTGTTTTCCCGCCTCTGATTCCCCGCCTCTGATTCTCCATATCTCATTCCCCGCCTCTGAATCCCCATCTCTGATTCCCGGACTCTGATTCCCCACCTCTGATTCCCGGCCTCTTATTCCCAGCATCTGATTCCAGGCCTCTGATTCCCGGCCTCTGACTCCCCGCTTCTGATTCTGATTCCCTGCCTCTGATTCCCCATCTCTGATTCCGCACATCTGATTACCTGCCTCTGATTCCCCACCTCTGATTCCCCATATCTGATTCCCCGCCTCTGATTCCCCGCATCCGATTCCCCATATCTGATTCCCCGCCTCTGTTTCCCCGCCCCTGATTCCCCGCCTCTGTTTCCCCATATCTGATTCCCCGCCTCTGATTCCCAACTATGATTCCCCGCCTCTGATTCCCCAGCTCTGATTCCCTGCCTCTGATTCCCCGTGTTCTATTCCCTGCCTCTGATTCCCCGCCTGTGATTCCCCATCTCTGATAAACCACCTCTGATTCCCCACCACTGATTCCCCATATCTAATTCCCCGCCTCTGTTTGCCCGCCTCTGATTCCCCGCCTCTGTTTCCCCATATCTGATTCCCCGCCTCTGAATCCCCAACTCTGATTCCCTGCCTCTGATTCCCCAGCTTCATTCCCCGCCTTTGATTCCCCCCGTCTGATTCCCAGCCTCTGAATCCCCGTGTCTGATAACCTGCCTCTGATTCCCTGCCTCTGATTCCCCATCTCAGATTCACCACCTCTGATTCCCCACCTCTGATTCCCCATCTCTGATTCCGCACATCCGACTCCCTGCCTCTGATTCCCCGACTCTGATTCCCCACCTCTGATTCCCCAGCTCTGATTCCCCGCCTCTGATTCCCCAACTCTGATTCACCGCCTCTGATTCCACAGCTCTGATTCCCCGCCTCTGATACCCCGTGTTTGATCCCCTGCCTCTGATTCCCCGCCTCTGATTCCCCATCTCTGATTCCTCGCCACTGTTTCCCCGCCTCTGATTCCCCGCCTCTGATTCCCTGCCTCTGATTCCCCGCCTCTGATTCCACATCTTTGATACACCACCTCTGATTCCACGCATCTGATTCCCCGCCTCTGATTCCCCATCTCTGATTCCCCATCTCTGATTCCCCAATTCTGATTCCCCGCCTCTGATTCCCCAGCTCTGATTCCTCGCCTCTGATCCCCTGCCTCTGATTCCCCGCCTCTGATTCCCCATCTCTGATTCACCGCCTTTGATTCGCCACCTCTGATTCCCCATATCTGATTCCTCGCCACTGTTTCCCCGCCTCTGATTCCCCGCCTATGATTCCCCATATCTCATTCCCCGCCTCTGATTCGCCAGCTATGATTCCCCGCCTCTGATTCCCCGCGTCCGATTTCCTGCCTCTGATTCCCCGCCTCTGATTCCACATCTCTGATTCACGACCTCTGATTCCACGCGTCTGATTCCCCGCCTCTGATTCCCCATCTCTGATTCCCCAATTCTGATTCCCCGCCTCTGATTCCCCAGCTCTGATTCCTCGCCTCTGATTCCATTCCTCTGATTCCCAACCTCTGATTCCCCAACTCTGACTTCCCATATTGATTCCCTGCGTCTGATTCCCCACTTCTGATTTCCCATATTGATTCCCTGCGTCTGATTCCCCGCCTCTGATTCCCCAACTCTGATTCCCCGCCTCTGATTCCCCAGCTCTGATTCCCCGCATCTGATTCCCCGTGTTTGATTCCCTGCCTCTGATTCCCGGACTCTGATTCCCCATCTCTGATTCCCTGCCTCAGATTCCCCACCTCTGATTCCCCATATCTGATTCCCCGCCTCTGTTTCCCCGCCTCTGATTCCCCGCCTCTGATTCCCCATATCTCATTCCCCGCCTCTAAATCCCCATCTCTGATTCCCGGACTCTGATTCCCCACCTCTGATTCCCGGCCTCTTATTCCCGGCATCTGATTCCGGCCTCTGATTCCCGGCCTCTGATTCCCTGCGTCTGATTCTGATTCCCTGCCTCTGATTCCCCATCTCTGATTCCGCACATCTGATTCCCTGCCTCTGATTCCCCACCTCTGATTCCCCATATCTGATTCCCCGCCTCTGTTTCCCCACCTTTGATTCCCCGCCTCTGTTTCCCAATATCTAAGTCCCCGCCTCTGATTCCCCAACTCTGATTCCCCACCTCTGATTCCCCAGCTCTGATTCCCCGCCTCTGATTCCCCGCATCTGATTCCCTGCAACTGATTCCAAGCCTCTGATTCCCTGCCTCTGATTCCCAACCTCTGATTCCCAACCTCTGATTCCACACCTCTGATTCCCCATATCTGATTCCCCGCCTCTGTTTCCCCGCCTCTGATTCCCCGCCTCTGATTCCCCATATCCCATTCCCCGCCTCCAATTCCGCATCTCTGATTCACAACCTCTGATTCCACACCTCTGATTCCCCATATCTGATTCCCCGCCTCTGTTTCCCCGCCTCTGATTCCCCGCCTCTGTTTCCCCGCCTCTGATTCCCCACCTCTGATTCCCAATATCTGATTCCCCGCCTCTGATTCCCCACCTCTGATTCCCCGCCTCTGATTCGCCAGCTATGATTCCCCGCCTCTTATTCCCCGCGTCTGATTCCCTGCCTCTGATTCCCCGCCTCTGATTCCACATCTCTGATTCACCACCTCTGATTCCCCGCGTCTGATTCCCTGCCTCTGATTCCCCATCTCTGATTCCCCATCTCTGATTCCCCAATTCTGATTCCCCTCCTCTGATTCCCCGTGTTTGATTCCCTGCCTCTGATTCCCGGCCTCTGATTCCCCATCTCTGATTCACCGCCTTTGATTCGCCACCTCTGATTCGCCATATCTGATTCCCCGCCTCTGTTTCGCCGCCTCTGATTCCCCGCCTCTGATTCCCCATATCTCATTCCCCGCCTCTGAATCCCCATCTCTGATTCCCGGACTCTGATTCCCCACCTCTGATTTCCGGCCTCTTATTCCCGGCATCTGATTCCGGCCTCTGATTCCCGGCCTCTGATTCCCTGCTTCTGATTCTTATTCCCTGCCTTTGATTCCCCATCTCTGATTCTGCACATCTGATTCCCTGCCTCTGATTCCCCATCTCTGATTCCCCATATCTGATTCCCCGCCTCTGATTCCCTGCCTCTGTTTCCCAATATCTAAGTCCCCGCCTCTGATTCCCCAACTCTGATTCCCCACTTCTGATTCCCCAGCTCTGATTCCCCGCCTCTGATTCCCCGCATCTGATTCCCCATATCTGATTCCCAGCCTCTGTTTCCCCGCCTCTGATTCCCCGCCTCTGTTTCCCCATATCTGATTCCCGGCCTCTGATTCCCCGCCTCTGATTCCCCGCCTCTGATTCCCTGCCTCTGATACCCCGCCTCTGATTCCCTGCCTCTGATTCGCAACCTCTGATTCCCCACCTCTGATTCCCCGTGTTTGATTCCCCGCTTCTGTTTCCCCGCCTCTGATTCCCCGCCTCTGATTCCCCAACTCTAATTCCCCGCCTCTGATTCCCCATATCCGATTCCCCGCCTCTGTTTCCCCGCCTCTGATTCCCCGCCCCTGTTTCCCCATATCTGATTCCCTGCCTCTGATTCCCCAACTTTGATTCCCAGCCTCTGATACCCCAGCTCTGATTCCCCGCCTCTGATTCCCCGTGTTTGATTCCCTGCCTCTGATTCCCCTCCTCTGATTCCCCATCTCTGATTCACCACCTTTGATTCACCACCTCTGATTCCCCATATCTGATTCCCCACCTCTGTTTTCCCGCCTCTGATTCCCCGCCTCTGATTCTCCATATCTCATTCCCCGCCTCTGAATCCCCATCTCTGATTCCTGGACTCTGATTCCCCACCTCTGATTCCCGGCCTCTTATTCCCAGCATCTGATTCCAGGCCTCTGATTCCCGGCCTCTGACTCCCCGCTTCTGATTCTGATTCCCTGCCTCTGATTCCCCATCTCTGATTCCGCACATCTGATTACCTGCCTCTGATTCCCCACCTCTGATTCCCCATATCTGATTCCCCGCCTCTGATTCCCCGCATCCGAATCCCCATATCTGATTCCCCGCCTCTGTTTCCCCGCCCCTGATTCCCCACCTCTGTTTCCCCATATCTGATTCCCCGCCTCTGATTCCCAACTATGATTCCCCGCCTCTGATTCCCCAGCTCTGATTCCCTGCCTCTGATTCCCCGCGTTCTATTCCCTGCCTCTGATTCCCCGCCTGTGATTCCCCATCTCTGATAAACCACCTCTGATTCCCCACCACTGATTCCCCATATCTAATTCCCCGCCTCTGTTTGCCCGCCTCTGATTCCCCGCCTCTGTTTCACCATATCTGATTCCCCGCCTCTGAATCCCCATCTCTGATTCCCGGACTCTGATTCCCCACCTCTGATTTCCGGCCTCTTATTCCCGGCATCTGATTCCGGCCTCTGATTCCCGGCCTCTGATTCCCTGCTTCTGATTCTGATTCCCTGCCTTTGATTCCCCATCTCTGATTCCGCACATCTGATTCCCTGCCTCTGATTCCCCATCTCTGATTCCCCATATCTGATTCCCCGCCTCTGATTCCCTGCCTCTGTTTCCCAATATCTAAGTCCCCGCCTCTGATTCCCCAACTCTGATTCCCCACCTCTGATTCCCCAGCTCTGATTCCCCGCCTCTGATTCCCCGCATCTGATTCCCTGCATCTGATTCCAAGCCTCTGATTCCCTGCCCCTGATTCCCAACCTCTGATTCCCCACCTCTGATTCCCCATATCTGATTCCCAGCCTCTGTTTCCCCGCCTCTGATTCCCCGCCTCTGTTTCCCCATATCTGATTCCCGGCCTCTGATTCCCCGCCTCTGATTCCCCGCCTCTGATTCCCTGCCTCTGATTCCCCATCTCCGATTCCGCACATCTGATTCCCTGCCTCTGATTCCCCGCCTCTGATTCCCCGCCTCTGATTCCCTGCCTCTGATTCCCAACCTCTGATTCCCCACCTCTGATTCCCCGTGTTTGATTCCCCGCTTCTGTTTCCCCGCCTCTGATTCCCCGCCTCTGATTCCCCAACTCTAATTCCCCGCCTCTGATTCCCCATATCTGATTCCCCGCCTCTGTTTCCCCGCCTCTGATTCCCCGCCCCTGTTTCCCCATATCTGATTCCCTGCCTCTGATTCCCCAACTTTGATTCCCAGCCTCTGATTTCCCAGCTCTGATTCCCCGCCTCTGATTCCCCGTGTTTGATTCCCTGCCTCTGATTCCCCTCCTCTGATTCCCCATCTCTGATTCACAACCTTTGATTCGCCACCTCTGATTCCCCATATCTGATTCCCCACCTCTGTTTTCCCGCCTCTGATTCCCCGCCTCTGATTCTCCATATCTCATTCCCCGCCTCTGAATCCCCATCTCTGATTCCCGGACTCTGATTCCCCACCTCTGATTCCCGGCCTCTTATTCCCAGCATCTGATTCCAGGCCTCTGATTCCAGGCCTCTGACTCCCCGCTTCTGATTCTGATTCCCTGCCTCTGATTCCCCATCTCTGATTCCGCACATCTGATTACCTGCCTCTGATTCCCCACCTCTGATTCCCCATATCTGATTCCCCGCCTCTGATTCCCCGCATCCGATTCCCCATATCTGATTCCCCGCCTCTGTTTCCCCGCCCCTGATTCCCCGCCTCTGTTTCCCCATATCTGATTCCCCGCCTCTGATTCCCAACTATGATTCCCCGCCTCTAATTCCCCAGCTCTGATTCCCTGCCTCTGATTCCCTGCGTTCTATTCCCTGCCTCTGATTCCCCGCCTCTGATTCCCCATCTCTGATAAACCACCTCTGATTCCCCACCACTGATTCCCCATATCTAATTCCCCGCCTCTGTTTGCCCGCCTCTGATTCCCCGCCTCTGTTTCCCCATATCTGATTCCCCGCCTCTGAATCCCCAACTCTGATTCCCTGCCTCTGATTCCCCAGCTTCATTCCCCGCCTTTGATTCCCCCCGTCTGATTCCCAGCCTCTGAATCCCCGCGTCTGATAACCTGCCTCTGATTCCCCGCCTCTGATTCCCCATCTCAGATTCACCGCCTCTGATTCCCCACCTCTGATTCCCCATCTCTGATTCCGCACATCCGACTCCCTGCCTCTGATTCCCCGACTCAGATTCCCCACCTCTGATTCCCAGGCTCTGATTCCCCGCCTCTGATTCCCCAACTCTGATTCCCCGCCTCTGATTCCACAGCTCTGATTCCCCGCCTCTGATTCCCCGTGTTTGATCCCCTGCCTCTGATTCCCCGCCTCTGATTCCCCATCTCTGATTCACCACCTTTGATTCGCCACCTCTGATTCCCCATATCTGATTCCTCGCCACTGTTTCCCCGCCTCTGATTCCCCGCCTCTGATTCCCCATATCTCATTCCCTGCCTCTGATTCGCCAGCTATGATTCCCCGCCTCTGATTCCCCGCGTCTGATTCCCTGCCTCTGATTCCCCGCCTCTGATTCCACATCTCTGATTCACCACCTCTGATTCCACGCGTCTGGTTCCCCGCCTCTGATTCCCCATCTCTGATTCCCCATCTCTGATTCCCCAATTCTGATTCCCCGCCTCTGATTCCCCAGCTCTGATTCCTCGCCTCTGATTCCCTTCCTCTGATTCCCAACCTCTGATTCCCCAACTCTGATTTCCCATATTGATTCCCTGCGTCTGATTCCCCACCTCTGATTTCCCATATTGATTCCCTGCGTCTGATTCCCCGCCTCTGATTCCCCAACTCTGATTCCCCGCCTCTGATTCCCCAGCTCTGATTCCCCGCATCTGATTCCCCGTGTTTGATTCCCTGCCTCTGATTCCCGGCCTCTGATTCCCCATCTCTGATGCACCGCCTTTGATTCGCAATCTCTGATTCCCCATATCTGATTCCCCGCCTCTGTTTCCCCGCCTCTGATTCCGCGCCTCTGATTCCCCATATCTCATTCCCCGCCTCTAAATCCCCATCTCTGATTCCCGGACTCTGATTCCCCACCTCTGATTCCCGGCCTCTTATTCCCGGCATCTGATTCCGGCCTCTGATTCCCGGCCTCTGATTCCCTGCGTCTGATTCTGATTCCCTGCCTCTGATTCCCCATCTCTGATTCCGCACATCTGATTCCCTGCCTCTGATTCCCCACCTCTGATTCCCCATATCTGATTCCCCGCCTCTGTTTCCCCACCTTTGATTCCCCGCCTCTGTTTCCCAATATCTAAGTCCCCGCCTCTGATTCCCCAACTCTGATTCCCCACCTCTGATTCCCCAGCTCTGATTCCCCGCCTCTGATTCCCCGCATCTGATTCCCTGCAACTGATTCCAAGCCTCTGATTCCCTGCCTCTGATTCCCAACCTCTGATTCCCAACCTCTGATTCCACACCTCTGATTCCCCATATCTGATTCCCCGCCTCTGTTTCCCCGCCTCTGATTCCCCGCCTCTGATTCCCCATATCCCATTCCCCGCCTCCAATTCCGCATCTCTGATTCCCAACCTCTGATTCCCCACCTCTGATTCCCCACCTCTGATTCCCCATATCTGATTCCCCGCCTCTGTTTCCCCGCCTCTGATTCCCCGCCTCTGTTTCCCCATATCTGATCCCCGCCTCTATTTGCCCGCCTCTGATTCCCCGCCTCTGTTTCCCCATATCTGATTCCCCGCCTCTGAATCCCCAACTCTGATTCCCTGCCTCTAATTTCCAATGTCTGATTCCCCGCCTCTGATTCCCCGCGTCTGATTACCGGCCTCTGATTCCCCGCCTCTGATTCCCCATCTCTGATTCACAACCTCTGATTCCCCACCTCTGATTCCCCATATCTGATTCCCCGCCTCTGTTTCCCCGCCTCTGATTCCCCACCCCTGATTCCCAATATCTGATTCCCCGCCTCTGATTCCCCACCTCTGATTCCCCGCCTCTGATTCGCCAGCTATGATTCCCCACCTCTGATTCCCCAGCTCTGATTCCCCGCCTCTGATTCCCCAACTCTGATTCCCCGCCTCTGATTCCACAGCTCTGATTCCCCGCCTCTGATTCCCCATGTTTGATCCCCTGCCTCTGATTCCCCGCCTCTGATTCCCCATCTCTGATTCACCGCCTTTGATTCGCCACCTCTGATTCCCCATATCTGATTCCTCGCCACTGTTTCCCCGCCTCTGATTCCCCGCCTCTGATTCCCCATATCTCATTCCCCGCCTCTGATTCGCCAGCTATGATTCCCCGCCTCTGATTCCCCGCGTCTGATTCCCTGCCTCTGATTCCCCGCCTCTGATTCCACATCTCTGATTCACCACCTCTGATTCCACGCGTCTGATTCCCCGCCTCTGATTCCCCATCTCTGATTCCCCATCTCTGATTCCCCAATTCTGATTCCCCGCCTCTGATTCCCCAGCTCTGATTCCTCGCCTCTGATTCCCTTCCTCTGATTCCCAACCTCTGATTCCCCAACTCTGATTTCCCATATTGATTCCCTGCGTCTGATTCCCCACCTCTGATTTCCCATATTGATTCCCTGTGTCTGATTCCCCGCCTCTGATTCCCCAACTCTGATTCACCGCCTCTGTTTCCCCGCCTCTGATTCCCCGCCTCTGATTCCCCATATCTCATTCCCAGCCTCTAAATCCCCATCTCTGATTCCCGGACTCTGATTCCCCACCTCTGATTCCCGGCCTCTTATTCCCGGCATCTGATTCCGGCCTCTGATTCCCGGCCTCTGATTCCCTGCGTCTGATTCTGATTCCCTGCCTCTGATTCCCCATCTCTGATTCCGCACATCTGATTCGCTGCCTCTGATTCCCCACCTCTGATTCCCCATATCTGATTCCCCGCCTCTGTTTCCCCACCTTTGATTCCCCGCCTCTGTTTCCCAATATCTAAGTCCCCGCCTCTGATTCCCCAACTCTGATTCCCCAGCTCTGATTCCCCAGCTCTGATTCCCCGCCTCTGATTCCCCGCATCTGATTCCCTGCAACTGATTCCAAGCCTCTGATTCCCTGCCTCTGATTCCCAACCTCTGATTCCCAACCTCTGATTCCACACCTCTGATTCCCCATATCTGATTCCCCGCCTCTGTTTCCCCGCCTCTGATTCCCCGCCTCTGATTCCCCATATCCCATTCCCCGCCTCCAATTCCGCATCTCTGATTCCCAACCTCTGATTCCCCACCTCTGATTCCCCATATCTGATTCCCCGCCTCTGTTTCCCCGCCTCTGATTCCCCGCCTCTGTTTCCCCGCCTCTGATTCCCCACCTCTGATTCCCAATATCTGATTCCCCGCCTCTGATTCCCCACCTCTGATTCCCCGCCTCTGATTCGCCAGCTATGATTCCCCGCCTCTTATTCCCCGCGTCTAATTCCCTGCCTCTGATTCCCCGCCTCTGATTCCACATCTCTGATTCACCACCTCTGATTCCCCGCGTCTGATTCCCTGCCTCTGATTCCCCATCTCTGATTCCCCATCTCTGATTCCCCAATTCTGATTCCCCTCCTCTGATTCCCCGTGTTTGATTCCCTGCCTCTGATTCCCGGCCTCTGATTCCCCATCTCTGATTCACCGCCTTTGATTCGCCACCTCTGATTCGCCATATCTGATTCCCCGCCTCTGTTTCCCCGCCTCTGATTCCCCGCCTCTGATTCCCCATATCTCATTCCCCGCCTCTGAATCCCCATCTCTGATTCCCGGACTCTGATTCCCCACCTCTGATTTCCGGCCTCTTATTCCCGGCATCTGATTCCGGCCTCTGATTCCCGGCCTCTGATTCCCTGCTTCTGATTCTGATTCCCTGCCTTTGATTCCCCATCTCTGATTCCGCACATCTGATTCCCTGCCTCTAATTCCCCATCTCTGATTCCCCATATCTGATTCCCCGCCTCTGATTCCCTGCCTCTGTTTCCCAATATCTAAGTCCCCGCCTCTGATTCCCCAACTCTGATTCCCCACCTCTGATTCCCCAGCTCTGATTCCCCGCCTCTGATTCCCCGCATCTGATTCCCTGCATCTGATTCCAAGCCTCTGATTCCCTGCATCTGATTCCCAACCTCTGATTCCCCACCTCTGATTCCCCATATCTGATTCCCAGCCTCTGTTTCCCCGCCTCTGATTCCCCGCCTCTGTTTCCCCATATCTGATTCCCGGCCTCTGATTCCCCGCCTCTGATTCCCCGCCTCTGATTCCCTGCCTCTGATTCCCCATCTCCGATTCCGCACATCTGATTCCCTGCCTCTGATTCCCCGCCTCTGATTCCCCGCCTCTGATTCCCTGCCTCTGATTCCCAACCTCTGATTCCCCACCTCTGATTCCCCGTGTTTGATTCCCCGCTTCTGTTTCCCCGCCTCTGATTCCCCGCCTCTGATTCCCCAACTCTAATTCCCCGCCTCTGATTCCCCATATCTGATTCCCCGCCTCTGTTTCCCCGCCTCTGATTCCCCGCCCCTGTTTCCCCATATCTGATTCCCTGCCTCTGATTCCCCAACTTTGATTCCCAGCCTCTGATTCCCCAGCTCTGATTCCCCGCCTCTGATTCCCCGTGTTTGATTCCCTTCCTCTGATTCCCCTCCTCTGATTCCCCATCTCTGATTCACCACCTTTGATTCGCCACCTCTGATTCCCCATATCTGATTCCCCACCTCTGTTTTCCCGCCTCTGATTCCCCGCCTCTGATTCTCCATATCTCATTCCCCGCCTCTGAATCCCCATCTCTGATTCCCGGACTCTGATTCCCCACCTCTGATTCCCGGCCTCTTATTCCCAGCATCTGATTCCAGGCCTCTGATTCCCGGCCTCTGACTCCCCGCTTCTGATTCTGATTCCCTGCCTCTGATTCCCCATCTCTGATTCCGCACATCTGATTACCTGCCTCTGATTCCCCACCTCTGATTCCCCATATCTGATTCCCCGCCTCTGATTCCCCGCATCCGATTCCCCATATCTGATTCCCCGCCTCTGTTTCCCCGCCCCTGATTCCCCGCCTCTGTTTCCCCATATCTGATTCCCCGCCTCTGATTCCCAACTATGATTCCCCGCCTCTAATTCCCCAGCTCTGATTCCCTGCCTCTGATTCCCTGCGTTCTATACCCTGCCTCTGATTCCCCGCCTCTGATTCCCCATCTCTGATAAACCACCTCTGATTCCCCACCACTGATTCCCCATATCTAATTCCCCACCTCTGTTTGCCCGCCTCTGATTCCCCGCCTCTGTTTCCCCATATCTGATTCCCCGCCTCTGAATCCCCAACTCTGATTCCCTGCCTCTGATTCCCCAGCTTCATTCCCCGCCTTTGATTCCCCCGTCTGATTCCCAGCCTCTGAATCCCCGCGTCTGATAACCTGCCTCTGATTCCCCGCCTCTGATTCCCCATCTCAGATTCACCGCCTCTGATTCCCCACCTCTGATTCCCCATCTCTGATTCCGCACATCTGACTCCCTGCCTCTGATTCCCCGACTCTGATTCCCCACCTCTGATTCCCAGGCTCTGATTCCCCGCCTCTGATTCCCCAACTCTGATTCCCCGCCTCTGATTCCACAGCTCTGATTCCCCGCCTCTGATTCCCCGTGTTTGATCCCCTGCCTCTGATTCCCCGCCTCTGATTCCCCATCTCTGATTCACCGCCTTTGTTTCGCCACCTCTGATTCCCCATATCTGATTCCTCGCCACTGTTTCCCCGCCTCTGATTCCCCATATCTCATTCCCCGCCTCTGATTCGCCAGCTATGATTCCCCGCCTCTGATTCCCCGCGTCTGATTCCCTGCCTCTGATTCCCCGCCTCTGATTCCACATCTCTGATTCACCACCTCTGATTCCACGCGTCTGATTCCCCGCCTCTGATTCCCCATCTCTGATTCCCCATCTCTGATTCCCCAATTCTGATACCCCGCCTCTGATTCCCCAGCTCTGATTCCTCGCCTCTGATTCCCTTCCTCTGATTCCCAACCTCTGATTCCCCAACTCTGATTTCCCATATTGATTCCCTGCGTCTGATTCCCCACCTCTGATTTCCCATATTGATTCCCTGCGTCTGATTCCCCGCCTCTGATTCCCCAACTCTGATTCCCCGCCTCTGATTCCCCAGCTCTGATTCCCCGCATCTGATTCCCCGTGTTTGATTCCCTGCCTCTGATTCCCGGCCTCTGATTCCCCATCTCTGATGCACCGCCTTTGATTCGCAACCTCTGATTCCCCATATCTGATTCCCCGCCTCTAAATCCCCATCTCTGATTCCCGGACTCTGATTCCCCACCTCTGATTCCCGGCCTCTTATTCCCGGCATCTGATTCCGGCCTCTGATTGCCGGCCTCTGATTCCCTGCGTCTGATTCTGATTCCCTGCCTCTGATTCCCCATCTCTGATTCCGCACATCTGATTCCCTGCCTCTGATTCCCCACCTCTGATTCCCCATATCTGATTCCCCGCCTCTGTTTCCCCACCTTTGATTCCCCGCCTCTGTTTCCCAATATCTAAGTCCCCGCCTCTGATTCCCCAACTCTGATTCCCCTCCTCTGATTCCCCAGCTCTGATTCCCCGCCTCTGATTCCCCGCATCTGATTCCCTGCAACTGATTCCAAGCCTCTGATTCCCTGCCTCTGATTCCCAACCTCTGATTCCCAACCTCTGATTCCACACCTCTGATTCCCCATATCTGATTCCCCGCCTCTGTTTCCCCGCCTCTGATTCCCCGCCTCTGATTCCCCATATCCCATTCCCCGCCTCCAATTCCGCATCTCTGATTCCCAACCTCTGATTCCCCACCTCTGATTCCCCACCTCTGATTCCCCATATCTGATTCCCCGCCTCTGTTTCCCCGCCTCTGATTCCCCGCCTCTGTTTCCCCATATCTGATCCCCGCCTCTATTTGCCCGCCTCTGATTCCCCGCCTCTCTTTCCCCATATCTGATTCCCCGCCTCTGAATCCCCAACTCTGATTCCCTGCCTCTAATTTCCCATGTCTGATTCCCCGCCTCTGATTCCCCGCGTCTGATTACCGGCCTCTGATTCCCCGCCTCTGATTCCCCATCTCTGATTCACAACCTCTGATTCCCCACCTCTGATTCCCCATATCTGATTCCCCGCCTCTGTTTCCCCGCCTCTGATTCCCCACCCCTGATTCCCAATATCTGATTCCCCGCCTCTGATTCCCCACCTCTGATTCCCCGCCTCTGATTCGCCAGATATGATTCCCCACCTCTGATTCCCCAGCTCTGATTCCCCGCCTCTGATTCCCCAACTCTGATTCCCCGCCTCTGATTCCACAGCTCTGATTCCCCGCCTCTGATTCCCCGTGTTTGATCCCCTGCCTCTGATTCCCCGCCTCTGATTCCCCATCTCTGATTCACCGCCTTTGATTCGCCACCTCTGATTCCCCATATCTGATTCCTCGCCACTGTTTCCCCGCCTCTGATTCCCCGCCTCTGATTCCCCATATCTCATTCCCCGCCTCTGATTCGCCAGCTATGATTCCCCGCCTCTGATTCCCCGCGTCTGATTCCCTGCCTCTGATTCCCCGCCTCTGATTCCACATCTCTGATTCACCACCTCTGATTCCACGCGTCTGATTCCCCGCCTCTGATTCCCCATCTCTGATTCCCCATCTCTGATTCCCCAATTCTGATTCCCCGCCTCTGATTCCCCAGCTCTGATTCCTCGCCTCTGATTCCCTTCCTCTGATTCCCAACCTCTGATTCCCCAACTCTGATTTCCCATATTGATTCCCTGCGTCTGATTCCCCACCTCTGATTTCCCATATTGATTCCCTGCGTCTGATTCCCCGCCTCTGATTCCCCAACTCTGATTCCCCGCCTCTGATTCCCCAGCTCTGATTCCCCGCATCTGATTCCCCGTGTTTGATTCCCTGCCTCTGATTCCCGGCCTCTGATTCCCCATCTCTGATTCCCAGCCTCTAAATCCCCATCTCTGATTCCCGGACTCTGATTCCCCACCTCTGATTCCCGGCCTCTTATTCCCGGCATCTGATTCCGGCCTCGGATTCCCGGCCTCTGATTCCCTGTGTCTGATTCTGATTCCCTGCCTCTGATTCCCCATCTCTGATTCCGCACATCTGATTCGCTGCCTCTGATTCCCCACCTCTGATTCCCCATATCTGATTCCCCGCCTCTGTTTCCCCACCTTTGATTCCCCGCCTCTGTTTCCCAATATCTAAGTCCCCGCCTCTGATTCCCCAACTCTGATTCCCCACCTCTGATTCCCCAGCTCTGATTCCCCGCCTCTGATTCCCCGCATCTGATTCCCTGCAACTGATTCCAAGCCTCTGATTCCCTGCCTCTGATTCCCAACCTCTGATTCCCAACCTCTGATTCCACACCTCTGATTCCCCATATCTGATTCCCCGCCTCTGTTTCCCCGCCTCTGATTCCCCGCCTCTGATTCCCCATATCCCATTCCCCGCCTCCAATTCCGCATCTCTGATTCCCAACCTCTGATTCCCCACCTCTGATTCCCCATATCTGATTCCCCGCCTCTGTTTCCCCGCCTCTGATTCCCCGCCTCTGTTTCCCCGCCTCTGATTCCCCACCTCTGATTCCCAATATCTGATTCCCCGCCTCTGATTCCCCACCTCTGATTCCCCGCCTCTGATTCGCCAGCTATGATTCCCCGCCTCTTATTCCCCGCGTCTGATTCCCTGCCTCTGATTCCCCGCCTCTGATTCCACATCTCTGATTCACCACCTCTGATTCCCCGCGTCTGATTCCCTGCCTCTGATTCCCCATCTCTGATTCCCCATCTCTGATTCCCCAATTCTGATTCCCCTCCTCTGATTCCCCGTGTTTGATTCCCTGCCTCTGATTCCCGGCCTCTGATTCCCCATCTCTGATTCACCGCCTTTGATTCGCCACCTCTGATTCGCCATATCTGATTCCCCGCCTCTGTTTCCCCGCCTCTGATTCCCCGCCTCTGATTCCCCATATCTCATTCCCCGCCTCTGAATCCCCATCTCTGATTCCCGGACTCTGATTCCCCACCTCTGATTTCCGGCCTCTTATTCCCGGCATCTGATTCCGGCCTCTGATTCCCGGCCTCTGATTCCCTGCCTCTGATTCCCCATCTCTGATTCCGCACATCTGATTCCCTGCCTCTGATTCCCCATCTCTGATTCCCCATATCTGATTCCCAGCCTCTGATTCCCTGCCTCTGTTTCCCAATATCTAAGTCCCCGCCTCTGATTCCCCAACTCTGATTCCCCACCTCTGATTCCCCAGCTCTGATTCCCCGCCTCTGATTCCCCGCATCTGATTCCCTGCATCTGATTCCAAGCCTCTGATTCCCTGCCTCTGATTCCCAACCTCTGATTCCCCACCTCTGATTCCCCATATCTGATTCCCAGCCTCTGTTTCCCCGCCTCTGATTCCCCGCCTCTGTTTCCCCATATCTGATTCCCGGCCTCTGATTCCCCGCCTCTGATTCCCCGCCTCTGATTCCCTGCCTCTGATTCCCCATCTCCGATTCCGCACATCTGATTCCCTGCCTCTGATTCCCCGCCTCTGATTCCCCGCCTCTGATTCCCTGCCTCTGATTCCCAACCTCTGATTCCCCACCTCTGATTCCCCGTGTTTGATTCCCCGCTTCTGTTTCCCCGCCTCTGATTCCCCGCCTCTGATTCCCCAACTCTAATTCCCCGCCTCTGATTCCCCATATCTGATTCCCCGCCTCTGTTTCCCCGCCTCTGATTCCCCGCCCCTGTTTCCCCATATCTGATTCCCTGCCTCTGATTCCCCAACTTTGATTCCCAGCCTCTGATTCCCCAGCTCTGATTCCCCGCCTCTGATTCCCCGTGTTTGATTCCCTGCCTCTGATTCCCCTCCTCTGATTCCCCATCTCTGATTCACCACCTTTGATTCGCCACCTCTGATTCCCCATATCTGATTCCCCACCTCTGTTTTCCCGCCTCTGATTCCCCGCCTCTGATTCTCCATATCTCATTCAAAGCCTCTGAATCCCCATCTCTGATTCCCGGACTCTGATTCCCCACCTCTGATTCGCGGCCTCTTATTCCCAGCATCTGATTCCAGGCCTCTGATTCCCGGCCTCTGACTCCCCGCTTCTGATTCTGATTCCCTGCCTCTGATTCCCCATCTCTGATTCCGCACATCTGATTACCTGCCTCTGATTCCCCACCTCTGATTCCCCATATCTGATTCCCCGCCTCTGATTCCCCGCATCCGATTCCCCATATCTGATTCCCCGCCTCTGTTTCCCCGCCCCTGATTCCCCGCCTCTGTTTCCCCATATCTGATTCCCCGCCTCTGATTCCCAACTATGATTCCCCGCCTCTGATTCCCCAGCTCTGATTCCCTGCCTCTGATTCCCCGTGTTCTATTCCCTGCCTCTGATTCCCCGCCTGTGATTCCCCATCTCTGATAAACCACCACTGATTCCCCACCACTGATTCCCCATATCTAATTCCCCGCCTCTGTTTGCCCGCCTCTGATTCCCCGCCTCTGTTTCCCCATATCTGATTCCCCGCCTCTGAATCCCCAACTCTGATTCCCTGCCTCTGATTCCCCAGCTTCATTCCCCGCCTTTGATTCCCCCCGTCTGATTCCCAGCCTCTGAATCCCCGTGTCTGATAACCTGCCTCTGATTCCCTGCCTCTGATTCCCCATCTCAGATTCACCACCTCTGATTCCCCACCTCTGATTCCCCATCTCTGATTCCGCACATCCGACTCCCTGCCTCTGATTCCCCGACTCTGATTCCCCACCTCTGATTCCCAAGCTCTGATTCCTCGCCTCTGATTCCCCAACTCTGATTCCCCGCCTCTGATTCCACAGCTCTGATTCCCCGCCTCTGATTCCCCGTGTTTGATCCCCTGCCTCTGATTCCCCGCCTCTGATTCCCCATCTCTGATTCACCGTCTTTGATTCGCCACCTCTGATTCCCCATATCTGATTCCTCGCCACTGTTTCCCCGCCTCTGATTCCCCGCCTCTGATTACCCATATCTCATTCCCCACCTCTGATTCGCCAGCTATGATTCCCCGCCTCTGATTCCCCGCGTCTGATTCCCTGCCTCTGATTCCCCGCCTCTGATTCCACATCTCTGATACACCACCTCTGATTCCACGCGTCTGATTCCCCGCCTCTGATTCCCCATCTCTGATTCCCCATCTCTGATTCCCCAATTCTGATTCCCCGCCTCTGATTCCCCAGCTCTGATTCCTCGCCTCTGATCCCCTGCCTCTGATTCCCCGCCTCTGATTCCCCATCTCTGATTCACCGCCTTTGATTCGCCACCTCTGATTCCCCATATCTGATTCCTCGCCACTGTTTCCCCGCCTCTGATTCCCCGCCTCTGATTCCCCATATCTCATTCCCCGCCTCTGATTCGCCAGCTATGATTCCCCGCCTCTGATTCCCCGCGTCCGATTTCCTGCCTCTGATTCCCCGCCTCTGATTCCACATCTCTGATTCACCACCTCTGATTCCACGCGTCTGATTCCCCGCCTCTGATTCCCCATCTCTGATTCCCCAATTCTGATTCCCCGCCTCTGATTCCCCAGCTCTGATTCCTCGCCTCTGATTCC
Organism: Narcine bancroftii; assembly: GCF_036971445.1. Lineage (NCBI taxonomy): Eukaryota > Metazoa > Chordata > Chondrichthyes > Torpediniformes > Narcinidae > Narcine > Narcine bancroftii. Next base: position 158,144,662 of record NC_091473.1, on the reverse strand, counting down.
ATTCCTCTGATTCCCAACCTCTGATTCCCCAACTCTGACTTCCCATATTGATTCCCTGCGTCTGATTCCCCGCCTCTGATTCCCCAACTCTGATTCCCCGCCTCTGATTCCCCAGCTCTGATTCCCCGCATCTGATTCCCCGTGTTTGATTCCCTGCCTCTGATTCCCGGACTCTGATTCCCCATCTCTGATTCCCTGCCTCTGATTCCCCACCTCTGATTCCCCATATCTGATTCCCCGCCTCTGTTTCCCCGCCTCTGATTCCCCGCCTCTGATTCCCCATATCTCATTCCCCGCCTCTAAATCCCCATCTCTGATTCCCGGACTCTGATTCCCCACCTCTGATTCCCGGCCTCTTATTCCCGGCATCTGATTCCGGCCTCTGATTCCCGTCCTCTGATTCCCTGCGTCTGATTCTGATTCCCTGCCTCTGATTCCCCATCTCTGATTCCGCACATCTGATTCCCTGCCTCTGATTCCCCACCTCTGATTCCCCATATCTGATTCCCCGCCTCTGTTTCCCCACCTTTGATTCCCCGCCTCTGTTTCCCAATATCTAAGTCCCCGCCTCTGATTCCCCAACTCTGATTCCCCACCTCTGATTCCCCAGCTCTGATTCCCCGCCTCTGATTCCCCGCATCTGATTCCCTGCAACTGATTCCAAGCCTCTGATTCCCTGCCTCTGATTCCCAACCTCTGATTCCCAACCTCTGATTCCACACCTCTGATTCCCCATATCTGATTCCCCGCCTCTGTTTCCCCGCCTCTGATTCCCCGCCTCTGATTCCCCATATCCCATTCCCCGCCTCCAATTCCGCATCTCTGATTCACAACCTCTGATTCCACACCTCTGATTCCCCATATCTGATTCCCCGCCTCTGTTTCCCCGCCTCTGATTCCCGGCCTCTGTTTCCCCGCCTCTGATTCCCCACCTCTGATTCCCAATATCTGATTCCCCGCCTCTGATTCCCCACCTCTGATTCCCCGCCTCTGATTCGCCAGCTATGATTCCCCGCCTCTTATTCCCCGCGTCTGATTCCCTGCCTCTGCTTCCCCGCCTCTGATTCCACATCTCTGATTCACCACCTCTGATTCCCCGCGTCTGATTCCCTGCCTCTGATTCCCCATCTCTGATTCCCCATCTCTGATTCCCCAATTCTGATTCCCCACCTCTGATTCCCGGCCTCTTATTCCCGGCATCTGATTCCCGCCTCTGATTCCCGGCCTCTGATTCCCTGCGTCTGATTCTGATTCCCTGCCTCTGATTCCCCATCTCTGATTCCGCACATCTGATTCGCTGCCTCTGATTCCCCACCTCTGATTCCCCATATCTGATTCCCCGCCTCTGTTTCCCCACCTTTGATTCCCCGCCTCTGTTTCCCAATATCTAAGTCCCCGCCTCTGATTCCCCGCCTCTGTTTCCCCGCCTCTGATTCCCGGCCTCTGTTTCCCCGCCTCTGATTCCCCACCTCTGATTCCCAATATCTGATTCCCCGCCTCTGATTCCCCACCTCTGATTCCCCGCCTCTGATTCGCCAGCTATGATTCCCCGCCTCTTATTCCCCGCGTCTGATTCCCTGCCTCTGCTTCCCCGCCTCTGATTCCACATCTCTGATTCACCACCTCTGATTCCCCGCGTCTGATTCCCTGCCTCTGATTCCCCATCTCTGATTCCCCATCTCTGATTCCCCAATTCTGATTCCCCACCTCTGATTCCTGGCCTCTTATTCCCGGCATCTGATTCCGGCCTCTGATTCCCGGCCTCTGATTCCCTGCGTCTGATTCTGATTCCCTGCCTCTGATTCCCCATCTCTGATTCCGCACATCTGATTCGCTGCCTCTGATTCCCCACCTCTGATTCCCCATATCTGATTCCCCGCCTCTGTTTCCCCACCTTTGATTCCCCGCCTCTGTTTCCCAATATCTAAGTCCCCGCCTCTGATTCCCCAACTCTGATTCCCCACCTCTGATTCCCCAGCTCTGATTCCCCGCCTCTGATTCCCCGCATCTGATTCCCTGCAACTGATTCCAAGCCTCTGATTCCCTGCCTCTGATTCCCAACCTCTGATTCCCAACCTCTGATTCCACACCTCTGATTCCCTATATCTGATTCCCCGCCTCTGTTTCCCCGCCTCTGATTCCCCGCCTCTGATTCCCCATATCCCATTCCCCGCCTCCAATTCCGCATCTCTGATTCCCAACCTCTGATTCCCCACCTCTGATTCCCCATATCTGATTCCCCGCCTCTGTTTCCCCGCCTCTGATTCCCCGCCTCTGTTTCCCCGCCTCTGATTCCCCACCTCTGATTCTCAATATCTGATTCCCCGCCTCTGATTCCCCACCTCTGATTCCCCGCCTCTGATTCGCCAGCTATGATTCCCCGCCTCTTATTCCCCGCGTCTGATTCCCTGCCTCTGATTCCCCGCCTCTGATTCCACATCTCTGATTCACCACCTCTGATTCCCCGCGTCTGATTCCCTGCTTCTGATTCCCCATCTCTGATTCCCCATCTCTGATTCCCCAATTCTGATTCCCCTCCTCTGATTCCCCGTGTTTGATTCCCTGCCTCTGATTCCCGGCCTCTGATTCCCCATCTCTGATTCACCGCCTTTGATTCGCCACCTCTGATTCGCCATATCTGATTCCCCGCCTCTGTTTCCCCGCCTCTGATTCCCCGCCTCTGATTCCCCATATCTCATTCCCCGCCTCTGAATCCCCATCTCTGATTCCCGGACTCTGATTCCCCACCTCTGATTTCCGGCCTCTTATTCCCGGCATCTGATTCCGGCCTCTGATTCCCGGCCTCTGATTCCCTGCTTCTGATTCTGATTCCCTGCCTTTGATTCCCCATCTCTGATTCCGCACATCTGATTCCCTGCCTCTGATTCCCCATCTCTGATTCCCCATATCTGATTCCCCGCCTCTGATTCCCTGCCTCTGTTTCCCAATATCTAAGTCCCCGCCTCTGATTCCCCAACTCTGATTCCCCACCTCTGATTCCCCAGCTCTGATTCCCCACATCTGATTCCCCGCATCTGATTCCCTGCATCTGATTCCAAGCCTCTGATTCCCTGCCTCTGATTCCGAACCTCTGATTCCCCACTTCTGATTCCCCATATCTGATTCCCAGCCTCTGTTTCCCCGCCTCTGATTCCCCGCCTCTGTTTCCCCATATCTGATTCCCGGCCTCTGATTCCCCGCCTCTGATTCCCCGCCTCTGATTCCCTGCCTCTGATTCCCCATCTCCGATTCCGCACATCTGATTCCCTGCCTCTGATTCCCCGCCTCTGATTCCCCGCCTCTGATTCCCTGCCTCTGATTCCCAACCTCTGATTCCCCACCTCTGATTCCCCGTGTTTGATTCCCCGCTTCTGTTTCCCCGCCTCTGATTCCCCGCCTCTGATTCCCCAACTCTAATTCCCCGCCTCTGATTCCCCATATCTGATTCCCCGCCTCTGTTTCCCCGCCTCTGATTCCCCGCCCCTGTTTCCCCATATCTGATTCCCTGCCTCTGATTCCCCAACTTTGATTCCCAGCCTCTGATTCCCCAGCTCTGATTCACCACCTCTGATTCCCCGCATCTGATTCCCTGCCTCTGATTCCCCATCTCTGATTCCCCATCTCTGATTCCCCAATTCTGATTCCCCTCCTCTGATTCCCCGTGTTTGATTCCCTGCCTCTGATTCCCGGCCTCTGATTCCCCATCTCTGATTCACCGCCTTTGATTCGCCACCTCTGATTCGCCATATCTGATTCCCCGCCTCTGTTTCCCCGCCTCTGATTCCCCGCCTCTGATTCCCCATATCTCATTCCCCGCCTCTGAATCCCCATCTCTGATTCCCGGACTCTGATTCCCCACCTCTGATTTCCGGCCTCTTATTCCCGGCATCTGATTCCGGCCTCTGATTCCCGGCCTCTGATTCCCTGCTTCTGATTCTGATTCCCTGCCTTTGATTCCCCATCTCTGATTCCGCACATCTGATTCCCTGCCTCTGATTCCCCATCTCTGATTCCCCATATCTGATTCCCCGCCTCTGATTCCCTGCCTCTGTTTCCCAATATCTAAGTCCCCGCCTCTGATTCCCCAACTCTGATTCCCCACCTCTGATTCCCCAGCTCTGATTCCCCACCTCTGATTCCCCGCATCTGATTCCCTGCATCTGATTCCAAGCCTCTGATTCCCTGCCTCTGATTCCCAACCTCTGATTCCCCACTTCTGATTCCCCATATCTGATTCCCAGCCTCTGTTTCCCCGCCTCTGATTCCCCGCCTCTGTTTCCCCATATCTGATTCCCGGCCTCTGATTCCCCGCCTCTGATTCCCCGCCTCTGATTCCCTGCCTCTGATTCCCCATCTCCGATTCCGCACATCTGATTCCCTGCCTCTGATTCCCCGCCTCTGATTCCCCGCCTCTGATTCCCTGCCTCTGATTCCCAACCTCTGATTCCCCACCTCTGATTCCCCGTGTTTGATTCCCCGCTTCTGTTTCCCCGCCTCTGATTCCCCGCCTCTGATTCCCCAACTCTAATTCCCCGCCTCTGATTCCCCATATCTGATTCCCCGCCTCTGTTTCCCCGCCTCTGATTCCCCGCCCCTGTTTCCCCATATCTGATTCCCTGCCTCTGATTCCCCAACTTTGATTCCCAGCCTCTGATTCCCCAGCTCTGATTCCCCGCCTCTGATTCACCGTGTTTGATTCCCTGCCTCTGATTCCCCTCCTCTGATTCCCCATCTCTGATTCACCACCTTTGATTCGCCACCTCTGATTCCCCATATCTGATTCCCCACCTCTGTTTTCCCGCCTCTGATTCCCCGCCTCTGATTCTCCATATCTCATTCAAAGCCTCTGAATCCCCATCTCTGATTCCCGGACTCTGATTCCCCACCTCTGATTCCCGGCCTCTTATTCCCAGCATCTGATTCCAGGCCTCTGATTCCCGGCCTCTGACTCCCCGCTTCTGATTCTGATTCCCTGCCTCTGATTCCCCATCTCTGATTCCGCACATCTGATTACCTGCCTCTGATTCCCCACCTCTGATTCCCCATATCTGATTCCCCGCCTCTGATTCCCCGCATCCGATTCCCCATATCTGATTCCCCGCCTCTGTTTCCCCGCGCCTGATTCCCCGCCTCTGTTTCCCCATATCTGATTCCCCGCCTCTGATTCCCAACTATGATTCCCCGCCTCTGATTCCCCAGCTCTGATTCCCTGCCTCTGATTCCCCGTGTTCTATTCCCTGCCTCTGATTCCCCGCCTGTGATTCCCCATCTCTGATAAACCACCTCTGATTCCCCACCACTGATTCCCCATATCTAATTCCCCGCCTCTGTTTGCCCGCCTCTGATTCCCCGCCTCTGTTTCCCCATATCTGATTCCCCGCCTCTGAATCCCCAACTCTGATTCCCTGCCTCTGATTCCCCAGCTTCATTCCCCGCCTTTGATTCCCCCCGTCTGATTCCCAGCCTCTGAATCCCCGTGTCTGATAACCTGCCTCTTATTCCCTGCCTCTGATTCCCCATCTCAGATTCACCACCTCTGATTCCCCACCTCTGATTCCCCATCTCTGATTCCGCACATCCGACTCCCTGCCTCTGATTCCCCGACTCTGATTCCCCACCTCTGATTCCCCAGCTCTGATTCCTCGCCTCTGATTCCCCAACTCTGATTCCCCGCCTCTGATTCCACAGCTCTGATTCCCCGCCTCTGATTCCCCGTGTTTGATCCCCTGCCTCTGATTCCCCGCCTCTGATTCCCCATCTCTGATTCACCGTCTTTCATTCGCCACCTCTGATTCCCCATATCTGATTCCTCGCCACTGTTTCCCCGCCTCTGATTCCCCGCCTCTGATTACCCATATCTCATTCCCCACCTCTGATTCGCCAGCTATGATTCCCCGCCTCTGATTCCCCGCGTCTGATTCCCTGCCTCTGATTCCCCGCCTCTGATTCCACATCTCTGATACACCACCTCTGATTCCACGCGTCTGATTCCCTGCATCTGATTCCAAGCCTCTGATTCCCTGCCTCTGATTCCCAACCTCTGATTCCCCACTTCTGATTCCCCATATCTGATTCCCAGCCTCTGTTTCCCCGCCTCTGATTCCCCGCCTCTGTTTCCCCATATCTGATTCCCGGCCTCTGATTCCCCGCCTCTGATTCCCCGCCTCTGATTCCCTGCCTCTGATTCCCCATCTCCGATTCCGCACATCTGATTCCCTGCCTCTGATTCCCCATCTCTGATTCCCCATATCTGATTCCCCGCCTCTGATTCCCTGCCTCTGTTTCCCAATATCTAAGTCCCCGCCTCTGATTCCCCAACTCTGATTCCCCACCTCTGATTCCCCAGCTCTGATTCCCCACCTCTGATTCCCCGCATCTGATTCCCTGCATCTGATTCCAAGCCTCTGATTCCCTGCCTCTGATTCCCAACCTCTGATTCCCCACTTCTGATTCCCCATATCTGATTCCCAGCCTCTGTTTCCCCGCCTCTGATTCCCCGCCTCTGTTTCCCCATATCTGATTCCCGGCCTCTGATTCCCCGCCTCTGATTCCCCGCCTCTGATTCCCTGCCTCTGATTCCCCATCTCCGATTCCGCACATCTGATTCCCTGCCTCTGATTCCCCGCCTCTGATTCCCCGCCTCTGATTCCCTGCCTCTGATTCCCAACCTCTGATTCCCCACCTCTGATTCCCCGTGTTTGATTCCCCGCTTCTGTTTCCCCGCCTCTGATTCCCCGCCTCTGATTCCCCAACTCTAATTCCCCGCCTCTGATTCCCCATATCTGATTCCCCGCCTCTGTTTCCCCGCCTCTGATTCCCCGCCCCTGTTTCCCCATATCTGATTCCCTGCCTCTGATTCCCCAACTTTGATTCCCAGCCTCTGATTCCCCAGCTCTGATTCCCCGCCTCTGATTCACCGTGTTTGATTCCCTGCCTCTGATTCCCCTCCTCTGATTCCCCATCTCTGATTCACCACCTTTGATTCGCCACCTCTGATTCCCCATATCTGATTCCCCACCTCTGTTTTCCCGCCTCTGATTCCCCGCCTCTGATTCTCCATATCTCATTCAAAGCCTCTGAATCCCCATCTCTGATTCCCGGACTCTGATTCCCCACCTCTGATTCCCGGCCTCTTATTCCCAGCATCTGATTCCAGGCCTCTGATTCCCGGCCTCTGACTCCCCGCTTCTGATTCTGATTCCCTGCCTCTGATTCCCCATCTCTGATTCCGCACATCTGATTACCTGCCTCTGATTCCCCACCTCTGATTCCCCATATCTGATTCCCCGCCTCTGATTCCCCGCATCCGATTCCCCATATCTGATTCCCCGCCTCTGTTTCCCCGCGCCTGATTCCCCGCCTCTGTTTCCCCATATCTGATTCCCCGCCTCTGATTCCCAACTATGATTCCCCGCCTCTGATTCCCCAGCTCTGATTCCCTGCCTCTGATTCCCCGTGTTCTATTCCCTGCCTCTGATTCCCCGCCTGTGATTCCCCATCTCTGATAAACCACCTCTGATTCCCCACCACTGATTCCCCATATCTAATTCCCCGCCTCTGTTTGCCCGCCTCTGATTCCCCGCCTCTGTTTCCCCATATCTGATTCCCCGCCTCTGAATCCCCAACTCTGATTCCCTGCCTCTGATTCCCCAGCTTCATTCCCCGCCTTTGATTCCCCCCGTCTGATTCCCAGCCTCTGAATCCCCGTGTCTGATAACCTGCCTCTTATTCCCTGCCTCTGATTCCCCATCTCAGATTCACCACCTCTGATTCCCCACCTCTGATTCCCCATCTCTGATTCCGCACATCCGACTCCCTGCCTCTGATTCCCCGACTCTGATTCCCCACCTCTGATTCCCCAGCTCTGATTCCTCGCCTCTGATTCCCCAACTCTGATTCCCCGCCTCTGATTCCACAGCTCTGATTCCCCGCCTCTGATTCCCCGTGTTTGATCCCCTGCCTCTGATTCCCCGCCTCTGATTCCCCATCTCTGATTCACCGTCTTTGATTCGCCACCTCTGATTCCCCATATCTGATTCCTCGCCACTGTTTCCCCGCCTCTGATTCCCCGCCTCTGATTACCCATATCTCATTCCCCACCTCTGATTCGCCAGCTATGATTCCCCGCCTCTGATTCCCCGCGTCTGATTCCCTGCCTCTGATTCCCCGCCTCTGATTCCACATCTCTGATACACCACCTCTGATTCCACGCGTCTGATTCCCCGCCTCTGATTCCCCATCTCTGATTCCCCATCTCTGATTCCCCAATTCTGATTCCCCGCCTCTGATTCCCCAGCTCTGATTCCTCGCCTCTGATCCCCTGCCTCTGATTCCCCGCCTCTGATTCCCCATCTCTGATTCACCGCCTTTGATTCGCCACCTCTGATTCCCCATATCTGATTCCTCGCCACTGTTTCCCCGCCTCTGATTCCCCGCCTCTGATTCCCCATATCTCATTCCCCGCCTCTGATTCGCCAGCTATGATTCCCCGCCTCTGATTCCCCGCGTCCGATTTCCTGCCTCTGATTCCCCGCCTCTGATTCCACATCTCTGATTCACCACCTCTGATTCCACGCGTCTGATTCCCCGCCTCTGATTCCCCATCTCTGATTCCCCAATTCTGATTCCCCGCCTCTGATTCCCCAGCTCTGATTCCTCGCCTCTGATTCCATTCCTCTGATTCCCAACCTCTGATTCCCCAACTCTGACTTCCCATATTGATTCCCTGCGTCTGATTCCCCACTTCTGATTTCCCATATTGATTCCCTGCGTCTGATTCCCCGCCTCTGATTCCCCAACTCTGATTCCCCGCCTCTGATTCCCCAGCTCTGATTCCCCGCATCTGATTCCCCGTGTTTGATTCCCTGCCTCTGATTCCCTGACTCTGATTCCCCATCTCTGATTCCCTGCCTCTGATTCCCCACCTCTGATTCCCCATATCTGATTCCCCGCCTCTGTTTCCCCGCCTCTGATTCCCCGCCTCTGATTCCCCATATCTCATTCCCCGCCTCTAAATCCCCATCTCTGATTCCCGGACTCTGATTCCCCACCTCTGATTCCCGGCCTCTTATTCCCGGCATCTGATTCCGGCCTCTGATTCCCGGCCTCTGATTCCCTGCGTCTGATTCTGATTCCCTGCCTCTGATTCCCCATCTCTGATTCCGCACATCTGATTCCCTGCCTCTGATTCCCCACCTCTGATTCACCATATCTGATTCCCCGCCTCTGTTTCCCCACCTTTGATTCCCCGCCTCTGTTTCCCAATATCTAAGTCCCCGCCTCTGATTCCCCAACTCTGATTCCCCACCTCTGATTCCCCAGCTCTGATTCCCCGCCTCTGATTCCCCGCATCTCATTCCCTGCAACTGATTCCAAGCCTCTGATTCCCTGCCTCTGATTCCCAACCTCTGATTCCCAACCTCTGATTCCACACCTCTGATTCCCCATATCTGATTCCCCGCCTCTGTTTCCCCGCCTCTGATTCCCCGCCTCTGATTCCCCATATCCCATTCCCCGCCTCCAATTCCGCATCTCTGATTCAAAACCTCTGATTCCACACCTCTGATTCCCCATATCTGATTCCCCGCCTCTGTTTCCCCGCCTCTGATTCCCGGCCTCTGTTTCCCCGCCTCTGATTCCCCACCTCTGATTCCCAATATCTGATTCCCCGCCTCTGATTCCCCACCTCTGATTCCCCGCCTCTGATTCGCCAGCTATGATTCCCCGCCTCTTATTCCCCGCGTCTGATTCCCTGCCTCTGATTCCCCGCCTCTGATTCCACATCTCTGATTCACCACCTCTGATTCCCCGCGTCTGATTCCCTGCCTAAAATTCCCCATCTCTGATTCCCCATCTCTGATTCCCCAATTCTGATTCCCCTCCTCTGATTCCCCGTGTTTGATTCCCTGCCTCTGATTCCCGGCCTCTGATTCCCCATCTCTGATTCACCGCCTTTGATTCGCCACCTCTGATTCGCCATATCTGATTCCCCGCCTCTGTTTCCCCGCCTCTGATTCCCCGCCTCTGATTCCCCATATCTCATTCCCCGCCTCTGAATCCCCATCTCTGATTCCCGGACTCTGATTCCCCACCTCTGATTTCCGGCCTCTTATTCCCGGCATCTGATTCCGGCCTCTGATTCCCGGCCTCTGATTCCCTGCTTCTGATTCTGATTCCCTGCCTTTGATTCCCCATCTCTGATTCTGCACATCTGATTCCCTGCCTCTGATTCCCCATCTCTGATTCCCCATATCTGATTCCCCGCCTCTGATTCCCTGCCTCTGTTTCCCAATATCTAAGTCCCCGCCTCTGATTCCCCAACTCTGATTCCCCACTTCTGATTCCCCAGCTCTGATTCCCCGCCTCTGATTCCCCGCATCTGATTCCCTGCATCTGATTCCAAGCCTCTGATTCCCTGCCTCTGATTCCCAACCTCTGATTCCCCACCTCTGATTCCCCATATCTGATTCACAGCCTCTGTTTCCCCGCCTCTGATTCCCCGCCTCTGTTTCCCCATATCTGATTCCCGGCCTCTGATTCCCCGCCTCTGATTCCCCGCCTCTGATTCCCTGCCTCTGATTCCCCATCTCCGATTCCGCACATCTGATTCCCTGCCTCTGATTCCCTGCCTCTGATTCCCCGCCTCTGATTCCCTGCCTCTGATTCCCAACCTCTGATTCCCCACCTCTGATTCCCCGTGTTTGATTCCCCGCTTCTGTTTCCCCGCCTCTGATTCCCCGCCTCTGATTCCCCAACTCTAATTCCCCGCCTCTGATTCCCCATATCCGATTCCCCGCCTCTGTTTCCCCGCCTCTGATTCCCCGCCCCTGTTTCCCCATATCTGATTCCCTGCCTCTGATTCCCCAACTTTGATTCCCAGCCTCTGATTCCCCAGCTCTGATTCCCCGCCTCTGATTCTCCATATCTCATTCCCCGCCTCTGAATCCCCATCTCTGATTCCTGGACTCTGATTCCCCACCTCTGATTCCCGGCCTCTTATTCCCAGCATCTGATTCCAGGCCTCTGATTCCCGGCCTCTGACTCCCCGCTTCTGATTCTGATTCCCTGCCTCTGATTCCCCATCTCTGATTCCGCACATCTGATTACCTGCCTCTGATTCCCCACCTCTGATTCCCCATATCTGATTCCCCGCCTCTGATTCCCCGCATCCGATTCCCCATATCTGATTCCCCGCCTCTGTTTCCCCGCCCCTGATTCCCCGCCTCTGTTTCCCCATATCTGATTCCCCGCCTCTGATTCCCAACTATGATTCCCCGCCTCTGATTCACCAGCTCTGATTCCCTGCCTCTGATTCCCCGCGTTCTATTCCCTGCCTCTGATTCCCCGCCTGTGATTCCCCATCTCTGATAAACCACCTCTGATTCCCCACCACTGATTCCCCATATCTAATTCCCCGCCTCTGTTTGCCCTCCTCTGATTCCCCGCCTCTGTTTCCCCATATCTGATTCCCCGCCTCTGAATCCCCAACTCTGATTCCCTGCCTCTGATTCCCCAGCTTCATTCCCCGTCTTTGATTCCCCCCGTCTGATTCCCAGCCTCTGAATCCCCGTGTCTGATAACCTGCCTCTGATTCCCCGCCTCTGATTCCCCATCTCAGATTCACCGCCTCTGATTCCCCACCTCTGATTCCCCATCTCTGATTCCGCACATCCGACTCCCTGCCTCTGATTCCCCGACTCTGATTCCCCACCTCTGATTCCCCAGCTCTGATTCCCCGCCTCTGATTCCCCAACTCTGATTCCCCGCCTCTGATTCCACAGCTCTGATTCCCCGCCTCTGATTCCCCGTGTTTGATCCCCTGCCTCTGTTTCCCCGCCTCTGATTCCCCGCCTCTGTTTCCCAATATCTAAGTCCCCGCCTCTGATTCCCCAACTCTGATTCCCCACCTCTGATTCTCCAGCTCTGATTCCCCACCTCTGATTCCCCAGCTCTGATTCCCCGCCTCTGATTCCCCGCATCTGATTCCCTGCATCTGATACCCAGCCTCTGATTCCCTGCCTGTGATTCCCAACCTCTGATTCCCCACCTCTGATTCCCCATATCTGATTCCCCGCCTCTGTTTCCCCGCCTCTGATTCCCCGCCTCTGTTTCCCCATATCTGATTCCCCGCCTCTATTTGCCCACCTCAGATTCCCCACCTCAGTTTCCCCATATCTGATTCCCCGCCGCTGAATCCCCAACTCTGATTCCCTGCATCTAATTCCCCAGCTCTGATTCCCCGCCTCTGATTCCCCGTGTCTGATTTCCTGCCTCTGATTCCACGCCTCTGATTACCCATATCTGATTCACCGCCTCTGATTCCCCACCTCTGATTCCCCATCTCTGATTCCGCACATCCCATTCCCTGCCTCTGATTCCCCGCCTCTGATTCCCCGCCTCAGATTCCCCGTGTCTGATTCACCGCCTCTGATTCCCCACCTCTGATTCCCCATCTCTGATTCCGCACATCCGATTCCCTGCTTCTGATTCCCCGCCTCTGATTCACAGGTTCTGATTCCCCAGCTCTGATTCCCCGCCTCAGATTCCCCGCGTCTCATTCCCTGCTTCTGATTCTGATTCCCTGCCTCTGATTCCCCATCTCTGATTCCGCACATCTGATTCCCTGCCTCTGATTCCCCACCTCTGATTCCCCATATCTGAATCCCCGCCTCTGTTTCCCCGCCTCTGATTCCCCGCCTCTGTTTCCCCATATCTAAATCCCCGCCTCTGATTCCCCAACTCTGATTCCCCACCTCTGATTCACCAGCTCTGATTCCCCACCTCTGATTCCCCATATCTGATTCCCCGCCTCTGTTTCCCCGCCTCTGATTCCCCGCCACTGTTTCCCCATATCTGATTCCCCGCCTCTGAATCCCCAACTCTGATTCCCTGCATCTAATTCCCCAGCTCTGATTCCCCGCCTCTGATTCCCCGTGTCTGATTTCCTGCCCCTGATTCCCCGCCTCTGATTACCCATGTCTGATTCACCGCCTCTGATTCCCCACCTCTGATTCCCCATCTCTGATTCCGCACATCCGATTCCCTGCCTCTGATTCCCCGCCTCTGATTCACCACCTCTGATTCCCGGCCTCTGATTTCCCGCCTCTGATTCCCTGCCACTGATACCCCGCCCCTGATTCCCCACCTCTGATTCCCCATATCTGATTCCCCGCCTCTGTTTCCCCGCCTCTGATTCCCCGCCTCTGATTCCCCATATCTGATTCCCCGCCTCTGATTCCCCAACTCTGATTCCCCGCCTCTGATTCCCCAGCTCTGAATCCCCGCCTCTGATTCCCCGCGTCTGATTCCCAACCTCTGATTCCCCACCTCTGATTCCCCATATCTGATTCCCCGCCTCTGTTTCCCCGCCTCTGATTCCCCTCCTCTGTTTCCCCATATCTGATCCCCGCCTCTATTTGCCCGCCTCTGTTTCCCCGCCTCTTTTTCCCCATATCTGATTCCCCTCCTCTGAATCCCCAACTCTGATTCCCTGCCTCTAATTTCCCAGCTCTGATTCCCCGCCTCTGATTCCCCGTGTCTGATTTCCTGCCTCTGATTCCCCGCCTCTGATTACCCATGTCTGATTCACCGCCTCTGATTCCCCACCTCTGATTCCCCATCTCTGATTCGGCACATCCGATTCCCTGCCTCTGATTCCCCGCCTCTGATTCACTGCCTCTGATTCCCCAGCTCTGATTCCCCGCCTCTGATTCCCCGCGTCTTATTCCCTGCTTCTGATTCTGATTCCCTGCCTCTGATTCCCCATCTCTGATTCCGCACATCTGATTCCCTGCCTCTGATTCCCCACCTCTGATTCCCCATATCTGATTCCCCGCCTCTGTTTCCCCTTCTCTGATTCCCCGCCTCTGTTTCCCAATATCTAAGTCCCCGCCTCTGATTCCCCAACTCTGATTCCCCACCTCTGATTCCCCAGCTCTGATTCCCCGCCGCTGATTCCCCGCATCTGATTCCCTGCATCTGATACCCAGCCTCTGATTCCCTGCCTGTGATTCCCAAACTCTGATTCCCCACCTCTGATTCCCCATATCTGATTCCCCGCCTCTGTTTCCCCGCCTCTGATTCCCCGCCTCTGTTTCCCCATATCTGATTCCCCGCCTCTATTTGCCCACCTCTGATTCCCCACCTCAGTTTCCCCATATATGATTCCCCGCCTCTGAATCCCCAACTCTGATTCCCTGCATCTAATTCCCCAGCTCTGATTCCCCGCCTCTGATTCCCCGTGTCTGATTTCCTGCCTCTGATTCCCCGCCTCTGTTTACCCATGTCTGATTCACCACCTCTGATTCCCCACCTCTGATTCCCTATCTCTGATTCCGCACATCCCATTCCCTGCCTCTGATTCCCCGCCTCTGATTCCCCGCCTCAGATTCCCCGTGTCTGATTTCCTGCCTCTGATTCCCTGCCTCTGATTACCCATGTCTGATTCACCGCCTCTGATTCCCCACCTCTGATTCCCCATCTCTGATTCCGCACATCCGATTCCCTGCTTCTGATTCCCCGCCTCTGATTCACAGCCTCTGATTCCCCAGCTCTGATTCCCCGCCTCAGATTCCCCACGTCTTATTCCCTGCTTCTGATTCTGATTCCCTGCCTCTGATTCCCCATCTCTGATTCCGCACATCTGATTCCCTGCCTCTGATTCCCCACCTCTGATTCCCCATATCTGATTCCCTGCCTCTGTTTCCCCGCCTCTGATTCCCCGCCTCTGTTTCCCCATATCTAAGTCCCCGCCTCTGATTCCGCAACTCTGATTCCCCACCTCTGATTCCCCAGCTCTGATTACCCACCTCTGATTCCCCATATCTGATTCCCCGCCTCTGTTTCCCCGCCTCTGATTCCCCACCACTGTTTCCCCATATCTGATTCCCCGCCTCTGAATCCCCAACTTTGATTCCCTGCATCTAATTCCCCAGCTCTGATTCCCTGCCTCTGATTCCCCGTGTCTGATTTCCTGCCTCTGATTCCCCGCCTCTGATTACCCATGTCTGATTCACCGCCTCTGATTCCCCACCTCTGATTCCCCATCTCTGATTCCGCACATCCGATTCCCTGCCTCTGATTCCCCGCCTCTGATTCACCGCCTCTGATTCCCGGCCTCTGATTTCTCGCCTCTGATTCCCTGCCACTGATACCCCGCCCCTGATTCCCCACCTCTGATTCCCCATATCTGATTCCCCGCCTCTGTTTCCCCGCCTCTGATTCCCCGCCTCTGATTCCCCTATATCTGATTCCCCGCCTCTGATTCCCCAACTCTGATTCCCCGCCTCTGATTCCCCAGCTCTGAATCCCCGCCTCTGATTCCCCGCGTCTGATTACCGGCCTCTGATTCCCCACCTCTGATTCCCCATATCTGATTCCCCGCCTCTGTTTCCCCGCCTCTGATTCCCCACCTCTGATTAACAATATCTGATTCCCCGCCTCTGATTCCCCACCTCTGATTCCCCACCTCTGATTCGCCAGCTATGATTCCCCACCTCTGATTCCCCGCGTCTGATTCCCTGCCTCTGATTCCCCGCCTCTGATTCCCCGCCTCTGATTCACCACCTCTGATTCCCAGCGTCTGATTCCCCGCCTCTGATTCCCCATCTCTGATTCCCCGTCTCTGATTCCCCATCTCTGATTCCCCAAATCTGATTCCCCGCCTCTGATTCCCCAGCTCTGAATCCTCGCCTCTGATTCCCTGCTTCTGATTCCCAACATCTGATTCCCCACCTCTGAATTCCCATATTGATTCCCTGCCTCTGATTCCCCGCCTCTGATTCCCCAACTCTGATTCCCCGCCTCTGATTCCCCAGCTCTGATTCCCCGCCTCTTATTCCCCGTGTTTGATTCCCTGCCTCTGATTCCCGGCCTCTGATTCCCCATCTCTGATTCACCGCCTTTCATTCGCCACCTCTGATTCCCCATATCTGATTCCCCGCCTCTGTTTCCCCGCCTCTGATTCCCCGCCTCTGATTCCCCATATCTCATTCCCCGCCTCTGAATCCCCATCTCTGATTCCCGGACTCTGATTCCCCACCTCTGATTCCCGGACTCTTATTCCCGGCATCCGATTCCGGCCTCTGATTCCTGGCCTCTGATTCCCTGCTTCTGATTCTGATTCCCTGCCTCTGATTCCCCATCTCTGATTGCGCACATCTGATTCCCTGCCTCTGATTCCCCACCTCTGATTCCCCATATCTGATTTCCCGCCTCTGTTTCCCCGCCTCTGATTCCCCGCCTCTGTTTCCCAATATCTAAGTCCCCGCCTCTGATTCCCCAACTCTGATTCCCCACCTCTGATTCTCCAGCTCTGATTCCCCGCCTCTGATTCCCCGCATCTGATTCCCTGCATCTGATTCCAAGCCTCTGATTCCCTGCATCTGATTCCCAACCTCTGATTCCCCACCTCTGATTCCCCATATCTGATTCCCCACCTCTGTTTCCCCGCCTCTGATTCCCCGCCTCTGTTTCCCCATATCTGATTCCCGGCCTCTGATTCCCCGCCTCTGAGTCCCCGCCTCTGATTCCCTGCCTCTGATTCCCCATCTCCGATTCCGCACATCTGATTCCCTGCCTCTGATTCCCCGCCTCTGATTCCCCGCCTCTGATTCCCTGCCTCGGATTCCCAACATCTGATTCCCCACCTCTGATTCCCCATATCTGATTCCCCGCCTCTGTTTCCCCGCCTTTGATTCCCCTCCTCTGATTCCCCAACACTAATTCCCCGCCTCTGATTCCCCAGCTCTGATTCCCCGTGTTTGATTCCCTGCCTCTGATTCCCTGCCCTGATTCCCCATCTCTGTTTCACCGCCTTTGATTCGCCACCTCTGATTCCCCTTATCTGATTCCCCGCCTCTGTTTCCCCGCCTCTGATTCCCTGCCTCTGATTCCCAACCTCTGATTCCACACCTCTGATTCCCCATATCTGATTCCCCGCCTGTGTTTCCCCACCTCTGATTCCCCGCCGCTGTTTCCCCATATCTGATTCCCCGCCTCTGATTCCCCAACCCTGATTCCCCGCCTCTGATTCCCCAGCTCTGATTCCCCGCCTCTGATTCCCCGTGTTTGATTCCCTGCCTCTGATTGCCCGCCTCTGATTCCCCTTCTCTGATTCACCGCCTTTGATTCGCCACCTCTGATTCCCCATATCTGATTCCCTGTCTCTGTTTGCCCGCCTCTGATTCCCCGCCTCTGATTCCCCATATCTCATTCCCCGCCTCTGAATCCCCATCTCTGATTCCTGGACTCTGATTCCCCACCTCTGGTTCCCGGCCTCTTATTCCCGGCATCTGATTCCGGCCTCTGATTCCCGGCCTCTGATTCCCTGCTTCTGATTCTGATTCCCTGCCTCTGATTCCCCATCTCTGATTGCGCACATCTGATTCCCTGCCTCTGATTCCCCACCTCTGATTCCCCATATCTGATTCCCCGCCTCTGTTTCCCCGCCTCTGATTCCCCGCCTCTGTTTCCCAATATCTAAGTCCCCGCCTCTGATTCCCCAACTCTGATTCCCCACCTCTGATTCTCCAGCTCTGATTCCCCACCTCTGATTCCCCAGCTCTTATTCCCCGCCTCTGATTCCCCGCATCTGATTCCCTGCATCTGATTCCCAGCTTCTGATTCCCTGCCTGTGATTCCCAACCTCTGATTCCCCACCTCTGATTCCCCATATCTGATTCCCCGCCTCTGTTTCCCCGCCTCTGATTCCCCGCCTCTGTTTCCCCATATCTGATTCCCCGCCTCTATTTGCCCACCTCTGATTCCCCACCTCAGTTTCCCCATATCTGATTCCCCGCCTCTGAATCCCCAACTCTGATTCCCTGCATCTAATTCCCCAGCTCTGATTCCCCGCCTCCTATTCCCCGTGTCTGATTTCCTGCCTCTGATTCCACGCCTCTGATTACCCATATCTGATTCACCGCCTCTGATTCCCCACCTCTGATTCCCCATCTCTGATTCCGCACATCCCATTCCCTGCCTCTGATTCCCCGCCTCTGATTCCCCGCCTCAGATTCCCCGTGTCTGATTCACCGCCTCTGATTCCCCACCTCTGATTCCCCATCTCTGATTCCGCACATCCGATTCCCTGCTTCTGATTCCCCGCCTCTGATTCACAGCCTCTGATTCCCCAGCTCTGATTCCCCGCCTCAGATTCCCCGCGTCTTATTCCCTGCTTCTGATTCTGATTCCCTGCCTCTGATTCCCCATCTCTGATTCCGCACATCTGATTCCCTGCCTCTGATTCCCCACCTCTGATTCCCCATATCTGATTCCCCGCCTCTGTTTCCCCGCCTCTGATTCCCCGCCTCTATTTCCCCATATCTAAATCCCCGCCTCTGATTCCCCAACTCTGATTCCCCACCTCTGATTCCCCAGCTCTGATTCCCCACCTCTGATTCCCCATATCTGATTCCCCGCCTCTGTTTCCCCGCCTCGGATTCCCCGCCACTGTTTCCCCATATCTGATTCCCCGCCTCTGAATCCCCAACTCTGATTCCCTGCATCTAATTCCCCAGCTCTGATTCCCCGCCTCTGATTCCCCGTGTCTGATTTCCTGCCCCTGATTCCCCGCCTCTGATTACCCATGTCTGATTCACCGCCTCTGATTCCCCACCTCTGATTCCCCATCTCTGATTCCGCACATCCGATTCCCTGCCTCTGATTCCCCGCCTCTGATTCACCGCCTCTGATTCCCGGCCTCTGATTTCCCGCCTCTGATTCCCTGCCACTGATACCCCGCCCCTGATTCCCCACCTCTGATTCCCCATATCTGATTCCCCGCCTCTGTTTCCCCGCCTCTGATTCCCCGCCTCTGATTCCCCATATCTGATTCCCCGCCTCTGATTCCCCAACTCTGATTCCCCGCCTCTGATTCCCCAGCTCTGAATCCCTGCCTCTGATTCCCCGCGTCTGATTACCGGCCTCTGATTCCCCGCCTCTGATTCTCCATCTCTGATTCACAACCTCTGATTCCCCACCTCTGATTCCCCATATCTGATTCCCCGCCTCTGTTTCCCCGCCTCTGATTCCCCACCTCTGATTAACAATATCTGATTCCCCGCCTCTGATTCCCCACCTCTGATTCCCCGCCTCTGATTCGCCAGCTATGATTCCCCGCCTCTGATTCCCCAGCTCTGATTCCCCGCCTCTGATTCCCCGTGTTTGATTCCCTGCCTCTGATTCCCGGCCTCTGATTCCCAATCTCTGATTCACCGCCTTTGATTCGCCACCTCTGATTCCCCATATCTGATTCCCCGCCTCTGTTTACCCGCCTCTGATTCCCCGCCTCTGATTCCCCATATCTCATTCCCCGCCTCTGAATCCCCATCTCTGATTCCCGGACTCTGATTCCCCACCTCTGATTCCCGGCCTCTTATTCCCGGCATCTGATTCCGGCCTCTGATCCCCGGCCTCTGATTCCCTGCTTCTGATTCTGATTCCCTGCCTCTGATTCCCCATCTCTGATTGCGCACATCTGATTCCCTGCCTCTGATTCCCCACCTCTGATTCCCCATATCTGATTCCCCGCCTCTATTTCCCCGCCTCTGATTCCCCGCCTCTGTTTCCCAATATCTAAGTCCCAGCCACTGATTCCCCAACTCTGATTCCCCACCTCTGATTCTCCAGCTCTGATTCCCCGCCTCTGATTCCCCATCTCTGATTCCCCAACTCTGATTCCCCGCCTCTGATTCCCCAGCTCCGATTCCCTGCCTCTGATTCACCGCCTTTGATTCGCCACCTCTGAATCCCCATATCTGATTCCTCGCCTCTGTTTCCCCGCCTCTGATTCCCCGCCTCTGATTCCCCATATCTCATTCCCCGCTTCTGATTCCCCATCTCTGATTCCCGGACTCTGATTCCCAACCTCTGATTCCCGGCCTCTTATTCCCGGCATCTGATTCCGGCCTCTAATTCCCGGCCTCTGATTCCCTGCTTCTGATTCTGATTCCCCACCTCTGATTCCCCATCTCTGATTCCGCACATCCGATTCCCTGCCTCTGATTCCCCGCCCCTGATTCACCGCCTCTGATTCCCGGCCTCTGATTTCCCGCCTCTGATTCCCTGCCACTGATACCCCGCCCCTGATTCCCCACCTCTGATTCCCCATATCTGATTCCCCGCCTCTGTTTCCCCGCCTCTGATTCCCCGCCTCTGATTCCCCATATCTGATTCCCCGCCTCTGATTCCCCAACTCTGATTCCCCGCCTCTGATTCCCCAGCTCTGATTCCCCGCCTCTGATTCCCCGCATCTGATTCCCTGCATCTGATTCCAAGCCTCTGATTCCCTGCCTCTGATTCCCAACCTCTGATTCCCCAACACTGATTCCCCATATCTGATTCCCCGCATCTGTTTCCCCGCCTCTGATTCCCCGCCTCTGTTTCCCCATATCTAATTCCCAACCTCTGATGCCCCAACTCTGATTCCCTGCCTCTGATTCCCCGCGTTCTATTCCCTGCCTCTGATACCCCGCCTGTGATTCCCCATCTCTGATTCACCACCTCTGATTCCCCACCACTGATTCCCCATATCTAATTCCCTGCCTCAGTTTTCCCGCCTCTGATTCCCCGCCTCTGTTTCCCCATATCTGATTCCCCGCCTCTGAATCCCCAACTCTGATTCCCTGCCTCTGATTCCCTGCTTCTGATTCTGATTCCCCACCTCTGATTCCCCATCTCTGATTCCGCACATCTAATTCCCTGCCTCTGATTCCCCATCTCTGATTCCCCATATCTGATTCCCCGCCTTCTGTTCCCCACCTCTGATTCCCCGCCTCTGTTTCCCCATATCTAAGTCCCCGACTCTGATTCCCCAAATTTGATTCCCCACCTCTGATTCCCCAGCTCTGATTCCCCGCCTCTGATTCCCCGCATCTGATTCCATGCATCTGATTCCCAGCCTCTGATTCCCTGCCTCTGATTCCCAACCTCTGATTCCCCACCTCTGATTCCCCATATCTGATTCCCGCCTCTGTTTCCCCGCCTCTGATTCCCCTCTTCTGTTTCCCCATATCTGATCCCCGCCTCTATTTGCCCGCCTCTGATTCCCCGCCTCTGTTTCCCCATATCTGATTCCCCGCCTCTGAATCCCCAACTCTGATTCCCTGCCTCTAATTTCCCAGCTCTGATTCCCAGCCTCTGATTCCCCGTGTCTGATTTCCTGCCTCTGATTCCCCGCCTCTGATTACCCATGTCTGATTCACCGCCTCTGATTCCCCACCTCTGATTCCCCATCTCTGATTCTGCACATCCGATTCCCTGCCTCTGATTCCCCGCCTCTGATTCACTGCCTCTGATTCCCCAGCTCTGATTCCCCGCCTCTGATTCCCCGCGTCTTATTCCCTGCTTCTGATTCTGATTCCCTGCCTCTGATTCCCCATCTCTGATTCCGCACATCTGATTCCCTGCCTCTGATTCCCCACCTCTGATTCCCCATATCTGATTCCCCGCCTCTGTTTCCCCGCCTCTGATTCCCCGCCTCTGTTTCCCCATATCTAAGTCCCCGCCTCTGATTCCCCAACTCTGATTCCCCACCTCTGATTCCCCAGCTCTGATTCCCCGCCTCTGATTCCCCGCATCTGATTCCCTGCATCTGATTCCCAGCCTCTGATTCCCTGCCTGTGATTCCCAACCTCTGATTCCCCACCTCTGATTCCCCATATCTGATTCCCCGCCTCTGTTTCCCCGCCTCAGATTCCCCGCCTCTGTTTCCCCATATCTGATTCCCCGCCTCTATTTGCCCACCTCTGATTCCCCACCTCAGTTTCCCCATATCTGATTCCCCGCCTCAGAATCCCCAACTCTGATTCCCTGCATCTAATTCCCCAGCTCTGATTCCCCGCCTCTGATTCCCCGTGTCTGATTTCCTGCCTCTGATTCCCCGCCTCTGATTACCCATGTCTAATTCACCGCCTCTGATTCCCCACCTCTGATTCCCCATCTCTGATTCGGCACATCCGATTCCCTGCCTCTGATTCCCCGCCTCTGATTCCCCGCCTCAGATTCCCCGTGTCTGATTTCCTGCCTCTGATTCCCCGCCTCTGATTACCCATGTCTGATTCACCGCCTCTGATTCCCAACCTCTGATTCCACATCTCTGATTCCGCACATCCGATTCCCTGCTTCTGATTCCCCGCCTCTGATTCACAGCCTCTGATTCCCCAGCTCTGATTCCCCGCCTCAGATTCCCCGCGTCTTATTCCCTGCTTCTGATTCTGATTCCCTGCCTCTGATTCCCCATCTCTGATTCCGCACATCTGATTCCCTGCCTCTGATTCCCCACCTCTGATTCCCCATATCTGATTCCCCGCCTCTGTTTCCCCGCCTCTGATTCCCCGACTCTGTTTCCCCATATCTAAGTCCCCGCCTCTGATTCCCCAACTCTGATTCTCCACCTCTGATTCCCCAGCTCTGATTCCCCACCTCTGATTCCCCATATCTGATTCCCCGCCTCTGTTTCCCCGCCTCTGATTCCCCGCCACTGTTTCCCCATATCTGATTCCCCGCCTCTGAATCCCCAACTCTGATTCCCTGCATCTAATTCCCCAGCTCTGATTCCCCGCCTCTGATTCCCCGTGTCTGATTTCCTGCCTCTGATTCCCCGCCTCTGATTACCCATGTCTGATTCACCGCCTCTGATTCCCCACCTCTGATTCCCCATCTCTGATTCCGCACATCCGATTCCCTGCCTCTGATTCCCCGCCTCTGATTCACCGCCTCTGATTCCCGGCCTCTGATTTCCTGGCTCTGATTCCCTGCCACTGATACCCCGCCCCTGATTCCCCACCTCTGATTCCCCATATCTGATTCCCCGCCTCTGTTTCCCCGCCTCTGATTCCCCGCCTCTGATTCCCCATATCTGATTCCCCGCCTCTGATTCCTCAACTCTGATTCACAACCTCTGATTCCCCACCTCTGATTCCCCATATCTGATTACCCGCCTCTGTTTCCCCGCCTCTGATTCCACACCTCTGATTAACAATATCTGATTCCCCGCCTCTGATTCCCCACCTCTGATTCCCCGCCTCTGATTCGCCAGCTATGATTCCCCGCCTCTGATTCCCCAGCTCTGATTCCCCGCCTCTGATTCCCCGTGTTTGATTCCTTGCCTCTGATTCCCGGCCTCTGATTCCCCATCTCTGATTCACCGCCTTTGCTTCGCCACCTCTGATTCCCCATATCTGATTCCCCGCCTCTGTTTCCCCGCTTCTGATTACCCGCCTCTGATTCCCCATATCTCATTCCCCGCCTCTGAATCCCCATCTCTGATTCCCGGACTCTGATTCCCCACCTCTGATTCCCTGCTTCTGATTCTGATTCCCTGCCTCTGATTCCCCATCTCTGATTGCGCACACCTGATTCCCTGCCTCTGATTCCCCACCTCTGATTCACCATATCTGATTCCCCGCCTCTGTTTCCCCGCCTCTGATTCCCCGCCTCTGTTTCCCAATATCTAAGTCCCCGCCTCTGATTCCCCATCTCTGATTCCCCACCTCTGATTCTCCAGCTCTGATTCCCCGCCTCTGATTCCCCGCATCTGATTCCCTGCATTTGATTCCAAGCCTCTGATTCCCTGCCTCTGATTCCCAACCTCTGATTCCCCACCTCTGATTTCCCATATCTGATTCCCCGCCTCTGTTTCCCCTCCTCTGATTCCCCGCCTCTGTTTCCCCATATCTGATTCCCGGCCTCTGATTCCCCGCCTCTGATTCCCCGTCTCTGATTCCCTGCCTCTGATTCCCCATCTCCGATTCCGCACATCTGATTCCCTGCCTCTGATTCCCCGCCTCTGATTACCTGCCTCTGATTCCCTGCCTCTGATTCCCAACATCTGATTCCCCACCTCTGATTCCCCATATCTGATTCCCCGCCTGTTTCCCCGCCTCTGATTCCCCTCCTCGGATTCCCCAACTCTCATTCCCCGCCTCTGATTCCCCAGCTCTGATTCCCCGTGTTTGATTCCCTGCCTCTGATTCCCTGCCCTGATTCCCCATCTCTGTTTCACCGCCTTTGATTCGCCACCTCTGATTCCCCATATCTGATTCCCCGCCTCTGTTTCCCCGCCTCTGATTCCCTGCCTCTGATTCCCAACCTCTGATTCCACACCTCTGATTCCCCATATCTGATTCCTCGCCTCCGTTTCCCCGCCTCTGATTCCCCGCCCCTGTTTCCCCATATCTGATTCCCCGCCTCTGATTCCCCAACTCTGATTCCCCGCCTCTGATTCCCCA
This sequence comes from Narcine bancroftii, assembly GCF_036971445.1. Taxonomy (NCBI): domain Eukaryota; kingdom Metazoa; phylum Chordata; class Chondrichthyes; order Torpediniformes; family Narcinidae; genus Narcine; species Narcine bancroftii. The sequence goes on along the minus strand of NC_091473.1, from coordinate 158,120,432 downwards.
GCTCTGATTCCCCGCCTCTGTTTCCCAATATCTAAGTCCCCGCCTCTGATTCCCCAACTCTGATTCCCCACCTCTGATTCTCCAGCTCTGATTCCCCACCTCTGATTCCCCATCTCTGATTCCGCACATCTGATTCCCTGCCTCTGATTCCCCGACTCTGAATCCCCAGCTCTGATTCCACGCCTCTGATTCCCCAACTCTGATTCCCCGCCTCTGATTCCCCAGCTCTTATTCCCCGCCTCTGATTCACCGCCTTTGATTCGCCACCTCTGAATCCCCATATTTGATTCCTCGCATCTGTTTCCCCGCCTCTGATTCCCCGCCTCTGATTCCCCATATCTCATTCCCCGCCTCTGATTCCCCATCTCTGATTCCCGGACTCTGATTCCCAACCTCTGATTCCCGGCCTCTTATTCCCGGCATCTGATTCCGTCCTCTAATTCCCGGCCTCTGATTCCCTGCTTCTGATTCTGATTCCCCACCTCTGATTCCCCATCTCTGATTCCGCACATCCGATTCCCTGCCTCTGATTCCCCGCCCCTGATTCACCGCCTCTAATTCCCGGCCTCTGATTTCCCGCCTCTGATTCCCTGCCACTGATACCCCGCCCCTGATTCCCCACCTCTGATTCCCCATATCTGATTCCCCGCCTCTGTTTCCCCGCCTCTGATTCCCCGCCTCTGATTCCCCATATCTGATTCCCCGCATCTGATTCCCTGCATCTGATTCCAAGCCTCTGATTCCCTGCCTCTGATTCCCAACCTCTGATTCCCCACCTCTGATTCCCCATATCTGATTCCCCGCCTCTGTTTCCCCGCCTCTGATTCGCCGCCTCTGTTTCCCCATATCTAATTCCCAACCTCTGATGCCCCAACTCTGATTCCCTGCCTCTGATGCCCCGCGTTCTATTCCCTGCCTCTGATTCCCCGCCTGTGATTCCCCATCTCTGATTCACCACCTCTGATTCCCCACCTCTGATTCCCCATATCTAATTCCCCGCCTCTGTTTTCCCGCCTCTGATTCCCCGCCTCTGATTCCCCATATCTGATTCCCCGCCTCTGAATCCCCAACTCTGATTCCCTGCCTCTGATTCCCTGCTTCTGATTCTGATTCCCCACCTCTGATTCCCCATCTCTGATTCCGCACATCTAATTCCCTGCCTCTGATTCCCCATCTCTGATTCCCCATATCTGATTCCCCGCCTTCTGTTCCCCACCTCTGATTCCCCGCCTCTGTTTCCCCATATCTAAGTCCCCGACTCTGATTCCCCAACTTTGATTCCCCACCTCTGATTCCCCAGCTCTGATTCCCCGCCTCTGATTCCCCGCATCTGATTCCATGCATCTGATTCCCAGCCTCTGATTCCCTGCCTCTGATTCCCAACCTCTGATTCCCCACCTCTGATTCCCCATATCTGATTCCCGGCCTCTGTTTCCCCGCCTCTGATTCCCCTCCTCTCTTTCCCCATATCTGATCCCCGCCTCTATTTGCCCGCCTCTGATTCCCTGCCTCTAAGTTCCCAGCTCTGATTCCCCGCCTCTGATTCCCCAACTCTGATTCCCCGCCTCTGATTCCCCAGCTCTGATTCCCCGCCTCTGATTCCCCGCATCTGATTCCCTGCATCTGATTCCAAGCCTCTGATTCCCTGCCTCTGATTCCCAACCTCTGATTCCCCAACTCTGATTCCCCATATCTGATTCCCCGCGTCTGTTTCCCCGCCTCTGATTCCCCGCCTCTGTTTCCCCATATCTAATTCCCAACCTCTGATGCCCCAACTCTGATTCCCTGCCTCTGATTCCCCGCGTTCTATTCCCTGCCTCTGATACCCCGCCTGTGATTCCCCATCTCTGATTCACCACCTCTGATACCCCACCTCTGATTCCCCATCTCTGATTCTGCACATCCGATTCCCTGCCTCTGATTCCCCGCCTCTGATTCACTGCCTCTGATTCCCCAGCTCTGATTCCCCGCCTCTGATTCCCCGCGTCTTATTCCCTGCTTCTGATTCTAATTCCCTGCCTCTGATTCCCCATCTCTGATTCCGCACATCTGATTCCCTGCCTCTGATTCCCAACCTCTGATTCCCCATATCTGATTCCCCGCCTCTGTTTCCCCGCCTCTGATTCCCCGCCTCTGTTTCCCCATATCTAAGTCCCCGCCTCTGATTCCCCAACTCTGATTCCCCACCTCTGATTCCCCAGCTCTGATTCCCCGCCTCTGATTCCCCGCATCTGATTCCCTGCATCTGATTCCCAGCCTCTGATTCCCTGCCTGTGATTCCCAACCTCTGATTCCCCACCTCTGATTCCCCATATCTGATTCCCCGCCTCTGTTTCCCCGCCTCAGATTCCCCGCCTCTGTTTCCCCATATCTGATTCCCCGCCTCTATTTGCCCACCTCTGATTCCCCACCTCAGTTTCCCCATATCTGATTCCCCGCCTCAGAATCCCCAACTCTGATTCCCTGCATCTAATTCCCCAGCTCTGATTCCCCGCCTCTGATTCCCCGTGTCTGATTTCCTGCCTCTGATTCCCCGCCTCTGATTACCCATGTCTGATTCACCGCCTCTGATTCCCCACCTCTGATTCCCCATCTCTGATTCGGCACATCCGATTCCCTGCCTCTGATTCCCCGCCTCTGATTCCCCGCCTCAGATTCCCCGTGTCTGATTTCCTGCCTCTGATTCCCCGCCTCTGATTACCCATGTCTGATTCACCGCCTCTGATTCCCAACCTCTGATTCCACATCTCTGATTCCGCACATCCGATTCCCTGCTTCTGATTCCCCGCCTCTGATTCACAGCCTCTGATTCCCCAGCTCTGATTCCCCGCCTCAGATTCCCCGCGTCTTATTCCCTGCTTCTGATTCTGATTCCCTGCCTCTGATTCCCCATCTCTGATTCCGCACATCTGATTCCCTGCCTCTGATTCCCCACCTCTGATTCCCCATATCTGATTCCCCGCCTCTGTTTCCCCGCCTCTGATTCCCCGACTCTGTTTCCCCATATCTAAGTCCCCGCCTCTGATTCCCCAACTCTGATTCCCCACCTCTGATTCCCCAGCTCTGATTCCCCACCTCTGATTCCCCATATCTGATTCCCCGCCTCTGTTTCCCCGCCTCTGATTCCCCTCCACTGTTTCCCCATATCTGATTCCCCGCCTCTGAATCCCCAACTCTGATTCCCTGCATCTAATTCCCCAGCTCTGATTCCCCGCCTCTGATTCCCCGTGTCTGATTTCCTGCCTCTGATTCCCCGCCTCTGATTACCCATGTCTGATTCACCGCCTCTGATTCCCCACCTCTGATTCCCCATCTCTGATTCCGCACATCCGATTCCCTGCCTCTGATTCCCCGCCTCTGATTCACCGCCTCTGATTCCCGGCCTCTGATTTCCCGGCTCTGATTCCCTGCCACTGATACCCCGCCCCTGATTCCCCACCTCTGATTCCCCATATCTGATTCCCCGCCTCTGTTTCCCCGCCTCTGATTCCCCGCCTCTGATTCCCCATATCTGATTCCCCGCCTCTGATTCCTCAACTCTGATTCACAACCTCTGATTCCCCACCTCTGATTCCCCATATCTGATTACCCGCCTCTGTTTCCCCGCCTCTGATTCCACACCTCTGATTAACAATATCTGATTCCCCGCCTCTGATTCCCCACCTCTGATTCCCCGCCTCTGATTCGCCAGCTATGATTCCCCGCCTCTGATTCCCCAGCTCTGATTCCCCGCCTCTGATTCCCCGTGTTTGATTCCCTGCCTCTGATTCCCGGCCTCTGATTCCCCATCTCTGATTCACCGCCTTTGATTCGCCACCTCTGATTCCCCATATCTGATTCCCCGCCTCTGTTACCCCGCTTCTGATTCCCCGCCTCTGATTCCCCATATCTCATTCCCCGCCTCTGAATCCCCATCTCTGATTCCCGGACTCTGATTCCCCACCTCTGATTCCCGGCCTCTTATTCCCGGCATCTGATTCCGGCCTCTGATCCCCGGCCTCTGATTCCCTGCTTCTGATTCTGATTCCCTGCCTCTGATTCCCCATCTCTGATTGCGCACACCTGATTCCCTGCCTCTGATTCCCCACCTCTGATTCACCATATCTGATTCCCCGCCTCTGTTTCCCCGCCTCTGATTCCCCGCCTCTGTTTCCCAATATCTAAGTCCCCGCCTCTGATTCCCCATCTCTGATTCCCCACCTCTGATTCTCCAGCTGTGATTCCCCGCCTCTGATTCCCCGCATCTGATTCCCTGCATTTGATTCCAAGCCTCTGATTCCCTGCCTCTGATTCCCAACCTCTGATTCCCCACCTCTGATTTCCCATATCTGATTCCCCGCCTCTGTTTCCCCTCCTCTGATTCCCCGCCTCTGTTTCCCCATATCTGATTCCCGGCCTCTGATTCCCCGCCTCTGATTCCCCGCCTCTGATTCCCCGTCTCTGATTCCCCATCTCCGATTCCGCACATCTGATTCCCTGCCTCTGATTCCCCGCCTCTGATTACCCGCCTCTGATTCCCTGCCTCTGATTCCCAACATCTGATTCCCCACCTCTGATTCCCCATATCTGATTCCCCGCCTGTTTCCCCGCCTCTGATTCCCCTCCTCGGATTCCCCAACTCTCATTCCCCGCCTCTGATTCCGCAGCTCTGATTCCCCGTGTTTGATTCCCTGCCTCTGATTCCCTGCCCTGATTCCCCATCTCTGTTTCACCGCCTTTGATTCGCCACCTCTGATTCCCCATATCTGATTCCCCGCCTCTGTTTCCCCGCCTCTGATTCCCTGCCTCTGATTCCCAACCTCTGATTCCACACCTCTGATTCCCCATATCTGATTCCTCGCCTCTGTTTCCCCGCCTCTGATTCCCTGCCTCTGATTCCCAACCTCTGATTCCACACCTCTGATTCCCCATATCTGATTCCCCGCCTCTGTTTCCCCGCCTCTGATTCCCCTCCTCTGTTTCCCCATATCTGATCCCCGCCTCTATTTGCCCGCCTCTGTTTCCCCGCCTCTTTTTCCCCATATCTGATTCCCCGCCTCTGAATCCCCAACTCTGATTCCCTGCCTCTAATTTCCCAGCTCTGATTCCCCGCCTCTGATTCCCCGTGTCTGATTTCCTGCCTCTGATTCCCCGCCTCTGATTACCCATGTCTGATTCACCGCCTCTGATTCCCCACCTCTGATTCCCCATCTCTGATTCGGCACATCCGATTCCCTGCCTCTGATTCCCCGCCTCTGATTCACTGCCTCTGATTCCCCAGCTCTGATTCCCCGCCTCTGATTCCCCGCGTCTTATTCCCTGCTTCTGATTCTGATTCCCTGCCTCTGATTCCCCATCTCTGATTCCGCACATCTGATTCCCTGCCTCTGATTCCCCACCTCTGATTCCCCATATCTGATTCCCCGCCTCTGTTTCCCCTTCTCTGATTCCCCGCCTCTGTTTCCCAATATCTAAGTCCCCGCCTCTGATTCCCCAACTCTGATTCCCCACCTCTGATTCCCCAGCTCTGATTCCCCGCCGCTGATTCCCCGCATCTGATTCCCTGCATCTGATACCCAGCCTCTGATTCCCTGCCTGTGATTCCCAAACTCTGATTCCCCACCTCTGATTCCCCATATCTGATTCCCCGCCTCTGTTTCCCCGCCTCTGATTCCCCGCCTCTGTTTCCCCATATCTGATTCCCCGCCTCTATTTGCCCACCTCTGATTCCCCACCTCAGTTTCCCCATATATGATTCCCCGCCTCTGAATCCCCAACTCTGATTCCCTGCATCTAATTCCCCAGCTCTGATTCCCCGCCTCTGATTCCCCGTGTCTGATTTCCTGCCTCTGATTCCCCGCCTCTGTTTACCCATGTCTGATTCACCACCTCTGATTCCCCACCTCTGATTCCCTATCTCTGATTCCGCACATCCCATTCCCTGCCTCTGATTCCCCGCCTCTGATTCCCCGCCTCAGATTCCCCGTGTCTGATTTCCTGCCTCTGATTCCCTGCCTCTGATTACCCATGTCTGATTCACCGCCTCTGATTCCCCACCTCTGATTCCCCATCTCTGATTCCGCACATCCGATTCCCTGCTTCTGATTCCCCGCCTCTGATTCACAGCCTCTGATTCCCCAGCTCTGATTCCCCGCCTCAGATTCCCCACGTCTTATTCCCTGCTTCTGATTCCGATTCCCTGCCTCTGATTCCCCATCTCTGATTCCGCACATCTGATTCCCTGCCTCTGATTCCCCACCTCTGATTCCCCATATCTGATTCCCTGCCTCTGTTTCCCCGCCTCTGATTCCCCGCCTCTGTTTCCCCATATCTAAGTCCCCGCCTCTGATTCCGCAACTCTGATTCCCCACCTCTGATTCCCCAGCTCTGATTACCCACCTCTGATTCCCCATATCTGATTCCCCGCCTCTGTTTCCCCGCCTCTGATTCCCCACCACTGTTTCCCCATATCTGATTCCCCGCCTCTGAATCCCCAACTCTGATTCCCTGCATCTAATTCCCCAGCTCTGATTCCCCGCCTCTGATTCCCCGTGTCTGATTTCCTGCCCCTGATTCCCCGCCTCTGATTACCCATGTCTGATTCACCGCCTCTGATTCCCCACCTCTGATTCCCCATCTCTGATTCCGCACATCCGATTCCCTGCCTCTGATTCCCCGCCTCTGATTCACCGCCTCTGATTCCCGGCCTCTGATTTCTCGCCTCTGATTCCCTGCCACTGATACCCCGCCCCTGATTCCCCACCTCTGATTCCCCATATCTGATTCCCCGCCTCTGTTTCCCCGCCTCTGATTCCCCGCCTCTGATTCCCCATATCTGATTCCCCGCCTCTGATTCCCCAACTCTGATTCCGCGCCTCTGATTCCCCAGCTCTGAATCCCCGCCTCTGATTCCCCGCGTCTGATTACCGGCCTCTGATTCCCCACCTCTGATTCCCCATATCTGATTCCCCGCCTCTGTTTCCCCGACTCTGATTCCCCACCTCTGATTAACAATATCTGATTCCCCGCCTCTGATTCCCCACCTCTGATTCCCCGCCTCTGATTCGCCAGCTATGATTCCCCACCTCTGATTCCCCGCGTCTGATTCCCTGCCTCTGATTCCCCGCCTCTGATTCCCCGCCTCTGATTCACCACCTCTGATTCCCAGCGTCTGATTCCCCGCCTCTGATTCCCCATCTCTGATTCCCCGTCTCTGATTCCCCATCTCTGATTCCCCAAATCTGATTCCCCGCCTCTGATTCCCCAGCTCTGAATCCTCGCCTCTGATTCCCTGCTTCTGATTCCCAACATCTGATTCCCCACCTCTGAATTCCCATATTGATTCCCTGCCTCTGATTCCCCGCCTCTGATTCCCCAACTCTGATTCCCCGCCTCTGATTCCCCAGCTCTGATTCCCCGCCTCTTATTCCCCGTGTTTGATTCCCTGCCTCTGATTCCCGGCCTCTGATTCCCCATCTCTGATTCACCGCCTTTCATTCGCCACCTCTGATTCCCCATATCTGATTCCCCGCCTCTGTTTCCCCGCCTCTGATTCCCCGCCTCTGATTCCCCATATCTCATTCCCCGCCTCTGAATCCCCATCTCTGATTCCCGGACTCTGATTCCCCACCTCTGATTCCCGGACTCTTATTCCCGGCATCTGATTCCGGCCTCTGATTCCTGGCCTCTGATTCCCTGCTTCTGATTCTGATTCCCTGCCTCTGATTCCCCATCTCTGATTGCGCACATCTGATTCCCTGCCTCTGATTCCCCACCTCTGATTCCCCATATCTGATTTCCCGCATCTGTTTCCCCGCCTCTGATTCCCCGCCTCTGTTTCCCAATATCTAAGTCCCCGCCTCTGATTCCCCAACTCTGATTCCCCACCTCTGATTCTCCAGCTCTGATTCCCCGCCTCTGATTCCCCGCATCTGATTCCCTGCATCTGATTCCAAGCCTCTGATTCCCTGCATCTGATTCCCAACCTCTGATTCCCCACCTCTGATTCCCCATATCTGATTCCCCGCCTCTGTTTCCCCGCCTTTGATTCCGCGCCTCTGTTTCCCCATATCTGATTCCCGGCCTCTGATTCCCCGCCTCTGATTCCCCGCCTCTGATTCCCTGCCTCTGATTCCCCATCTCCGATTCCGCACATCTGATTCCCTGCCTCTGATTCCCCGCCTCTGATTCCCCGCCTCTGATTCCCTGCCTCGGATTCCCAACATCTGATTCCCCACCTCTGATTCCCCATATCTGATTCCCCGCCTCTGTTTCCCCGCCTCTGATTCCCCTCCTCTGATTCCCCAACTCTAATTCCCCGCCTCTGATTCCCCAGCTCTGATTCCCCGTGTTTGAATCCCTGCCTCTGATTCCCTGCCCTGATTCCCCATCTCTGTTTCACCGCCTTTGATTCGCCACCTCTGATTCCCCTTATCTGATTCCCCGCCTCTGTTTCCCCGCCTCTGATTCCCTGCCTCTGATTCCCAACCTCTGATTCCACACCTCTGATTCCCCATATCTGATTCCCCGCCTGTGTTTCCCCACCTCTGATTCCCCGCCGCTGTTTCCCCATATCTGATTCCCCGCCTCTGATTCCCCAACCCTGATTCCCCGCCTCTGATTCCCCAGCTCTGATTCCCCGCCTCTGATTCCCCGTGTTTGATTCCCTGCCTCTGATTGCCGCCTCTGATTCCCCTTCTCTGATTCACCGCCTTTGATTCGCCACCTCTGATTCCCCATATCTGATTCCCTGTCTCTGTTTCCCCGCCTCTGATTCCCCGCCTCTGATTCCCCATATCTCATTCCCCGCCTCTGAATCCCCATCTCTGATTCCTGGACTCTGATTCCCCACCTCTGGTTCCCGGCCTCTTATTCCCGGCATCTGATTCCGGCCTCTGATTCCCGGCCTCTGATTCCCTGCTTCTGATTCTGATTCCCTGCCTCTGATTCCCCATCTCTGATTGCGCACATCTGATTCCCTGCCTCTGATTCCCCACCTCTGATTCCCCATATCTGATTCCCCGCCTCTGTTTCCCCGCCTCTGATTCCCCGCCTCTGTTTCCCAATATCTAAGTCCCCGCCTCTGATTCCCCAACTCTGATTCCCCACCTCTGATTCTCCAGCTCTGATTCCCCACCTCTGATTCCCCAGCTCTTATTCCCCGCCTCTGATTCCCCGCATCTGATTCCCTGCATCTGATTCCCAGCTTCTGATTCCCTGCCTGTGATTCCCAACCTCTGATTCCCCACCTCTGATTCCCCATATCTGATTCCCCGCCTCTGTTTCCCCGCCTCTGATTCCCCGCCTCTGTTTCCCCATATCTGATTCCCCGCCTCTATTTGCCCACCTCTGATTCCCCACCTCAGTTTCCCCATATCTGATTCCCCGCCTCTGAATCCCCAACTCTGATTCCCTGCATCTAATTCCCCAGCTCTGATTCCCCGCCTCTGATTCCCCGCCTCAGATTCCCCGTGTCTGATTCACCGCCTCTGATTCCCTGCCTCTGATTCCCCATCTCTGATTCCGCACATCTGATTCCCTGCCTCTGATTCCCCACCTCTGATTCCCCATATCTGATTCCCTGCCTCTGTTTCCCCGCCTCTGATTCCCCGCCTCTGTTTCCCCATATCTAAGTCCCCGCCTCTGATTCCGCAACTCTGATTCCCCACCTCTGATTCCCCAGCTCTGATTACCCACCTCTGATTCCCCATATCTGATTCCCCGCCTCTGTTTCCCCGCCTCTGATTCCCCACCACTGTTTCCCCATATCTGATTCCCCGCCTCTGAATCCCCAACTCTGATTCCCTGCATCTAATTCCCCAGCTCTGATTCCCCGCCTCTGATTCCCCGTGTCTGATTTCCTGCCCCTGATTCCCCGCCTCTGATTACCCATGTCTGATTCACCGCCTCTGATTCCCCACCTCTGATTCCCCATCTCTGATTCCGCACATCCGATTCCCTGCCTCTGATTCCCCGCCTCTGATTCACCGCCTCTGATTCCCGGCCTCTGATTTCTCGCCTCTGATTCCCTGCCACTGATACCCCGCCCCTGATTCCCCACCTCTGATTCCCCATATCTGATTCCCCGCCTCTGTTTCCCCGCCTCTGATTCCCCGCCTCTGATTCCCCATATCTGATTCCCCGCCTCTGATTCCCCAACTCTGATTCCGCGCCTCTGATTCCCCAGCTCTGAATCCCCGCCTCTGATTCCCCGCGTCTGATTACCGGCCTCTGATTCCCCACCTCTGATTCCCCATATCTGATTCCCCGCCTCTGTTTCCCCGACTCTGATTCCCCACCTCTGATTAACAATATCTGATTCCCCGCCTCTGATTCCCCACCTCTGATTCCCCGCCTCTGATTCGCCAGCTATGATTCCCCACCTCTGATTCCCCGCGTCTGATTCCCTGCCTCTGATTCCCCGCCTCTGATTCCCCGCCTCTGATTCACCACCTCTGATTCCCAGCGTCTGATTCCCCGCCTCTGATTCCCCATCTCTGATTCCCCGTCTCTGATTCCCCATCTCTGATTCCCCAAATCTGATTCCCCGCCTCTGATTCCCCAGCTCTGAATCCTCGCCTCTGATTCCCTGCTTCTGATTCCCAACATCTGATTCCCCACCTCTGAATTCCCATATTGATTCCCTGCCTCTGATTCCCCGCCTCTGATTCCCCAACTCTGATTCCCCGCCTCTGATTCCCCAGCTCTGATTCCCCGCCTCTTATTCCCCGTGTTTGATTCCCTGCCTCTGATTCCCGGCCTCTGATTCCCCATCTCTGATTCACCGCCTTTCATTCGCCACCTCTGATTCCCCATATCTGATTCCCCGCCTCTGTTTCCCCGCCTCTGATTCCCCGCCTCTGATTCCCCATATCTCATTCCCCGCCTCTGAATCCCCATCTCTGATTCCCGGACTCTGATTCCCCACCTCTGATTCCCGGACTCTTATTCCCGGCATCTGATTCCGGCCTCTGATTCCTGGCCTCTGATTCCCTGCTTCTGATTCTGATTCCCTGCCTCTGATTCCCCATCTCTGATTGCGCACATCTGATTCCCTGCCTCTGATTCCCCACCTCTGATTCCCCATATCTGATTTCCCGCATCTGTTTCCCCGCCTCTGATTCCCCGCCTCTGTTTCCCAATATCTAAGTCCCCGCCTCTGATTCCCCAACTCTGATTCCCCACCTCTGATTCTCCAGCTCTGATTCCCCGCCTCTGATTCCCCGCATCTGATTCCCTGCATCTGATTCCAAGCCTCTGATTCCCTGCATCTGATTCCCAACCTCTGATTCCCCACCTCTGATTCCCCATATCTGATTCCCCGCCTCTGTTTCCCCGCCTTTGATTCCGCGCCTCTGTTTCCCCATATCTGATTCCCGGCCTCTGATTCCCCGCCTCTGATTCCCCGCCTCTGATTCCCTGCCTCTGATTCCCCATCTCCGATTCCGCACATCTGATTCCCTGCCTCTGATTCCCCGCCTCTGATTCCCCGCCTCTGATTCCCTGCCTCGGATTCCCAACATCTGATTCCCCACCTCTGATTCCCCATATCTGATTCCCCGCCTCTGTTTCCCCGCCTCTGATTCCCCTCCTCTGATTCCCCAACTCTAATTCCCCGCCTCTGATTCCCCAGCTCTGATTCCCCGTGTTTGAATCCCTGCCTCTGATTCCCTGCCCTGATTCCCCATCTCTGTTTCACCGCCTTTGATTCGCCACCTCTGATTCCCCTTATCTGATTCCCCGCCTCTGTTTCCCCGCCTCTGATTCCCTGCCTCTGATTCCCAACCTCTGATTCCACACCTCTGATTCCCCATATCTGATTCCCCGCCTGTGTTTCCCCACCTCTGATTCCCCGCCGCTGTTTCCCCATATCTGATTCCCCGCCTCTGATTCCCCAACCCTGATTCCCCGCCTCTGATTCCCCAGCTCTGATTCCCCGCCTCTGATTCCCCGTGTTTGATTCCCTGCCTCTGATTGCCGCCTCTGATTCCCCTTCTCTGATTCACCGCCTTTGATTCGCCACCTCTGATTCCCCATATCTGATTCCCTGTCTCTGTTTCCCCGCCTCTGATTCCCCGCCTCTGATTCCCCATATCTCATTCCCCGCCTCTGAATCCCCATCTCTGATTCCTGGACTCTGATTCCCCACCTCTGGTTCCCGGCCTCTTATTCCCGGCATCTGATTCCGGCCTCTGATTCCCGGCCTCTGATTCCCTGCTTCTGATTCTGATTCCCTGCCTCTGATTCCCCATCTCTGATTGCGCACATCTGATTCCCTGCCTCTGATTCCCCACCTCTGATTCCCCATATCTGATTCCCCGCCTCTGTTTCCCCGCCTCTGATTCCCCGCCTCTGTTTCCCAATATCTAAGTCCCCGCCTCTGATTCCCCAACTCTGATTCCCCACCTCTGATTCTCCAGCTCTGATTCCCCACCTCTGATTCCCCAGCTCTTATTCCCCGCCTCTGATTCCCCGCATCTGATTCCCTGCATCTGATTCCCAGCTTCTGATTCCCTGCCTGTGATTCCCAACCTCTGATTCCCCACCTCTGATTCCCCATATCTGATTCCCCGCCTCTGTTTCCCCGCCTCTGATTCCCCGCCTCTGTTTCCCCATATCTGATTCCCCGCCTCTATTTGCCCACCTCTGATTCCCCACCTCAGTTTCCCCATATCTGATTCCCCGCCTCTGAATCCCCAACTCTGATTCCCTGCATCTAATTCCCCAGCTCTGATTCCCCGCCTCTGATTCCCCGCCTCAGATTCCCCGTGTCTGATTCACCGCCTCTGATTCCCCACCTCTGATTCCCCATCTCTGATTCCGCACATCCGATTCCCTGCTTCTGATTCCCAGCCTCTGATTCACAGCCTCTGATTCCCCAGCTCTGATTCCCCGCCTCAGATTCCCCGCGTCTTATTCCCTGCTTCTGATTCTGATTCCCTGCCTCTGATTCCCCATCTCTGATTCCGCACATCTGATTCCCTGCCTGTGATTCCCAAACTCTGATTCCCCACCTCTGATTCCCCATATCTGATTCCCCGCCTCTGTTTCCCCGCCTCTGATTCCCCGCCTCTGTTTCCCCATATCTGATTCCCCGCCTCTATTTGCCCACCTCTGATTCCCCACCTCAGTTTCCCCATATATGATTCCCCGCCTCTGAATCCCCAACTCTGATTCCCTGCATCTAATTCCCCAGCTCTGATTCCCCGCCTCTGATTCCCCGTGTCTGATTTCCTGCCTCTGATTCCCCGCCTCTGTTTACCCATGTCTGATTCACCACCTCTGATTCCCCACCTCTGATTCCCCATCTCTGATTCCGCACATCCCATTCCCTGCCTCTGATTCCCCGCCTCTGATTCCCCGCCTCAGATTCCCCGTGTCTGATTTCCTGCCTCTGATTCCCTGCCTCTGATTACCCATGTCTGATTCACCGCCTCTGATTCCCCACCTCTGATTCCCCATCTCTGATTCCGCACATCCGATTCCCTGCTTCTGATTCCCCGCCTCTGATTCACAGCCTCTGATTCCCCAGCTCTGATTCCCCGCCTCAGATTCCCCACGTCTTATTCCCTGCTTCTGATTCCGATTCCCTGCCTCTGATTCCCCATCTCTGATTCCGCACATCTGATTCCCTGCCTCTGATTCCCCACCTCTGATTCCCCATATCTGATTCCCTGCCTCTGTTTCCCCGCCTCTGATTCCCCGCCTCTGTTTCCCCATATCTAAGTCCCCGCCTCTGATTCCGCAACTCTGATTCCCCACCTCTGATTCCCCAGCTCTGATTACCCACCTCTGATTCCCCATATCTGATTCCCCGCCTCTGTTTCCCCGCCTCTGATTCCCCACCACTGTTTCCCCATATCTGATTCCCCGCCTCTGAATCCCCAACTTTGATTCCCTGCATCTAATTCCCCAGCTCTGATTCCCTGCCTCTGATTCCCCGTGTCTGATTTCCTGCCTCTGATTCCCCGCCTCTGATTACCCATGTCTGATTCACCGCCTCTGATTCCCCACCTCTGATTCCCCATCTCTGATTCCGCACATCCGATTCCCTGCCTCTGATTCCCCGCCTCTGATTCACCGCCTCTGATTCCCGGCCTCTGATTTCTCGCCTCTGATTCCCTGCCACTGATACCCCGCCCCTGATTCCCCACCTCTGATTCCCCATATCTGATTCCCCGCCTCTGTTTCCCCGCCTCTGATTCCCCGCCTCTGATTCCCCATATCTGATTCCCCGCCTCTGATTCCCCAACTCTGATTCCCCGCCTCTGATTCCCCAGCTCTGAATCCCCGCCTCTGATTCCCCGCGTCTGATTACCGGCCTCTGATTCCCCACCTCTGATTCCCCATATCTGATTCCCCGCCTCTGTTTCCCCGACTCTGATTCCCCACCTCTGATTAACAATATCTGATTCCCCGCCTCTGATTCCCCACCTCTGATTCCCCGCCTCTGATTCGCCAGCTATGATTCCCCACCTCTGATTCCCCGCGTCTGATTCCCTGCCTCTGATTCCCCGCCTCTGATTCCCCGCCTCTGATTCACCACCTCTGATTCCCAGCGTCTGATTCCCCGCCTCTGATTCCCCATCTCTGATTCCCCGTCTCTGATTCCCCATCTCTGATTCCCCAAATCTGATTCCCCGCCTCTGATTCCCCAGCTCTGAATCCTCGCCTCTGATTCCCTGCTTCTGATTCCCAACATCTGATTCCCCACCTCTGAATTCCCATATTGATTCCCTGCCTCTGATTCCCCGCCTCTGATTCCCCAACTCTGATTCCCCGCCTCTGATTCCCCAGCTCTGATTCCCCGCCTCTTATTCCCCGTGTTTGATTCCCTGCCTCTGATTCCCGGCCTCTGATTCCCCATCTCTGATTCACCGCCTTTCATTCGCCACCTCTGATTCCCCATATCTGATTCCCCGCCTCTGTTTCCCCGCCTCTGATTCCCCGCCTCTGATTCCCCATATCTCATTCCCCGCCTCTGAATCCCCATCTCTGATTCCCGGACTCTGATTCCCCACCTCTGATTCCCGGACTCTTATTCCCGGCATCTGATTCCGGCCTCTGATTCCTGGCCTCTGATTCCCTGCTTCTGATTCTGATTCCCTGCCTCTGATTCCCCATCTCTGATTGCGCACATCTGATTCCCTGCCTCTGATTCCCCACCTCTGATTCCCCATATCTGATTTCCCGCCTCTGTTTCCCCGCCTCTGATTCCCCGCCTCTGTTTCCCAATATCTAAGTCCCCGCCTCTGATTCCCCAACTCTGATTCCCCACCTCTGATTCTCCAGCTCTGATTCCCCGCCTCTGATTCCCCGCATCTGATTCCCTGCATCTGATTCCAAGCCTCTGATTCCCTGCATCTGATTCCCAACCTCTGATTCCCCACCTCTGATTCCCCATATCTGATTCCCCGCCTCTGTTTCCCCGCCTTTGATTCCCCGCCTCTGTTTCCCCATATCTGATTCCCGGCCTCTGATTCCCCGCCTCTGATTCCCCGCCTCTGATTCCCTGCCTCTGATTCCCCATCTCCGATTCCGCACATCTGATTCCCTGCCTCTGATTCCCCGCCTCTGATTCCCCGCCTCTGATTCCCTGCCTCGGATTCCCAACATCTGATTCCCCACCTCTGATTCCCCATATCTGATTCCCCGCCTCTGTTTCCCCGCCTCTGATTCCCCTCCTCTGATTCCCCAACTCTAATTCCCCGCCTCTGATTCCCCAGCTCTGATTCCCCGTGTTTGATTCCCTGCCTCTGATTCCCTGCCCTGATTCCCCATCTCTGTTTCACCGCCTTTGATTCGCCACCTCTGATTCCCCTTATCTGATTCCCCGCCTCTGTTTCCCCGCCTCTGATTCCCTGCCTCTGATTCCCAACCTCTGATTCCACACCTCTGATTCCCCATATCTGATTCCCCGCCTGTGTTTCCCCACCTCTGATTCCCCGCCGCTGTTTCCCCATATCTGATTCCCCGCCTCTGATTCCCCAACCCTGATTCCCCGCCTCTGATTCCCCAGCTCTGATTCCCCGCCTCTGATTCCCCGTGTTTGATTCCCTGCCTCTGATTGCCGCCTCTGATTCCCCTTCTCTGATTCACCGCCTTTGATTCGCCACCTCTGATTCCCCATATCTGATTCCCTGTCTCTGTTTCCCCGCCTCTGATTCCCCGCCTCTGATTCCCCATATCTCATTCCCCGCCTCTGAATCCCCATCTCTGATTCCTGGACTCTGATTCCCCACCTCTGGTTCCCGGCCTCTTATTCCCGGCATCTGATTCCGGCCTCTGATTCCCGGCCTCTGATTCCCTGCTTCTGATTCTGATTCCCTGCCTCTGATTCCCCATCTCTGATTGCGCACATCTGATTCCCTGCCTCTGATTCCCCACCTCTGATTCCCCATATCTGATTCCCCGCCTCTGTTTCCCCGCCTCTGATTCCCCGCCTCTGTTTCCCAATATCTAAGTCCCCGCCTCTGATTCCCCAACTCTGATTCCCCACCTCTGATTCTCCAGCTCTGATTCCCCACCTCTGATTCCCCAGCTCTTATTCCCCGCCTCTGATTCCCCGCATCTGATTCCCTGCATCTGATTCCCAGCTTCTGATTCCCTGCCTGTGATTCCCAACCTCTGATTCCCCACCTCTGATTCCCCATATCTGATTCCCCGCCTCTGTTTCCCCGCCTCTGATTCCCCGCCTCTGTTTCCCCATATCTGATTCCCCGCCTCTATTTGCCCACCTCTGATTCCCCACCTCAGTTTCCCCATATCTGATTCCCCGCCTCTGAATCCCCAACTCTGATTCCCTGCATCTAATTCCCCAGCTCTGATTCCCCGCCTCTGATTCCCCGTGTCTGATTTCCTGCCTCTGATTCCACG